>NC_138369.1:46107780-46142320 GCF_054177405.1 Leptonychotes weddellii | reverse complement strand
ACCCTAGCTTGGGAAGGCTCGGCCGGCAGAGCCCAAGATGCAGAGGGAACCGTCTACTCCTTAGGGTTCTGACGACTCCACTCCAGACAGGTGCATGAAGAGGTCCCCAAGCTCTGTCATGTCGACATCTTCAGTGTTGGGGACATGCCGGCTTTCTCGATTCTCAATGAAATCCCAGAGCCGTACTGAATTAAAGAACTGCAAAAACAGCCAGCAGATACGCCTGGTTATTATTAACAGCAACATGAAGGCCAGTTTATTTTTCTTTTGCTTACCCCATTCCCTGCTGCCAAAGCTATCAGACAAGGGGCCAGGAGCAGTACCTGAAATGCCACCAAGTGAGTGTCCTTGACAGAGATGGCAAAATCCTTACCCTCACGGTGCCCTCCGAACTGAGCTGCTTCCGAGGTTTTTCAGGCTCTGCCAGCCGCCCGTCAGGATAAGCGTGGCGGTAAAGGCATTTATTTCCAAATGGGCAGGTCCCCTTGCCTTGCTCAAAGTACTTACAAGCTTTTTTCCTGAAAAGTAGAAAGAAAAAGTCAGGAGGATGGTGGGAGAACCTGGGGCCCAGAAGGACCAAGGCCTTCCTCCATCCCTGCCTGCGATGCCAGAGTTAGATGAGCCTTATTTTCTATGTGGGGAAGTTGAGGCTCAGCGAGGTCAGGATGATTTCCAAGCTGAATCATACTGCCATTGGTGACATGCAGCCTCACACAGAATTGAACCTGCATGGGGGACTCCAGTCTTTTGAGCTCGCAGTGCTCCAAAAAGGCCTTCAGGAGAGCACAGGCCTGGCAGCTCCTCTGGGCCGGCTGTCCGGGCTCCAAGGTTCTGGAGCTGGGCTACTTGCCTCAGCTAGAAGTCCCAACAGGAGCCCCACCCAGGGAAATTTCCCTTCCTCCTGGCCAGCAATGATGTCAAGGGAGAGGGAGCCTTGACTTAGGAGGCACAGAAAAGCGGTGAATATTAGCAGCTGCCCAAAGTTACAGGTCTCATTCCAATTTTCCTTGGTCTCCACCCTCTAGATCTACAGCAGGGCTTCTTAACTATGGACCCCTTCTCAGAGCAGTGTTTTTTAAATGGATAAAATAAAACACATGGGGCAAAAAAATTAACTTTTTGCTGTGTTTTTTAGGCCTATCTTCAAATTCTACTCATAGACCCCTATGTTAACCCCTGCTCCTGAGGAAAAACACAACCAAATAGAAAATTCCTGTTTCTTTTTACTTAAATGAAATTTGACTTCTACAATCGTAAATGGTCCCATGGTGAAGAAGAGGTGGAGATGCCCAAGAAGGCAAGAGGGCATCTGGGAGTGCTGAGGAAGGGAAGATGCACCGAGAAAGCCAAATCGCAGCAGAAAGGGCAGGCTGCTACCAGGGGGCAGCTGGGGTATGTGACAGTGACAGATGACAAGGAAGGGGGACTCCTTGATGCCACTGTTTTTCCTGTCTTCTCAGACAAGTGGATGGCAGAGACCGGTGATGAGGGGCTCTGACCAAGTTCCCTCACAACCGTCCACTGCAGGAAGGAGCACCGTGCTTGCCCGGGCGCCTGCTCCCACCAGGTCTGACCCTGGCGCCGGCTGGGGAGTGGGTCCAAGCAGAGCTGTGTGTGTCCACCCGTCATGGCCTCCACCCCTGAGGCTCTGAGCAGAAGTTCCCAAATGACTGCTCAAGCGGGGAGGTCTCACCAGACTGCTGGACACTGGCTTTAATAAACTTCAACAGGTTCAAGAAATCATTCTCTAGTCCTGCCTCCCAAATAACTTGCTTTTTCCTTCCCCAGCCTTACCTGGTCACCAAGGACAAAAGCCTCTGGTGCACACAGACTGCCTCCTTGTTCTCAGCTCTCCCATGCGACTGTTAACTCCTGCTTACAGAGCACCTCCCCAGTCACCCCGTCCCTTCCGTCCCCACACTGCTGAAGCCACGTGGGTACTGTCCTCGGCTACCCGCCTGCCACAGCCATTTCTTAATTGGCCTTCCCACCAGCTTCCAGCCTCTTCACACTATGACTGGGGAGCCTGCCGAAGTGTGTCACTTACTTTGCCCCCTTAGATTTCACTCCAGTCTATCCTGTAGGTCCTACCACATCCTTCCACACACCTCGTTTAACCCCAGGGCCACTCCCACTGCTCCCCACACACAACATCTGTACCATTCTGCACCCAAGCCATTCCATTCCCCCTCACTCCCAACACACACACACAGCTGTTCATGCTTCATGGCTCAGGGTCCCCATGCTGCTTTCCCTGATGCTCCCAGGTGGATCCAAGTGCTTTCTCTGTTGGGACATGTGGCTTGGGCCTCTCAGGAAGAATCTGTCACCAGAAAACATGGATCGTAATTGCAATTTCCCTTGAAATTATCTTACTAATCTGTACTCTATGTCCCCCACTGGTGCTTAGTTTGAAAGCACCTAGCCCAAAGTAGGCGTGCATTAAATGTGTGTGAAATGCCTAAAAGCACCATCATCAATGAAAACTAAGGCCAGGAAAGACCCAAACAGAAAGAACATGAGAATTTCCAGACCACGCCAGCACAGCTGCTTCCTACAGGCTGGCCCCTCTGCCTTGCCACTCCTGCCCTCTGGTGGACACATTCCACCACATGCAGGAGGGGACCGGGTAAACCAGGAAAGTATTAAGCCTTTATTAACTGCTCACAGGCAATCTCTAGTACGGCCAAGCACACTTCTCCCAGAGCCGACCCTCTGGCAGTTAACTAGCAATACCAATTTTTAAAAGACCCGAAGGCACTGGAGAATGAACAGCAGGAGGATTCCTCAAGAAATTAAGACACTGGGAAGAACAGAATGGCAAGAAGGGAGTTATCTTTCTCAGAAAAAATAGCTTTTAGCCTAGAGTAAGCCAAAGTCAGGTGTCTAAAACTCCAGGGGCAAATCCACAGTGTCCCTGGCCTGAAGGACCAACAGGGTTCGGAGGGAAGCACCCACTGGAAAGCGGGGAAGCAGTCCCTGAGCAGTCCCCGCAGAGAAGGGCCCGAGAGGGAGAACTCCAAATACTATGTATTAATTCAGCCCAAAGGGCTGGCCCGGACATCAGTGCAGCAAAAGCTCACGGCCACTTAGCTGAGGATAAGAAACCAAACAGATTCGAACTGCTGCCCAAGAGCTAAAATTTAAAGACTTTACCTGCATATAAAAACACCAACGCTTTATTGTTTGACTTAAGAGAATCCAGGATCTGGACAAGATAACACTGGCAGTGTCTAGGCTATGATTCAAAATGATTCAACATACAAAGAATCAGGAAAACGTGACTTAGACACCAACTTCAAGATGACAAGGAGTTGAAAGCAGCTACTCCTGGGGAAGATGAACAGTGAGGGGAAAAAAAATCGGAAAGAAATGAACAGACCCCAATGCCCGTGTGGCAGTATCAAAAAGTCTATTACATGTTATGAAAGATAAGAAAAAACGGGGCAGGAAAAAAACTGGATGGCCAAAATTTCCCTAAATTTGGGGATGACAAAACCTTACAGATTCCAAGAAAACCACTCCCAGGCAAAATAGCAAACTGCTGAAAACCAAGATAAAGAGACAATCTTGACAGCAGAAAAATGACATACTACAATCTAAATTACCACTGACTTCTCAGAAACTAGAGGCCAGACTATGGTGGAACAACATTTGCAAAATACTAAAAGAAAATAAAGAAATGAACTATAACCCAGAATTGTATTCACTGAAAAAGGAGACAAAGATGTAAATAGAACTGATTAGGGCAGTATATTTAATGAAAATATCCTTTAAGAATGAGAAGAAAAGCTATTTCTGCTAAAAAGAAAAGAGTTCATCACCAGCAGATCAATAAACGTTAAAGGCAGTTCTTGAGGCTGAAGGTAAATTATACCAACTGGAAGGAATTATATACCAAATCAAAGAGCACGGGAAATAGTGAATATCTGAGTAAATATAAACTTTTTTTTCCCTCTTAAAAAAAAAAAAAATCATAGTATTTACCTTGCTGGGTTCTTTTTTTTTTTTAAGATTTATTTATTTTCTTCATGAGAAGAGAGAGAGAGGCAGAGGGAGAAGCAGGCTCCCAAGGAGCAGGGAGCCTGATGCGGGACTCGATCCCAAGACCCCAGGATCATGACCTGAGCCAAAGGCAGACGCTTAACCATCTGAGCCACCCAGGCGCCCTACCTTGCTGGGTTCTAATGTATGTAAATATTATATCAATGTCTTATAACAGTAAAGTTGCAGGATACAAAATCAATATATAAAAAATCAGTTGCTTTGCTACAGACCAACAATGAACCACCAGAAAGAGAAATTAAGAAAACAACCCCATTTACAATTGTATCAAAAAGAATAAACTAGCAGGGCTAAATTTAGCAGAGGAGGTGAAACAGACTGGTACGCTAAAACTATAAGATATGCTCAAAGAAATGAAAGGCATAAATAAATGGAAAGTATCCCATGCTCATGGATTGGAAGAATGCTGTAAAGATGTCCACACTACCCAAAGCAATCTGCAGAATGAAAGCAATCCTATCAAAATCCCAATGGCATATTTCAAAGAAATAGGACAAACAACTCCAAAATTGTATAGAACTATAAAAGACCCCAAATAGCCAAAGCAATCCTGAGAAAGAACAAAGCTGGAGACATTTCCTGATTTCAAGTTGTACTACAAAGCTACAGTAATCCAAACAGTATAGTACTAGCAGAAAAACAGACACATAGATCAGCAGACAGAATAGAGGGCCCAGAAATAGGCCCATGCAGGTATGGTCAATTTACAACAATGGGGCCAGGGATATTCAACGGGGAAAAGACAATCTCTCCAATAAAGGATGCTGGGGAAACTGGGCCACTGTCTTACACCATACACAAAAACAGCTCAAAATTGAAGACCTGAACGTAAGCTCTAAAACCATAAAAACTCCTAGAAGAAAACACAAGGGGTTAAGCTCCTGGGCAATGGTCTTGGCAATGCTCGTCGTGGATTTGCCACCAAAAACGAAGGCAACAAAAGCAAAAATAAAGTGGGACTACATCAAACCAAAAAGTTTCTGCACAGCAAAGGAAACCAAACAAAATGAAAAGGCAACCTACTAAATGGGAGAAAATATTTGTAAATCATCTATCTGGATAAGGGGGTAATATCCAAAATACATAAAGAATTTATATAAGAACAAAAACCACCACCACATTCCATTTAAAAATGGGCAGAGGAACTGAATACACATTTTCCCAAAGAAGACATCCAAATGTCCAACGGGCACATGAAAAGGCACTCAGCATTACTAATCATCAGGGAAATGCAAATCACAACCACAATGAGATAGCACCTCATGCCTGTTAGAAGAGATTATCTACACTTCCATGTTTGCTGTAACATTAGTCATAATAGCGAAGACACAGAAATAACTCAGGGTCTGTCCACAGATGAATGGATAAAGATGTGGAATATACATACAATGGAATATTACTCAGCCATGACAAAAAAGGAAATCCTACCATTTGTGACAACATGGATGGACCTTGAGGGCATTATGCTAAGTGAAATAAGCCAGAGAGGGGTGCCTGGGTGGCTCAGTTGGTTAAGCGGCTGCCTTCGGCTCCCGTCATGATCCCAGGGTCCTGGGATCGAGCCCCGCATCGGGCTCCTTCCTCCACAGGAAGCCTGCTTTTCCCTCTCATACTCCCCCTTGCTTGTGTTCCCTCTCTCGCTGTGTCTCTGTCAAATAAATAAATAAAATCTTAAAAAAAAAAACTTAAAAAAAAATGAAATAAGCCAGAGAGAGAAAAACAAATGCTGTATGAGATCACTCATGTGGTATCTAAAAACAAACCCAAACAAACATAAACAGTCAAACTCATTTAGTAAAAAAAAAAAGTGTTGCCAGAGGCTAAGGGAGAGGGTAAATAAGGAAAAGTTGATAAAAGGGTACCAACCTTCAGCTATATGATGAATAAGTATCTCGTGTAAAACATGGTGACTACAGGTGATAACACTTCATAAAACTGAAATTTGCTAAGAGAAGAACTTGGAGGTTCTCACCAAAAAATAAATGAATAAATAAATAAAAAATAAAGTGATGGATGTTAATTACCGCGATGGGAGTATCCTCTCACAATGTAGATCAAATCACCATGATGACACTTCAAATATCTTATAATTTTATTTGTTAATTATACCTCAAAGCTGTAATTTTAAAAATTACATTATTTTGTCGGGTTCAAAGGTATGTAAATATAATGCATTTGCCAGGCAGGCACCAGAATCCTATCTGAACTCAAAGTACTTACCCCATTCCCTGTTTGAAAGCTTCAATCAACTCGTTCTTTTTATTCTGATCTTCTACCCAATACACACTTGGAATTACAAACTCTGATATCACACGGCATTCTGGACAAGACCTGAAATTAGAATCAAGGTTAGTATGGGAGAGATGTAGTTATAAATCCTGTGCACACTGCACCACCAAACCCCTTGTTCAAATGCATAAGCACTCCAAATGTTTCCTAACCAAAAATTCCACAAGGTGCAATAACAATCCTCTAAGAACCTTCTTTACTGTTTTCTTTTTTAAGTTTTTATTTAAATTCCAGTTAGTTAACATATAGTATAATATTTGTCTCAGGTGTAGAACCTTACTTACTGTTAAAAACATGTTCTTTTCAACAATAAGAAGACAACCCAATTTGGGGCACTTGGCTGGCTCAGTTGGTGGAGCACGCAACTCCTGATCTTGGGGTTGTGAGTTCGAGCCCCCCACTGGGTGTAGAGATTACTTAAAAATAAAATTTTTAAAACAAACAAACCAGCCCAATTTTAAAATGAGCAAAAGATTCGAGTAGGCATTTCTGCAAAATGGCCAAAAAGCATAAAAAAGATGCTCAAGATCATTAGTTATCAGGGAAATGCAAATCAAAACCATAAGAAGATACCACTTCACACCTACAATCAGAAATACAGTAACAAGAGTTGATAAGGTTGGGGAGCAACTGGACCCCTTCTACGTTGCTGGTGTGGCCACTGTGGAAAGCAGCCTGGCAGTTCCTCAAAATGCTGAACAGTTACCATAAGGCCCAGGAATCCCACACCTAGCTATCTACGCAAAAGAAATAAATACAGGCCACAAGACAACTTGTCCATGAGTATTCACAGCAGCATTATTCATAATAACCAAAAGAAGGAAACAATCCAAATGCCTGTCAACCAAGGACCCCACTAACTGTGGACATCCACCCGGGGGGCCATGCTCCTCAGGCCTCTGCGTGGGCCCGCGAGCACGGGCCAAGGCTGAGAGCCGTCAGCTGGGGGGAAGCTCGGGGGAAGCAGCTGGGCCTAGAAAGGCTATGTGTTGTAGGACTCCATTTACAATCAAGGACCAGGACAGGCAAAGCCAGAGGCTAGAAAGTAGAGGAGTGGCTGCCGGGAGCTGGAAGGAGCAGGGAGGGAATGGGCAGTGAATGTACACAGAGGTTTCTTTTTGGGATGATAAAAATGTTCTAGAATTAGACTGAAGTAACGGTGGCAGCAACTGTGAAAGGACTAAAAACCACTGAACTGCACACTTTTATCTCAATAAACCTGCTATTTTACCACCCAAATGTGTGACTTCAGGCACATTACTTGACTTCACTCTACCCCAGTTTTCTTATCTGTAAATGAGAATGGTCACTGGGTCTGAGAGAATTATGAGTTAATGTGTGTGAAGAGTTTCTAACAGTACACAGCACACATTCACTTTTCAGTATGAGTAAGCTCTTACCCCGTCCCTCTGAAGAATTTAAGAACCCTGTGTTGTTATATGTCAAGGATATCTCAATAAAGCTGGGGAAAAAAAGAATCCTGTGTTGGCTCCATGGAGCACAAGCTGTGTATCATACATGATGTGAAATGTGTTAGATGTATTCCATTTAATCCTCAAACAACCCTATTTTACAGATAGTGCTGGAGTCAAATAGGCCAGTGCTATGAACACTTTCTCATACAGATGATCCCCGCTGAGTGTCCGCAAACATCCTGATGGTTGGCAGGAGTTGTTACCTACTTTTTTTTAAAGGAAAAGTACTTGGGCTCAAGAAGGCTACTTGATGTGCCCAGGCTCCTGCAATCATGGGCTTGGACTCACTAGTTATCTTCACACTGGAGGACAAGGGGAGGGATTAAGAGTAAATAGAAGAAGGCCCCCAATCTAACGCTCTCCCCAGCTTCCACAGCTGAGACCCCCTAGCTGGACTTACTTAATGATTGGGTTCTCAAACTGCTTGGCACATCTCCACTGCCGGATGCAGGACAAGCAGTATGTGTGATTGCAGTTGGAGAGAATCCCAAATCTCCTCTCAGAAGCAGATGCCTTCTCAAGGACCACTTCCATGCAGATACTGCACACTTTGTCCTGACTTGCTTGGAAGGCAAAGGCCTTTTCCATCTCATGTTCGAATGTCGACATGCAGATCTAAAGTACGGAGAGAAAGGAGGGCCACACTGTTAGGTTCTGGGCTGCTGGACACAAAGCTCTCTCAGACCACAGAAAGGACTTCACACCATCACCTGCCCAGCCCCTTGCTTTCCTAGCACGGTATGGTCACCTCCAGTTTAGAGCTGAGACTACGGAGGTCCCAAAAGATTCGAGGACCCATGTGGAATCACAGAATTCCCAGAACCTGCAATCCCAGTCTCCTGGCTCTTCTGGGCACTCTTTCCCCACTCTGAACTACATCAATATCAGAAATGCTGGACAATCCTTAACTTGAAACATTAGGCTGGTCGTCCCGAGTCAGAGGGAAGCAGCACTACTTCTCAAAAGAGTAAGTTATTTAATGAATGTATTCATTCAGTAAGCAGGTGCTGAATACTCCCAGGTGAAGCACCATGTATCAGGCATGAGTGTCAATGCGAAGAGCCTGAAGACCCAGGCTCTGCCCTTGGAAGCTCACGATGGATACAGATGCGAGACAAACCAACACGTACAGCACAAAGACCTCAATGCACCTGGGTGCAGAGGAAAGCTCTCATTCTGCGCTCACCTGAACACCCCCGGGAAGACAATGGAGAGTGGAGACTCAGCCTTCACACACCATGGCCTGCTCATCATCATGAGCTCCGACACTGAGGCTGTGGGCTCCTTTCGGTCTCTCTTACCCATCTTCATACCAAGCACAGAGCCTAGTGTGATGCGGCGCCTCCATAAACACTGGGGACCTAATGACCTGAAAGGTCCCTTCCAATACTTGGCTCCTCAAATTCTCTAGAACTTGGCCTGGCTGGACCCCAGGCACAAGGATAAGTAAACCTACGGAGGATGTGTGTGTGTGTGTCTCTCTTACACACACACAAACACACACACAAACACACACCACTCCTGAGTTATTCATTCTCTGAACTTTGCATTGCTTTATGTTTCCAGTGCCTCTTCCCTTTTTCTTTATTCTAAATAATCAAAAATTCTCAAAATGACAACAGGAAAAAGGACTTGAAAATAGGATTATAAACATGCCAGGTACATATTGAGGGCATTATGCGCAAAGAGATGATTACAGGAACACCAACAATTTTGTCACTTAGTGCATTTTAAATTTCTTAAATTAAGTTCACACAAAGGCTTGCAATTTTACCTTCTCGTGAGCTTTCCTTTGCTCTGGGTCGAAGGGATGCAGGACTCGTAACCTACAGATCTCACACACTTCTCCATGCAAGTAGACACAAGCGTCCCCGAATCGGCACTCCCCAGCCGCCGCGTAGGGGCACAGCTGCCGCTCACTGCTGTAGGAGCTGCCGGCTTCCACGTCATCGAGGCCACTCCTGATCGCATCGAGGTAAGAGTGCGGCTTCATCTCTGGGCTACTCTGGGGATCACTGCAGCCTCCTGCATTACTCACCACACTTGGGGAAGTCTTTTCGTCAGCCATGCCAGAGAGATCTTAATACAAAACACATAGCACACACATAAAAGAAAACTTGGCCCAAACTTTCTGGTAAGCAGTTAGTGAAAACCTAACAAATTAAGTAACTCTGACCTTGGGAATTCCACTCTTTGGACCATATAGAAAAAAAATAGGCCAAGAGGGAAAAACAGAAGGAGTAGTATAAAATGCTCATAGTGACATTACTATAATCATGATTTTGTTTTACAAAGGAAAAAACATAATTGGCAACACAGGAAATTCGCAAAAACAGACCACGATATACAAAAGAACAGTAAAGTTGCTGTTTAAAAATGACAAATATGGAAATGTCAACCCGTGGACCAATAAACACTAAAAAAATGATAATAATGATAGTTTTTTTTAAACACCAAAATATAAGTCAATGGGAAAATGAAGTCAATAAAATACAGTGCTTTCCTTTATATTAGTAAAGATACCGATCATTATAAAGTAAACTAGAATGAAAATCTAGTGAGTCTTTGGGTCCCAAGGCCAGTGTTAAACCCCTCTATGGCCCCCTTCTCCCCTACAGCCCTCCCGCCGCATGCACTTACGGCCTTTTTAGAGAGGACACGATTACTTGTTTGCTTAGGATGGACTCTACCTATCTTATCCCACACAATTCTAAGACCCAGAAATCCCTTTACTTGCTGAGGACCAGCCAATAAAAATAACTTTTATGATCTGTAGCCTACTTCCTCCCCAAACCCTGTTCCAGGGTACAAACCACTCCCCAAACCCCAATATACTGCTCTATTACCAAAGCTGCTACTGGAAATACCAAACTGGCTAAGCATAATAACTAAGACTATGAACTGACCTAGAAGTAAAACAGTGAAACATGCTCTTTATCAAAATATGTAGCTTTGAAATGAGTCACCTGGTGCTTCTCAGCATCGGGGAACCACCCCGTGGAGACAGCAATTACACGCTGACAAAAGGTACCTCTGCATGTCTTGTCAGGCCAAACTTGGCAGTGAGCCTAGCCTGCAGGCAGAACACATCACCTGAATGCTCTGCAGCCGAATGAAGCTGTCCTCAGGACAGGTCTGGTGTCTACACTCGAACACCTGGCAGGGGGACTAGGTTAGGAACCCCCATGATAAGAGGGGCCAGAAAGGAACATCACGAACAAACAGGACTGCTATTCCAAAAGAGGCAATGAAATGACTCTGCTCACTCACTTCGGTCTCTAAGTACCAATGTTCTCTTTTCACGTTTCCCAGGCTCATGTAAGTTCGTTTTCACAATAGATGCAGTGAGGTCGGAAGCAGGGTGAGGACTGTGGAAACCCGGGGAGGGCACACCGTGGGGCATGGTGCCCATGGCACCACCAGCTGCAGCAGAAGGCCTCGTGTGATCGTACCTAAACAAAACGCACAGCAAGTGCATTAGGGAAACACTACCTTGCGTGCCTCCCACACTCCCTAGACGTGGACCATCTTTTCCTCTGCTCCACTTGTGGAGGTGGAGAATAAGACAATCTTTTCCCATATTTTAAATGATAGAAGGCTTATCAATTAGTAAGAAATGCCTGGTAATTCAGAGTGAGTGGTAGGTACAATGCTGTCTAGCAGCACACTTAAGTGTCCTTGAGGGACGTGAGTGGGACAAAGTACAGAAATCCTGAACATTCCAGCCAGATGTTGGAAGTGAAATCTCCTGAGACCGAAGCCAGTGTTCTTCTGGCAGGAGTCCCCCAAAAGTTAATGATGGCCAGTGTAAGAGCTGTAGACCGGCCTTTCCTGGACTGTCTCTCTGGGGCACGCACTGGCGGGGCGGGGGGCGGGCAACTTCTACAGCCTCCAGTCAGCACAGGAAAGAACATACCAGCCCTTCACTATAAAAGCGCTTGAACAGGTTTTTGGAATGTTTTCCTGTTTAGAATTTACAAAACTTGCCTATAGATGTGAGTGGGAAAAAGGCAGACTCTATATGCATATAAATGTTCACTGCAAGGGTACTCATAGCAAAAAACAAACAAACAAACAAAAACCAAACTGGAAACCACTTAACTATCTAAGAGAGGAATAGTTAATAAAATGATGGTATGTTAACATTATGAAACATAAAACTACAGTTAGGAAGTAAAGTAGCTGCTTAGGGAAAAGCTTGTGACATGTTAAGTGAGGAAAAAAGCAAGATATATATACTGTGAGTGCAATTTTGTAAAAGACTCATAAGAATAAGGTCTGAAAAGTGTTTTGAAAAATTAAAATTACTTTTATTGTAATGAAACTGAGATTTCAAAATGATCTGCTGTACTTTTTATTGTTAATTACTTTCAAATTAGAATTTTCCCCTCATCGGGGTGCCTGGGTGGCTCAGTCGGTTAAGCGTCTGACTCTTGATTTCAGCTGAGGTCATGATCTCAGGGTCGTGAGATTGAGCCCTGCTTTGGGCTCTGCACTGGGCGTGGAGCCTGTTTGGGAATCTCTTTCTCCCTCCCCCTCTGCCCCTTACCCCCCACGCTCTCTCTCTAAAAGAAATAAAATCTTTAAAGAAAAGAGTTCCCTTCATCGACACCCATGCCTGCTCCAAATGAAGGCTCTGAGTCCCCGAGAGTATTTAAGCTGATAGAACAGCTGGGGGCAGCTGTGGGGCTCTTGCCTGCAACGAGTCCCATAGGCGCAGTAGCCCTTCTGATAGTATTTGCAGATGGTGGATGGCTTGCTGTTCGCCAAGTCATGTGAGAACAGGCACTGGTTTCCTTCCCGACACACACCATGCATAAAGTACCTGAAGAGACAAGCAGAGGCATAAAACTTTTAGAGGCACACTTTGCTTTATAAAAATCACCATATTCTCGAATCTAGCATACAAATGCTTATTATGCATGTATTATGTATCAAGGCTCTATTAGGCACTGGAGATACACACATTATTTCCTTTCTAAGCCATAGTGATTTTTGATACATCACAACTAATTCAACGACAGTTTTCTGGAAGAAAAGTCCCATAAATTTCTGTTTTAAGATATACCCTCTTGATTTGAGATGTTACATATGTAAATGTGAGACTCAAAACTGAGAAAATACTCTGAAAAACTGTTCTGTTCTCATGGAGCTTAAAGGGTATGGTTGTAAAGGAATCAAGAGACCTGGGCCCAAGATCCAGCCCTGCCATATAAGAGCAAGTCACAAAACAAACTTCCCTATGCCTCACTACCTTCATCTATAAAATGAAAATTACATTATCTACTTTACTGGGTTGTGGTGAGGATCAAATTAGATAGTGCAACACCAAAAGATATAGGTAAGAATGTTCCACTGAGGTGTCAAGTTCTGATCCTGAAGAAATAACTGGGAGGCATTCTGATTCTGTCCAGCTAGAGTAGAGAAACCTGGCTGAATACTCAGAGCAAACAGCAGAGAGATTTCAAAGGCACATGCCCGGGTATTAAGGGTAAAGAGTCCTGAAGAGTATTTTTAGACTCACCATAACAAAGCTTAAAAACAAGTTTCAAAAGGATCAAGCAGATAGCAAATAACTTACTGTCAGCCAAAACATACTTTAGCACTCTTTGAAGGAAGACAATAAAATCCAAATGCTCAAAAACACTCACAATGGCATCCAATAAAAAATTAGCAGCTATGCCAAAAAGCAGACAAATGTGACCCATAACCAGGAGAAAAATTAGTCCATTACAGGAATGACAGATGATGGAATCATTAGACAGGACTTTAAAAACAGCTATTATAAGTATGTTCAATTATGCTAAGCATGAAGAGAAATGGAAAATATAAAAAAGAACCAAATGGAACTTCCAGAAATGAAAAGTACAATATCTAAAATGAAGACTACACTGGACAAACTTACTGTAAATTAGACAGGACAAAAGAAAATCTCAGAAGACCTGAAGACACAGCAATAGAAACTACTCAAACTGAAGCACAGAGAGGAAGAAAGAAAAAGGACAGATTTTTGCTTCTAGCTATGAAGGAGCAAAAAAAACAAAAAACCAAACAACTGGAAAACAGAACAATATATATAAAAAAGCTGCTCTGAGACAGAGACAAAAGACAACACAAGACCAGTCTTTGAGAGAAGGGAAACAAGGGATGTGAGCCCAGGTTCAGCCTGGTTTCTGCTGGGAGGTGTATTCTGGACCTTGATGCAAGGAGGTGAACCCTGAGCAGAGCACAGCAGTCTTGCTGAGCTGAAGAGACAGACTGGAGTTCAAGGAGGCTGAGGTAAGCTCTATATAGAGCTTGTAAATAGTCACAGACACACAATCAATAGACTTTTGATAAACGTGTCTGGGTAATTTAATAGGGGAAAGAATAGACTTTTCAACAACAAATGCTGGACCACTGCAGTATCCACATGGAAAAAAAACGAAGCTCAAACATTATATTATGTGTCTGCTGATGTGATCCAATATGAATTAAGTATAAAACATAGCCTGTGATACATTCTAGCCAAAAATATTTAACTCAAATCCAACGAAAATCCAGATCTAACTCACAGTTTGGGAACAAGCTAAAAGTCATCATGAGAAAGCAATCAGATAAATACAAAAGAAGAGGTGGGATGTGGACCAGGTTTCTTTAACAACTGTCATGGAAGGTGGGGAGGGGAACCTGAGTTTGGAAAACAGATGGGTGTTTTTTTAAAAACTTAAATTTACCATACGACTCAACAATTCCACTCCTGGGTGTTTACCCAAGAAAAATAAAAACATACGTTCATACAAATACTTGTATATGAATGTTCATATAAGCATCATTCATAATGGCCAGAAAGGGACAACTTGTACAATTCCATCAACTGGTGAATGGGTAAGTAAAATGTAATATAGCCATACAATGGGATATCATTTGGCAATAGAAAGGAATGAAGTACTAATGCATGCGATAACATGGATGATCCTCAAATACATTATGGTAAGTGAAATGACCCAGACACAAAAGACCACATTTTGTACAATTCCATTTATATGTAATGTCAAAAAAGGGGGCAGAGGCACCTGGCTGGCTCAGTCAGTAGAGCACACGATTCCTGATCTTGGGGTGGTGAGTTCAAGCCCCACGCTGGGTGTAGAGCTTACATTAAAAGGGTGGTGGGGGTGGAGACAAATCTGTAGGGACAAAAAGTAGATAAGTGGTTCCCCAGACTGGGAGAAGGGGTAATGGGGAATGACTGTGAATGGGCACAAGGGGTCACTTTGGGGTGATGAAAATGTTCTAAAATTTAAGTGTGGTGTTGTACAACTCTAAATTTACTAAAAATCTTTTACTTGTATGCTTAAAATGGGTGAATTTTATGGTATATAAATTCTACTTCCATAAAGCTGTTGAGAAAAATTTAGGGGCACCTGCGTGGCTCGGTCAGTTAAGTGTCTGACTCCTGATTTCGGCTCAGGTCATGATCTCAGGGGTGTGAGATCAAGCTCCCTATATGGCTCCACACTCAGCAGGGAGTCTGCTTCTCTCTCCCTCCCTCTCTCTCTTTGCCTTCCCCTCGAACTCTCTCAAAGGAATAAATCTTAAAAAAAAGAAAAAAGAAAAATTTAAAAAGGAGGGAGCTGTGCTACGTTAGTAGACATTACATAAGGTACATAATAACCAGGTGCAGTATTTAGTCCAGGATTATATCCTGGTTTGAACAAACCAGATGAAAAGACATTTTTGGAACAAATGGGAAAATCTGAATATGAACTGGGCATTAGATAAAATGAAAACTTATTGACATGGGAAGTTAAAGATTAACTGAAAAAAGCAGATTATAAAACAGCATTTACAGTAAAATAGTGCAGTCACTATGGAAAACAGTACAGTGGTTCCTCAAAAAATTAAAAACAGAATTACCATATGACCCAGCAATCCACTTTTGGATACATATACAAAAAACCCCAAAAGCAAGGACTTAAGTACTTGCACACCCATGTTCCTAGCAGCATTATTCACAGTAGCCAAAAGGTAGGAACAACCAAGTGTCCATCGATGGATTAATGGAGAGACAAAACGTAGCACATACATACAATGGATTATTCTGCCTTAAAAAGGAAGGAAACTGACACATTTTACAGCATGGATGAACCTTGAGGACAATGTGCTAAGTAAAATAAGTCAGACACCAAAGGACATATACTGTATGATCCCTCTTATGTAAGGTTCCTACAGGAGTCAGATTCCTAGAGACAGAAGCAGCATGGTGGCTGCCAGGGGCTGTGATGAGGTTGGGGAGTTAGTGTTTAATGGGGACAAAGTTTCAGCTTGGGAAGATGAAAAAGTTCTGGAGACAGACGATGATGGTTCCACAGCAGTGTGAATATATTTAATACTACTGAATTGTACACTAAAAAATTGTTAAGATGGTAAATTTGTTATGTATATTTTACCACAATTAAAAATTTTGAAAAGAACACATGACGTTCTCACTTTGGAAAAATCAATCTTTAAAAATGCATACACACATACATACATGAGTTTTAAAAATCTAGAATGATATATAATTGCACGTTAAGAAAGGCAATCCTTGTGGGTAAAGTATATGGTAATTTTATTTTCTTATTTTTGCTGACCTGTACATTCTAACATTTCCACCACGAACATACACCGCTTTTGGAATAATAAATGATTTTAGTTTTAAAAAAATACACATACTGGTGAAGGTATGGTTAAAAAAAATAAAATGCTCAGCTCAGTACCTATCTCACAGTAGGTACCCCCAAAAGTTCAGCTCTTATTAAAGTCCAGTAAAGCACAATGGCAATTAAGCTGACCATTACAAAAGGGACCCGTGCCTTATCACAAAGCATGCAGAGTGCTGAGGAGACACATACCATGAACTGAGAGAGGGTAACATCCCAGAGGAGGTCAGGCCCAAGCACAGTCTGCAAAGTGATGGGGGTGCCAATGGGACAGAGGATAGAGAAGACAGCAAGAAAAATGCAGAGAAGGGAGGCACTGTGAGGGAGTGCAAACAGGCCTGCCGAGGGATGAGGCTGGCGTATCATTTAATTGTGCTCCAAATTACCCTGGTGTCCACTGAAATATTTATATGAGTGTATCTTAAAACAAGGGATAACAAAGGGCCCGTAGTCAAGTCAACTTAGGAAATGGCAGTCTAGTCTTTCTCAGAGATTTACAAAAGACAGTAGCAGAGGAAAGGTTTTGACAGTCCTGTCATAAAGAAAACTGTTTACAGGCATACTTTGTTTTATTGTGCTTTGCAGCTACTACGTTTTATAAATTGGAGTTTGTAGCATTTACCCACATCATGTCTCTGTGTAACATTTTGGTAATTCTTGCAATACTTTAAACTTTTTCATTATTATTATATTTGTTATGGTGATCTGTAATCTGATCTCTGATGTGGCTATTTTAATTGTTTTGGGGTACCATGAACCCTGTCCATATACAATGGAGAATTTAACCAATAAATGTGTGTTCTGACTGCCCCACCAACAGGCCGTTCCCCATCTCTCTTCTCTCTCCTCGGGTGGCTCCCCATTCCGACACACAATCATATTGAAATCAAGCCAATTAATAACCCAACAGTGGCCTCTAGCTGTTCAAGTGAAACAAAGAGTCACCAGCCTCTCTCTAGTGAGGAAGGCATGTCGCAAACTGAGACAGACCAAAAGCTCTTGCACTGAACAGTTAGCCAAGTTGTGAATGCAAAGGAAAAGTTCTTGAAGGAAATGAAAAGTGCTACTCCAGTGAACACACAAATAAGAGAGTGTAACAACCTGAATGCTGATACGGAGAAGGCAGGAGAAGGTCTGGAGAGAAGAGAACACCAGCCACAACATTCCCTTAGCCAGAGCCTAATGGGGAGCAAGGCCCTAACTCCCTGTAATTCTGAGAAGGCGGAGAGAGGTGAGGAAGCTGCAGAAGAGAAGTGTGAAGCTAGCAGAGGTGGTTCTTGAGGTGAAGGAAAGAAGCCGTCTCCATAACATAAAAGAGCAAAGGGAAGCAGCAAGTGTTGATGTAGAAGCTGCAGCACGTTATCCAGGAGATCGTGCTGAGATCATTAATGAAGGTGGTTACACTAGACAACAGATTTTCAATGCAGACAAAACAGCCTTCTAGTGGAAGAAGAGGCCATCTAGGACTAAGTCAGTGCCTGGCTTCAATGCTTCAAAAGACAGGCTGACTCTCTTGTTAGGACCTAATGCAGCTGGTGACTTGAAGTTGAAGCCAGTGCTCATTTACTCTCTGAAAATCCTAGGGCCCTTAAGAATTATGCTAAATCTACTCTGCCTATGCTTTGTAACTGGAACAACAAAGCCTGGATGAGAGCACATCTGTTTATAACATGGTATATTGACTATTTTAAGTCCACCGTTGAGACCTGCTGCTCAGAAAAAAAGATTCCTTTCAAAATATTATTGCCCACTGACAATGCACCTGGTCACCCAAGAATTTTGGTGGAGATGTACGAGATTAATGTTGTTTTCATGCCTGCTACCACAGGGAGTGATTTCAATTTTCAAGTCTTCTTATTTAAGAAATACACTGTGTAAAGCTATAGCTGCCATAGATAATGATTCCTCCGGTGGAGCTGGGCAAAGTCAATTGAGAACCTTCCAGTAATGATTCCCCATTCTAGATCCATTAAGAACATTTGTGATTTGTGGGAAAAAGTCAAAATATCAACATTAACAGGAGTTTGGAAGAAGCTGATTCTGACTCTCATGGAGAACATTAAGGGGTTCGGGACTTCCCTGGAGGGAGCAACTGCAGATGTGGTGAAAACAGCAAAAGACCTATAATCAGAAGCGGGGCCTGAAGACGTGACAGAATTGCTGCGAACTCATGATCAAACTTGAACGGATGAGGAATTGCTTCTTATGGATGAGTCAAGAAAGTGGTTTTGTGAGATCTCCTGGTGGAGATGTTGTGAAGACTGTTGAAATGACAACAAAGGATCTAGAATACGACAAACGCAGTTGATAAAGCAGTGCGGGGTTTGAGAGGATAGACTCCAATTTTGAAAGAAGCTCTATTGTGGGTAGAAAGCTATCAAACAGGATCGCAGGCTACAGAGAAATTGTTTGTGAAAGGAAGAGTCAATCAATGTGGCAACTTTTACCGTCTTATTTAGAGAAACTGCTGCAGCCATCCTGGCCTTCAGCAGCCACCGCCATGATCCGTGATCCATCAGCCAACAACATCGAGGCCACACCCTCCACCAGCAAAAGGATTACAACTTGCTGAAAACTCAGATGATGGTTAGAATTTAGCAAGAAAGTATTTTTAAATTAAGGTATGTGCATGGTTTTAGACATAATGCTATTGCACACTTAGTAGACTACAGTATAAACGTTAACTTTTATATGCACTAGGAGACCAAATAAGTTCATCGGACTCACTTTATTGCAGAATTTGCTACATCGAGGTGGCCTGGAACCGAACGTGCACTTCGGAAGCGTGGCTATATAGTTATTACATACACCCTTTCCCATGCTTTTTTCAGAAAAAGCCACTTGAGCTGCAGGGTGGAAGACAGATTTGGGGAGGGCTGAAAGTGTAGTGGGAAGAGCCTATTAGGAGGTTGCTTTGTAAAGGAACTTTATCTGTGAACCTATGTTTTAACTTTATTTAAAAAAACATTTTACGGAAAATCTCAAACATACACAAAAGTAAACTAAAGGGCAGAATGAACTCTCAAGATGTCCCATGCTGAGGCTCAAAGAGGAGTGATGACTTAAATACAGAAGGTCAAATGCTAGGATGGGGACCCCAACTCCAGGCTTCCCAGATAGGCCTGACCTTCTCCCACCACAACTGACTTCCCTGTCACTCTGCCTTTGCCCATGCTGTGGCCCCTGTCAAAAACACTGCACCCCATCTTTCAGTGCACTGAATTGTTATAAGCCGCCTTCCTTCGTGGACCAGCCCAGGAAGACTTCTCACCCTCCAGCCTACTGTGCACTGTCGCCCCTTCAACCCAGAAGACTCACTAGTGGCAAGCACACACTATGGTGCTTCCCAGTCCGAGGCCTCTGACCAGAGAGAGCTAGTGCTCTTAAACATACGGTCAGGAACATCTGGTCTCTAGTGAAGAAAGCCTGGGAACAGCTTCAGGAAGGCACAGCTGGAACATCACTAAATGTGACTGAACACAGAAAGCCTAAACCTAACCAATTACCTGGCTGCGTCTGGAACTGGAGACAGGCTTAGCAACGGAAGGCAGGCAATGGTCTCTAAGGTAAGTCAGGAAGGCCTGAGAGACCCAGACTGCCCTTTCCAGAGAAAGGATGCCAGATAACACAAGTGACAATTCATGTTGTACTTCAGCCTCTGCGATGGGCCTGGGAGGCTGCCTCAGCTGGAGGCCACAAGATTTGAAGACCTTCAATCCCTCCTTACTCACTAAACATACTTCCAACTTTCCTTACCTGTTCATCTTCCCAAAAGTGGAGGAAGTATTGGCCAGGCCCCCTAACAGTTCCTTTTCTCTCAGGAAAATGAGAAAAGGGTATCTAGTTTTTAGGTCTCTCTTGAGTTTAGCTAGCAGAGCCACCTCGAAGTACACCAACAGAATCAAACTTCTGAGCCTACAAAGATGAGAACAGGACCCTATGACTTAAGCGACTATATAGAGGCGCCATCCTATAGGGTTTTTCCTAGGTGATCAGCTAGGGTTTTTCCAGGTAACACCCCCTTGGGGGTCTTCCACTAGGTCAAAGGCTATACAGTAACTTGCTTTAAGGTGGCTGTAGATTAAAAGAAAAAAAAAAAAGGGCACAAAACCTGACAAACTATACAAAAGAGTATTTTTTTTTAGAAACTTAAAAGGAACTTAAAAAAAAAAAAAGGCCTATACCAAAAGGATATTTTTATTCACAGTACTGACTTTAAAAGTGTGCAGAAAAGAGTTAACACAGCAAGTCTGAGCCTGTTATCCTTAGAAAAACCTATTTACAAGCTGGCCCCTGCCTAGCCTCTGGAGCTTGACTGATTAATAGTTTGCTACATGGTTAGAGAATTTCCCAAAGTGATAAGAATGGCTCACTGTCCTTAAACTCTATATATGGTTCATGCTGAACATCTGCTTTCCTTCTGGGAGTCTGGAATTTCGGTAGATGCTAAGCAGAGGGTGACCAGCCTGGGCACTGAATCTTTAATGGGCTTCTTTGGGCACATGTTGCTGCATTTTTGTTGCTGGGGGAAGAGTATGCTATGTGATTTTTTTTTTTTTTTTTTTTTTCCAGAGAAGTTTAAATTTGGGCCTTAAGCTTTTGAAAATAAAGTTTAGAGACATAGCATTATGAATACCACTGTAAGGCAGAGGCAGCTGCATCACCTGCCTGGTTTCCTTCATTAGGTGTATTTGTTTCACCATTGAGCTGGCCTTCACTTCTTCCACTGGAAAGCTCCTGTTGAATTTACTGACCACGAAGACCTAAAAATCTGCTCGATGTTGGTCGCCATGGCGTCCGCTCCGTTCCGCTATGTGATCTTTTGTGGGAAGGAATGAAGGTAGGAAGCCTGCACATAGGTTCCTCCAGATGCTACCTGTGCCTTTTTCCCATATGATCTAGCCATGACTTCTTACTGTATCACTGTAGTAAATCTTAGCCAGCAGTACAACTATACACGCTGAGTCCTGTGAGTCTTTCTAGCCAATCTCTGGACGTAGGGGTGGGTCCTGGGGAATCCTGGGCACAAAAATATATTATACTTCTACAGAGTTGAATAATTCTTCTGAGAAATGCTGTAAGACTACATTATTTCAATAGTCCTTAAATATGGCAATCTTTGAAGGTATAAAAGTTCAAAAAAATATTCAGCACCAAGAACCAACTCTGAATGGCAAAGGGTATCAGGATTAGTAAACTCATAAATACTGGAAGAGAACAGGCTCAAAGTGGCTATATGAACAGCTCCACAAAAGTAAGATCTAACAAATACTTCATTAATAGTTTATTTTGGGGAAACTAAACAAGAATAGTTCCTTAAAAGTGTGGGGGAGGGTGGGGGTAGGAGACTACCACAGGTTCTTTACCAAACACTATTTGTTAACCAAGCATGCAAAAGGACAGATTCTTAGTGGTGGTCCTTCAAGGGTGCCTTTTATAATTCTACCGCCTCCCATAAGTCCTATTCAGACAACCTGCCTTTCAAACTCTACTCACTATCTTTCTCATTAAGAAAACAAATATTTAACCATCAACTAGAGCTTCTAGTTAGTTTTGCCACCTATAAGCTGGTGACTTCATGCAAGGCATTTCACTTCTTTAAGTGATTAAGCTGAAATTTAAACAGCTTCAAAAATAACTTCTAGAGGGGCGCCTGGGTGGCTCAGTCATTTAAGTGTCTGCCTTCGGCTCAGGTCATGATCCGGGGTCCTGGGATCGAGCCCCGCATTGGGCTCCCTGCTCAGCGGGGAGTCTGCTTCTCCCTCTCTCACTCCCCCTGCTTGTGTTCCCTCTCTGTCTCTCCGTCAAATAAATAAATAAAATCTTTAAAAAAAACCCACAAAACTTCTAGACCACCATCAGTGCCTTCAAGAAAGGGGAGCATGAAACAAGCGTTATATAAGAGATGAAGCCAGCCCAGTCCTATTTTTGTAGTATAGGTCATCATTTCCACTCCCCAGTGACAAACACAAAACTAGCTTGAACATACCTTGCTTGTCCTTTAGGGCATTTTGTCAACCGCTTAGAGATATCCCTCCTCATCTATGTTACACTAAGCTTAATCCAGGCCTCTTTCATATAGCACCCTGTAATGAACTTCCAACAGCTCAATCTTCATGATGGTCAAACCATCCCTTCTATCTTCCTAGAGAAGAATGAAACATGAACTGGGGTGGGGGGGTGCACAAAATGAAGGGGGAAGTGCATAGCTGGAGACCCAGAGTCAGGAGATTTCTAGGGGACACTCCAAAAGGGCCTTTTATGCTAGGTGACCCCCAAAGGACTGTTTCAGACAGTGTAGCTATTATATGTTGCAAAGGACACTGGGTTCACTTCTAGCCACAGAACCACTAGCAGCTCTAGCTGCAGCTGAGGGTTGAGTCAAAATCAATCTAATTTCTTACATGCCTTTCAACAGGGCATATCTCTAGCAAAATGCTTCTGCAAATCATATCTGAGTATATGGGTAATTTGCATTCTCAGTGTCACTTTTCTTTATATTTCTCTACATATTTTCAGACTTAAATTTTATGGCTGTACTGCATGTGATAACAGATCTACTGAGGGGGAAAGGGGTTAATGCTGGACCCAGTGGTAGACCTGAAATAAATGTATGAGAGGTAGGGATGAAGTACAGTGTAGTGGTTAACACTTTGAAATCAGAGAACTTGCTATATGACCTTGAGCAAGTTATTTAAATTTCCAATTTCCCCATCCATAATATAATAATTGTACTTCATAGACTGCTGTGGTAGACTACTCTAAGGTTTGGCTGAGACAATGCACGTAAGTGCTTAGCCTACCACACAAATGCGATCATTTGTCGTTACTATCTAATCTGTTAGCCAACCCTGTTAGTTAGGCATTACCAAGTCCATTTTACAGATGAGGAAGTTGTGGCACAGGTGGTACCAGGATCAGAATCCAGAACTGCCCAACTCCAGAACTCAAGCTCTTCTACCACTTACTAGCTGATAAGGTCCTTTATGTTTTGTGACTTCCAGAGAATTAAAAGCTCTAAGCTTGATGGTCTAAGGAAACAAGTTCTAGGTCTTCACCTAGTGATGATAAGACAAAGAGACCTCTATCACAAGAGGAGGAAGAAAAGAAAGCAGGCATAAAGGACTTCACCAGCACTTTGAAAACAGATTGGAAGACACAGCGACATGGTTAGCAAGAAGAATCAGCAAAAAATAACCCCCAACTTGAGATTCTAGTTAGAGTGGCATGCTGAGATATCAGGAGAGCTGACTGACAGCACAACTGTGTGAGTAGCCATTCTTGCCATTCCAAGCAATAAATATATGGAATGTCTTTGTCATTAAATTTGGGAATCCTAGCATTTCACATCCATCTCTTGGAGAAACATCTGTGTATCAGAATAGAAGCAAAACTAACACTTCGTGTTGCTGCTATTCAGAATAAGCATGTACATCACATCCCACAGCCAGGAAAACAAACCAAAAAACCAATCTGCACCCTCAGATAAATTAAAACCAGCTGAGTACCCTGTTAAGGTCCGGTCCCGAAAATAAATCATATCTTGAATATTTCCTGTGAGTTACCAATGTCTGGAGGTAAGACTTTAGTGAATAAGATAATAAAGTGAGAAAAGCTTTTCCACCATGAAATATTAATGTAAACTTGGTACTCTAGGTAATATTGCAGTTTTTTTCATTTAAATGTCTTCTGTTTTGGGGGCGCCCAGGTGGCTCGGTTGGTTAAGCGTTCGCCTCTTGGGGCTCTTGGTTTCAGCTCAGGTCATGATCTCAGGGTCCTGGATTCAAGCCCCATGTCAGGCTCTGAACTCAGCAGGGATCTGCTTCAGATTCTCTCCCTCAGCCCGTCCCTGCTCGTGCTCACACACGCTCACACGCTCTCGCTCTCTCTCAAATAAGTAAATCTTAAAAAAAAAAAAAAAAAAAAAGTGTTCTGTTTTTTATTTGGTGAGGCAATCCTTGTGAGATCTGACTCCTTCAGACCCTTTTGCAAGTAAACTTTTTTTACTTTCTATGTTTCTGCATGCATTTTCCTTTCAAATGCACATGTGAAAAGCTTTAAAAATTCCTGCAGTGAAGAAACTTTAGCATCTCCCAAATTTATATGGAGGCCATCCAGTCAAAGTATAGACTCTGATGCCACACCTTGGCCACTTAGAAGCTGAATGACCCGGGGCAATCACTTCACTGCTGAGACTCCATTTCACAATCTGTAGAACAGTGAGGGTTGCTGGGTTACATGTGATATGGCTGGTAGAGCATCTCAAAGAGCACCCAGCACATTGTACGGGCCCCAACAAACAAGTTAGTACTTAAACAGAAGTGATCCCTCTCCAACATTCCAACCCACTCTTGACTTAATATGCAATGACATCCTGCAGGATGCCTCTGTTTGGGAAACACAGAATTAAAGCTTCCAGGTTAGGCCATCTCCCAGTGCAGAAGGAAAAAGCCAAGATGATCCTGATTTAAATTTTTGCTCCTGCATTTAGATGTGAAGTTAGGGGCCAGTCTCAAGTCCTTCTGAACATGAGATTTGTCTATAAAACTAGATACTACACAGAGTTGAGATTCAATTATAAAGCATTATATAAATGTGTACTTTTTTGTGGACACATCTTAAGAGGAGTAACCAGAATGTGCTATACAATTACTTAGAATACTTGCTTCATACAAATAAAAATGAACACACACAGGTCTTCACAAAAGATCTTCTAGCACAAATACCAAGTAAAACTATTTCCTATAGACACTAAGAGCAAATTTCTGACAACTGCTTCATATATGCCAACTGGGCTTTGGATAAACTGTTTGAACAGTTAATATATACTAATACTAACAGAAAACTTTTTACATAGTCAGTTATTCATGCTAATGAAGAACAGTAACAACATAGATGATACTTAAACTGTTTATTACATAATCAAACCATACGACTGATTTTTGGGGGCAATGTTTCCCACACAGTTTTTCCTGAAACCAATTATTAAAATAAAATTTGCACTCTCCAAGTATCAGTTCAGTAAGACTAGGCACCCAGTACCGCTAAGCCACAGGTTCGCCAAGGAACGAGGGTGTTACACAACCAAGCTCGTTCTGCTTCACAGGAGCAGTCACAGCGCAGCATCCGGTTTTGAATTTTCTACACCATCCATCCATTACCGTTGTATTTCTCCACGTAAATGGGTGTCTCAGTAAGAGTATCACGTAATCTCTTTCAGTCTGAATGCCCTGCACTGTAAAATGGGCATCATTTCTGCCTAGTAGCGTTACTATGAAGTGTAGTGACAATGAATATACAGCACTTGGAAATATGCGAAGCACTTCACCAACTTCCAGTAAATGCTACCCGCCATTATTTTCCGCACAATTCTTACTTGCCGACTCTGCAAGTTCAGGCTGCACAGGAGTTCTAAAAACTCTTAGGAAACGAAGCCCGCTTTCGGGACCCCAGCTTCCTCGAGGCCCTTATCATCGATCAACAACCTATTCCTGCGTGATATCCCCATTAGTAAACGACCACTTAGCTTCCCTTTACCCAAATCTCCTTTTCCAGCTAAACTCTAAGTTCCAAAGGCCCCACCCCCACCCCCGGGCCCCAGCGCCCCGCACCGCCCTGGCTAGGACGCCCTTCCAGCCCACAGGCCCCCGCGCTGGCGTCGCCCGGGGGCTCGGCCGCAACACACCGCCACCCACACGCCGGGTGCCCGGCTCCGGCCGCAGCGCGAGCTCCACGCAGAAAAGCGGGACCGCGAACAGCTGAGCAACTTCTCAAGAATCCGCTCCAGCCTCAGTTTCCCTGGCGGTGGGGCTGGGGTGCACCGGCCGCCAGGGGCCCGGGGGAGGTTGGGGGGGCCGAGGGGAAGTGAAGAGGCCTGACGCTCCCGGCCCCCGCGGCGCCGCGCACTGACCTGCAGGTGACCTGCTTGGTGCTCATGGTGGTCGGGCTTGAGGGCCCTCGTCGTGCCGCCGCCTCTAGCACTCGCCGCCGCCGTCGCCGCCTCAGCCTCGGCCCTGCCCATCCCGCGAGGCCGCGTCACGCCGGCGCACGCCGCCTCTCCCGTGTGGCACTTTTGTAGCGCCGGTGGGAAACCTCGTCGCCGTCATAATTGGTTCCGCCTGGGGGCTGAGGCCGGGCCGACCCCCCCCACCCCCCACCCCCGCGCTCCAGGCCACGCATTTCCGAGCTTCCCGGGCGGTGCCCGGCTGGCACCCTAGCCCTCACCGTCTTCCCCCGTCCGGTCCTTACAATCGCCTCACTCCTCACGAGCCCAAGTTCCCGCCTCTCCAGTCCGCGCCTTAATCCCAAGAGCTTTTTCTTATCCAAACTTGCACCCGTTAGGCCCCTTTCTCAGGCCCCGCCTCAGCTGTCCCCGACAGACCTCGCCTCCCACTTTAGGAATTCCTTAGCTCCCTCCCAACTGATCTTTTTCAAGAGGTCTACTCCCACCCCAAGTTTTAGTTCCGTTTTTTCCCCCCTCCGGCACTCCTCTGCTGTTTGTCTTCCATTTCCTAGGGTGGATACCCAAAAAGATATTCGTGACACTTACCTCTGCTTCTCTATATCCTTCAGATCTGCTCCCACACTTCTCTCCAGTGCGTCCTCTGGTTTCCATCGTCAAGGCTCCAGTCTAAGCAACCATTACGTCTTGCCTAGACCCATGCAATATAGCCTCTTACCTGGTTTTCCTGTTTCTGCTCCCGCCCTCTTCCAGTAGGTTATCACCAAAACGTATTTTTAAAACATGAACAGGATCATGTCATTCACCTCCTTTAACCCTTTCAATGGTTTCCCGTTGCTTTTTAAAAATATTCTTTTTAAATTTTTTAAACGTTGGGAAATAACAGTCTAAAATATACAAAACACATACATGCCTCTGTGAACTTTTTACATGTGTATACACTCATAAAATCATCACCAGATGAGGGTGAAGAACATTATCCATACCCCAGAGGGCTCACTTAACGCCCTTTCCCAGTCAATACCTCCCAAAGGTAACTGCTTGTTTTCACCTGTCACCACAAATTAGTTTCGATTGTTCTTGACCTTGATATAAAATGATATCATTCAATATGTACTCTTTTGTCTGTCTTCTTTTGGCCAACATTATGTCTATGAGATCTATCCGTGTTGTTGTATGTAGCTGTATGTTAGTCTTTCTTTCACTTCGCTTTAAAAATATTAAATTTTCCAATGAATGAGCATAGTATAAACTTCGAGTTACTTCAAACTTGAAATTCTCTCAGAAATTTAGGAAGTATATTGGAAAATTAGTATTTCAGTGTATAGGTCTTCAACGACTTTTATTAGATTTATTCCTAGGTATCTAGATGAGTTTTTTGATTCTATTTTAATGGATTTTTAAAAATGATTTATTTATTTGACAGATAGTGAGAGCAGGAACACAAGAGGGGGAGTGGGAGAGGGAGAAGCAGGCTTCCTGCTGAGCAGGGAGCCTGATGCGGGGCTCAATCCTAGGACCCTGGGATCATGACCTGAGCTGAAGGCAGATGCTTAAGGACTGAGCCACCTGGGTGCCCTTAAATTATTTTTTTAAATGTCCTAGTCATTTGTTGCTTGCCCCATACTAAATTCATATATTAATTCTAGTGTGTTGTTCACTGTTTTGGATTTTCTACACACACAATCATGTCATCAGCAAAGAATGACAGTTTTCAATCTTTATATCTTATATTTCTTTTTCTTGCCTTAGGGCACTGTTGAGAACCTTCAGTGTAACCTTAAATAGAAGTGGTAATAGTGGACATCCTTGTCTTGTTCCTGAATCCTGGGAAAGTTTTTAATATTTCACCATTAATTAAAATGTTAGCCCAAGGGTTTTTGAAGCCATTTTCAAATTAAGGAAGTTCTTTCTCTTTCAAGTTTTCTTAGAGTTTTTTTTTTTTTTTTTTAAATCATGAATGTGTCTTTGCTTTAAATCAAATTCTTTTTTTCTCCCATCTATTGAGAAAACATAGTTTTATTCTGTCTTCTGTGTAAATTATATTAATTTTTTAATGTTAAATCAACCTTGAATTCCTCAGACATACCCCACTTGGCATATTATTCTTTCTATAAATCATCAGATTTTATTTGTTAATATTGTGTTTAGGAGTTCTGCATCCTTTTTTGAGAGATAAAGTTGGTCTGTAATGTTCCTTTCTAGTAATGTCCATGTCAGGTTTTGGTATTTGAGATATGCATAAAAGGAATTCGGTTGCCTCCCTCTTTTCTCATCTCTGGAAAAGTCTGTGTAATATATGTATTAATTTTTTCCTTAAATATTTGGAAGAATTTACCACTGAAGCCATCTCAGCCTGCAGTTTACTTTATAGGAAGATATTTAATTAAACATTTAATTGATGTATTATATATAGGACTCCAGATTCTCTCTTAGTGTGGCAGGTTTGGAAAACTTCTCCCCCTGCCCCCAGACAAATTAGTCCATTTCATCTAAATTGTTGAATTTATTTGCACAGAGCTGTTCATATCTTCTTTTAAAAAAATGTCCATTAGATCTGTAACAATGTCTCCTTTTCAGTATTGATATTAATATTAATGTTTTATCTCTTTTTTAAAAATCAGACTAGGTGTTTATCAATTTTATTAATCTTTTCAATAAACAACCTTTTGGCCTTGTTCATTTTCACTATTGTACATGCATCTTCTATTTCACTGATTTCTGCTTTATATTTACTATTTCCTTTTTCTGTGTTTTTTGCATTCAAATTGCTCATTTTCTACCTTCTTGAGATGGAAGTTTAGATTACAGATTTTCAAAAGCTCTTCTTTTTTATGTATTTAAAGCTATAATATTCTCTCTAAGCAACTTTTAGTTGTATTCCACAAATTTTTATGTCATATTTTCCTTATCACTTGGTTCAAAATATTTTTAATTCCCACTGTTATTTATTCTTTGACCCATAAGTTATTTAGAAGTATGTTGTTTAGGGGCGCCTGGGCGGCTCAGTCGTTAAGCGTCTGCCTTCGGCTCCGGTCATGATCCCAGGGTCCTGGGATCGAGCCCCGCATCGGGCTCCCTGCTCAGCGGGAAGCCTGCTTCTCCCTCTCCCACTCCCCCTGCTTGTGTTCCTTCTCTCGCTATGTCTCTCTCTGTCAAATAAATAAATAAAATCTTAAAAAAAAAAAAAGAAGTGTGTTGTTTAATTTCTAAACTACTGAAGATTTTCTAGTTATCTTTTTCTTATTGATTCATTTTCATTTCTAGTATAATCCCACTGTGGAATTGTCTATTCTTCTTTTAGTTTGGTCAACATTTGATTTATATATTTTGAAGCTATGTTTTTAGGTTCAAACAAATGTAAGACTGCTATATTTTCTGTTTGGCCAACACATATGACTAAGAAATGTCCCTCTTTGTGCTAGTTGCACATGTGAATAAGGACAGTGCTACATCAGTATTCACTACAGTACTGTACATGTAAGACATGTGTATAAAAGGTGTTTCTAAGAATGCTAGTAGTTTGTTGCATCAGGGTACTGTTTTCAGTGAAAGAATGTGTCAACCACACTATAATGCATGTAATACACTGTGTGAAGACACATGTATAAAAGATGTTCCTGAGAGTGCTAGTTTAAAAAGGAAATGTCAAGAAATTCTTATCTTAAAGTGTACTTTGTCTGATATTAACATAATCATACTAACTTTCTTTCAGACAGTGTTTGTGTGGTATATCTTTTTCCATACTTTTATTTTCAACTTACTGGGTGTTTTTATATCTATACTATATTTCTTATAAATGGCATGTAGTTGATTAATTTTCAAGTTGGATAATCTTTGTTTTTGAATTATTTAGTCCACTTACATTATATGTAATATAGTTATATTTAAATCTACCATCTTGTTATTAATTTTCCATTTATATCATCTGTTATTTGTTCTTTATTTTTTCTTTCTTGTATTCCTTTAGATTAAGTATTTTCCATTATTCTACATTTTTCTTCATTGGTTACACACTTTTGAGTATACATTTTATTTTATTTTATTTTTTTAAGATTTTATTTATTTATTCATGAGAGAGAGAGAGAGAGAGAGAGAGGCAGAGGGAGAAGCAGGCTCCCAAGGAGCAGGGAGCCTGATGCGGGACTCGATCCCAGGACCCTGAGATCATGACCTGAGCCGAAGGCAGACGCTTAACCATCTGAGCCACCCAGGCGCCCTAAGTATACATTTTAAAAATTATTCTTTTAGGGGTGCCTGGCTGACTCAGTTGGTAGAGCATATGATTCTTGATCTTGGGGTAGTGAGTTTGAGTCCCACATTCGGTATGGAGATTACTTAAATAAATAAATGAACAGGGGCACCTGGGTGGCTCAGTCCATTAAGCATCTGCCTTCATCTCAGGTCATGATCCCGGGGTCCTGGGATCAAGCCCCACATCAGGCTCCCTGCTCATCAGGGAGTCTGCTTCTCTCTCTCCCTCTGCCCCTTGTGCTCTCTCTCTTGTGCTTGTGCTCATGCTCTCTCTCTCTCACTCTCAAATAAATAAATAAAATCTTTAAAAAAATAAAGGGTACATATGATCAAGATACCTTATCACTACTGATGTTAATCTTGGTCACCTGGATGAGGTAGTGTTTGTCAGGTTTTTGCACTGTAAAGTTTCCTTGTTTCCATACTGTCCTCTCTCAAAGGAAGTCACTATGCACAGCCCACATTTAAGGAGTGGGGAGTTATGCTCCAACTCCTTGACAGTGGAGTATCTCCATAAGTTATGTGGAGTTTTTCTGCATGGGAGATTTATCCATTGCTCCCCTATTTATTTAGTAATTTATGTATATCAATATGGACTCATGGATATTTATCTTATACTTTGGCTTATAACCTAATACTAATTTATTTACTTTATTGTTCAAATTGTTCTGTCTCTGGCCACTGGGAGTTTTTTCATTTGGCTCCTGAAAATACTCCCTTGAGTTTTATTCTTTTTTGAGGACTTCAGCACTATCTGGGACTACAAGATGTTCCAGGCTCATCTTGTATATCACCTACTTCAATTCTAGAATCAGCCATTGTTTCAAGCCAAGTTACTTCTTTTGGAGAATGTTATTCAAAACCAAGATCCAGGTGCTGGGTATATTCATTGCTACTGGGATGTCATTGCTTCTCAGCCATCTCAGCTGACAAAGCAAGCAAATATATGTGTGTGTGTACTAATTCATGTATCCATTTTGTTTTTGAAGGATATTTTTCCTAGATATATAGCTCTGGGATGATACTTTCTCCCCTAAACACTTTAAAATGTCATTTCCTGGGGCACCTGGGTGGCTCAGTTGGCTACATGTCTGCCTTCAGCTCAGGTCATGATCCCAGGGTCCTGGGATTGAGTCCCGCATTGGGCTCCCTCCTCCATGGGGAGCCTGGTTCTCCCTCTGCCTCTCTCTCTCTCTCATGAATAAATAATTAAATAAATAAAATCTTTAAAAAATAATAAAATAAAATGTCATTTCCTAGTCTTCTGGCCTCAGTTTTTTGTTATAAGGCATCCATCAATCTTATATTTACATCCCTGAAGCAAAGTGTTGCTTTTCTCTAGATGCTTTTCAGAGGTTTTAAGAAGTTCTAGAATAGCACATAGCACCTAACAAACAGGGAATGGAGAGAATCTGACTTCCAGAATTGTCACATTATATTATTTAAAATGCCCAGCTGTCAATAAAAATTACAAAACATTCAAAGAAACAAGAAAATATGGAAAACAACAGAAACTCTCCCTGAAGAAGCCCAGATCTTGGATTTACTTAACAAAGATTTAAAAGTCAGCTATTTTAAATATATTCAAGGAACTAAAAAGGAACCATGTCTAAAGAACTACGGGAAAGTATGAGAATTATTTTTCATCAAATAGAAAATATCAAATGATAGAAAGTATAAAAAAGAACCAAGTAGGGGTGCCTGGGTGGCTCAGTTGGTTAAGTGACTGCCTTCGGCTCAGGTCATGATCCTGGAGTCCCGGGATCGAGTCCCGCATCGGGCTCCCTGCTCGGCAGGGAGTCTGCTTCTCCCTCTCCCACTCCCCGTTTGTGTTCCCGCTCTCGCTGTGTCTTTCTCTGTCAAATAAATAAATAAATTCTTTAAAAAAAAAATGAACAGATTCAATGGATATAAAATTTCAGTCATACAAGATGAGTAAGTTTTAGATATCTGCAGTACAACATAGTGCTGATAGTTAATAATACTGTATTGTACACTTAAATTTTTTTTAAGATAGTAAATCTCATGGTAAGTGTTCTTACCACAAAACAACACAACAATAAAAAAACAAAAAGGCACAAGGAAACTTTTAGCAGTGATGGCTATAACTATTACTTTGATTGTGGTGATGGCTTCATGTGTGTATACATATGTCCAGACTCACCAAATTGTATATATTAAATGTGTATTTATGTATTATAATTTATGTAAAGTATGTATATAATTTATATGTACATATGTATATATTATATGTAAATTATGTATTAAATGTGTGCACTGTTTTGTAGTTCAACCATACCTCAATAAACCTGTTAAGAAAAACAAAACAAGACAAAAAACAAAAAACCGAAACAGAGCCTCAGAGAGCTCTGGGACATTCAAGCATACCAACATATGGGAGTCCCAAAGAGAGGAGACAGAGAAAGAGGCATGGAGAGTATTTAAAGAAATAATGGCAAGAGAACTTCCCCCATTTGATGCAAAATATTAATCTACACATCCAAGAAGCTCAACAAACTACAAATAGAACAAACTCAAAGAGATCCATATGTAGATACATCATAATAAAACTGATGAAGGACAAAGAATTTTGAAAGTAGCAAAACATAAGTAACTTATCATGTACAGGGATTCTCAATAAAATTAACAGTTGATTTCTCATCAGAAAGCATACAGGCCATATGGCATGAAAAGACATATTCAAAGATCTGAAGGAGAAAGATTATCAACAAAGAATTCTATATCCAGCAAAACTATCCTTCAAAAATGAAAGAAAACATAAGAACTTCCCAGATAAACAAAATTGCAAGAATTCCTCACTTGAAAACATGCCCTACAAGAAATACTAAGAGGAGTCCTTCAGGCAGAAGTGAAAATGGACTACACAGTAACTTGAATTCACATGAAGAAATAAAGAGAGCAAGTAAAGGTAACTACATAGATAAATATAAAAGGCAACATAAATACGTATTTTTGTTTGTAACTTTTAAAAAAATGTATCCCATCTGGCTTGAAAGACATCTACATTAATAATTATAAATCTGGGGGTGTGGTCCAAGATGGAGGACGAGTAGGAGACTTTAATCTCCTCTAGTCCCAGGAATTCAGCTAGATAGCTATCCATTTTGAACACCTACAAACTCAACAGGAGATCGAAGAAAAGAATAGCAGCAACTCTATGAACAGAGAAGTGATGACTTTCTGCAAGATAGGAGGTACAGAGAAGTGAATCGGAGGCAATATATGGGAAGATAGACCGTGGGGGGAGGGAGCCTCCATCAGCTGGCACCGGCAAGTGATAGAGCAGAGGAGCACAAAATCAGAACTTTTAGAAGTCTGCTCTGGTGAGGGATGTCGCTCTGGTGGCTAAGCAGGGGTGGGGGGGTGGAACCCTCTCTGGGACAGTGCGGTCTCAGGACCCTCGGGGTCACAGAAAGACTGGGGGGAGCCTGAGTGCAGCAGAGCTCCCAGGTATTGGAGTGGGGGAAGTCGTTTGCAAAGAGTGAGCCGAGGAGTGGGCTCTCAGCTCGGGGTTGCCATAAACTGTGATCTGCAGGGACCCAACAAGCAGCAGATCTGGGGAGACTCCTCTTCCTCCCCTGGGAGGAGCGGCGTGGGAGCGCAGTGCAGGAATCTGCTGGGTTTGGAGACTCCAAACAGGACTGTGTGCCTGAGATAGAAATGCTTGGTCACAGCAAATAGAAATGGAAAGAAAACTTCCAAACTCATTTTATGAGGCCAGCATTACCTTGATCCCAAAACCAGACAAAGACCCCACCAAAAAGGAGAACTACAGACCAATATCCCTGATGAAC
>NC_138369.1:46053957-46107680 GCF_054177405.1 Leptonychotes weddellii | reverse complement strand
AAAGTACAGCATCCTTTCTTGATTAAAACTCTTCACAGTGTAGGGGTAGAGGGAACATACCTCAATATCATAAAGGCCATCTATGAAAAACCCATAGTGAGTATCATTCCCAATGGGGAAAAACTGAGAGCTTTTCCCCTAAGGTCAGGAACATGGCAGGGATGTCCACTATCACCACTGCTGTTCAACACAGTACTAGAAGTCCTAGCCTCAGCAATCAGCCAACAAAAAGAAATAAAGGCATTCAAATTGGCAAAGAAGAAGTCAAACTCTCACTCTTTGCAGACGATATGATACTTTATGTGGAAAACCCAAAAGACTCCACCCCAAAACTGCTAGAACTCATACAGGAATTCAGTAAAGTAGCAGGATATAAAATCAATGCACAGAAATCAGTTGCATTTCCATACACCAACAACAAGACAGAAGAAAGAGAAATCAAGGACTTGATCCCATTTACAATTGCACACAAAACCACAAGATACCTAGGAATAAATCTAACCAAAGAGGCAAAGAATCTGTACTCAGAAAACTATAGAATATTCATGAAAGAAATTGAGGAAGACACAAGGAAATGGAAAAACGTTCCATGTTCATGGATTGGAAGAATAAATAGTTAAAATATCTATTTTACCTAGAGAAATCTACACATTCAATGCAATCCCTATAAAAATACCATCAACTTTTTTCACAGAAATGGAACAAATAATCCTAAAATTTGTATGGAACCACAAAAGATCCCAAACAAGACGAAACCAGAGAGGGAGACATATAACCATAAGGACTCTTAATCTCAGGAAACAAACTGAGGATCGCTGGAGTGGAGGAAGGTGGGAGGGATGGGGTGGCTGGGTGATGGACACTGGGGAGGGTATGTGTTGTGGTGAGCGCTGTGTATTGTTTAAGACTGATGAATCACAGACCTGTACCCCTGAAAAAAATAATACATTATATGTTAACAATAATTAAAAATAAATAAATAAACATTATGATAAAACAAAAAAAGAATTAAAAAATCTGTGTTGATGGGCACACATATATAAAGATATAACTTGTATGACAACAAAGGATGGGGAAGGGAATGGCACAATATAGAAGCAACGTTTTTGTAAGCTACTGAAATTAAACTGGTATTAACCTGACCTATATTGTTTATAATTTGTTAATTGTAATTTCCAGGGGCTCCTGGGTGGCTCAGTTGTTAAGCGTCTGCCTTTGGCTCAGGTCATAATCCCGGGGTCCCGGGCTCAAGCCCCACATCGGGCTCGCTGCTCGGCGGGAAGCCTGCTTCTCCCTCTCCCACTCCCCCTGCTTGTGTTCCTGCTCTTGCTCTCTCTCTCTGTCAAATAAATAAATAAAATCTTTTAAAAAATTGTAATTTCTATGGAAACCACTGAGAAAATAAATTTCAAAATATACAGTAAAAGACATAACAAGGGAAATAAAATGGTACTTTAGAAAAAACATATATTCCACACAAAAGACAGCAGTAATGGAGGAAAAGAGGAACAAAAAAAGACATAAGACATATTGAACACAAACAACAAACATAAATCTTATCTCATCAGTAACTACATTAAATGTAAATGGATTAGTCTTTAATTAAAAGGCAGGAGTTGGCAGAATGAAAGATAACAACTATGATCTGACTGCATGCTGTTTACAACAAACCTAATTTGTAGGAATACAAATACACGGAAAGTAAAAGGATGGTGAAGATATACGATACAAACAGTTACCAAAAAAGAAATGGAGTGGCTAGAACTAATACCAGATAAAATAGATGTATGACAAAATTTTTTACTAAAAACAAAGCTTTTAGAATGATAAAAATGTCAATCCATTAATATAACAATTAGAGGTATATTTGCACCCAAAACAGAAGCAGCAAAAACTTACAGAATGGAGGGAAAAATAGATCACAGTATTTGAAGACTTCAATGTTCCATCTTCAATAATGGATAGAAAAACTATATAAAAGATAAACAGAATATAGGAACAATGCTATAAACCAACTAGACCTAACGAATATCTATAGAACTTCCAACCCAACAAAAACAGAATAGACATTCTTTTGAACTGCACATGGAACAATCTCCAGGATAGGCCATATATTAGTCTATAAAACAAGTCTCAATAAATGTGAAAGGATTGAAATCATACAAAATATTTTCTCAGATGAACATGAAATAAAACTACAAATCAATTATAAAAGAAAATTTGGAAAATTCACAGATACATGGAAACTGAACAACACACTCCAGAAATAACCAATGGTTCAAATAAGAAATTACATGGGAAATTAGAAAATATTTTGGGATGAATAAAAATAAAAATACAACATACCAAAACATAGAGCATGCATTGAAAGCAGTGCTTAGAGGGAAATTTATAGCTGCAAGTGCCTCTGTTAAAAATAAAAAATAAGGGGCGCCTGGGTGGCTCAGTCAGTTAAGCGACTGCCTTAGGCTCAGGTCATGATCCTGGAGTCCCGGGATCGAGTCCCGCATCGGGCTCCCTGCTCGGCAGGGAGTCTGCTTCTCCCTCTGACCCTCCTCCCTCTCATGCTCTCTGTCTCTCATTCTCTCTCTCTCAAATAAATAAAATCTTTAAAAAAAAAATACATAAAACATGAAAAGATGCTCAACATCACTTATCATCAGGGAAATGCAAATCAAAACTACAATGAAATATTACCTCACAACAGTCAGAATGGCTAAAATCAACAACACAAGGAACAACAGGTGTTGGTGAAGATGCAGAGAAAGGGGAACCCTCTTGCATTGTTAGTGGGAATGCAAACTGGTGCAGCCACTCTAGAAAACAGTATGGACATTCCTCAAAAAGTTAAAAATAAAACTACCCTACCATCCAGCAATTGCACCACTAGGTATTTACCCAAAGAACACAAAAATACTAATTCAAAGGGATATGTGCGCACTGATGTTTATAGCAGCATTATCCCCAATAGCCTAATTATGGAAACAGCCCAAGGGTCCATCGATTGATGAATGGTAAAGAAGATGTGGTAGATATATACAATGGAATATTACTCAGCCATAAAAAAGAATGAAATCTTGCCATTTGCAACGAGGTGGATGGAGCTAGACAGTATTATGATACGTGAAATAAGTCAGTCAGAGAAAGACAAATACCATATGATTTCCCTCCTGTGTGGAATTTAAGAAATAAGACAAATGAGATGAGCAAAGGGGAGAAAGAGAGAAACCAAGAAAGAGACTATTTTTTTTTTGGAAGATTTTATTTATTGAAAGAGACTCTTAACTGCAGAAAAGAACTGATGGTTATTAGAAGGGAGGTGGGTGAGGAGATGATTTAAATAAGTGGTGGGGATTAAGGAGTGCACTTGTGATAAGCACTGGTGATGTATGGAAGTGTTGAATCACTATACTGTATACCTGAAACTAACATTGCACATTATGTTAACTACCTGGAATTTAAATAAAAACTTAAAAAAAAAGAAATACCTTAAGTCAATAATGTAATCTTCTACTGTAAGACACTAGAAGAGGGAACTAAACATAAAATAAGCAGAAGTAAGAAAATAATAAAGGTCTGTGCATAAAGAAATGAAATAGAGTATAAAGACACAATAGTGAAAATCAATAAAACAAAAACTTGGTTCTTTGAAAAAAATCAACAAAATTGACAAACTAGTTAGAATGCCAAGGAAAAAAATGGAGAAGACTCAAATTATTAACATCAGGCATGAAAAAGGGGATATTACTACCAACCTTACAAAAATAAGTTATAAGCTAATATTATGAGCATTTGTATGCCAACAAATTAGACTTAGATGAAATGGACAAATTTCTAGAGAGACACAAACTAGTGAAACTGATTCAAGAAGAAATAGAAAGGGGCACCTGGGTGGCTCAGTCGTTTAAGCATCTGGCCCTTGATTTTGTCTCAGGCTGTGATCTCATATAACAGATAACCCTGTGTATTGGATTCTCTCTCTCCCTCACCCTTCTCCCACTGCTCATAAGTGCTTTCTCTCTCTCTGAAATAAAATAAGATAAATGTGAAAGACTAACATTAAAAAAAAAGAAATAGAAAATATGAATAGACCTTTAACAAGTCAAGAGATTGAATTAGTAATCAAAAAACTTCCCCCAAAGAAAAGCCCAGACCTGATAGCTTCACTGTTGAATTTTACTGAACATTTATTTTATTTATTTGTTTGAGAGAGAGTGAGAGTGAGAGAGAAGGCAGATGCTTAATTGACCGAGCCACCCAGGTGCCCCTTTACTGAACATTTAAATAAGAATTACCACTAATCTTTTACAAATTCTTGCAAACCAAACCAAACCAACCAAACAAACAAACAACAACAACAATAACAAAACTGGAAGAAGAAACACTTCCCATCTCATTCTTTGAGGCCAAAGAAAACTATAGATCAGTATACTTTAATAATGAAAACATAAAAATCCTCAACAAAATACTAGCAAACCAAATCCAGCAGCATATAAAAAGGATTATACACCATGACCGTGTGGGATTTATCCCAGGAATGCAAGATTGGTTCAACATACAAAAATCTATCAGTGTAGGAGCGCCTGGGTGGCTCAGTAGGTTAAGTGTCTGCCTTTGGCCCAGGTCGTAATCCCAGGGTCCTGGGATCAAGCCCTGCATTGGGCTCCCTGCTCTGCAGGGAGCCTGCTTCTCCCTCTCCCTCTGCTTGCCACTCCCCCTGCTTGTACTCTCTCTGACAAATAAATAAAATCTTAAAAAAATAAATATATCAATGTAATTCATCAGGTAAATAGAATAAGAAAAAATCATATGGGCATTTCAGTAGATGTGGGAAGAGCATTTGAAAAAAATCCAATACCTTTCTATGACAAAAACACTCAAAAAACTAGGAAAAGAAGGGAACTTGCTCAACATGATAAGATCATCTACCAGAAACTCACAGTTAATATTGGACTTAATGGTTAAAGACTGGAAGTTTTCCTTCTAAGATCAGGAACAGGGTAAGGATGTTCACTCTTGTCACTTCTGTTCAACACTGTACTAGAGTTTCCAGCTACAGCAAGTAGGCAAGAAAAAGAAATAAAAGGTTTCCATTGGAAAGGAAGATGAGATGATCTTGTATACTTATTTGCAGATGACATGATCTTGTATATAGGAAATCTTAAGGAATCCACAAAAAACATTAAAGAAATTAGTTCAGCGAGGTTGCAGGAAACAAGATCAATACACAAAAATCAATTGTATTTCTGTACACTAGCAATGAATAACCTGAAGAAGAAATTAAGAAAATAGTTCCAATTTATAGTAACGTCGAAAATAATAAAATATTTAGGAAAAAAATTAACAAAAGGGTGTGAGATTTGGACACTGAAAAGGAAAAAAAAATCATCAAAAGAAATTAAAGAAGACCTGAATAAATAAACAAATTGGAAGATCTATACTTGTTAAGACTGTAGTACTCCCCAGTTGATGGTACAAATTCAATGCAATCCCATCAAATTTCCCACTAGCTTCTTTGCATTAATTGAGAAGTTGACCATAACATTTATATGGAAATGCAAGGGACCCAAACAAGCGCTTGAATAAGAAAAATAAATTTGGAGGATTCACACATCCCAATTTTAAAACTTACTAGAAAGCTACATTATTAAAGACTGTGGTACTGGCATACAGATAGACACAGAGATTAATGAAATAGATTTGAGAGTCCAGAAATAAACCCTCACATTGTGGTTAGTTAATTTTTGTGGTTTTTTTCCCCCTGCTTTATTGATGTATGATTGACAAAAGTGTAAGGTATTTAAAGTGTACATCATGGTAATTTGATATATGTATACATTGTGAAAGGGTTTCTATCATCTATTAATTAACACATCTGTCACCTCACCACACATTTTTACCTTTTGTGTCTGTGTGTGAGAACATTTTAGTTCTATTCTGTTAGGAAATATTAGGTATATAATACATTATTGATAACAATGTATAATCACCATGATTTACGTTACATCCCCAGACCTCGTTCTTCTTTTTTTTTTTTTAAAGATTTTATTTATTTATTTGAGAGAGAGAGAATGAGAGACAGAGAGCACGAGAGGGAAGAGGGTCAGAGGGACCGACTGAGCCACCCAGGCAGAAAATAACACTTTGATATCCTGTTTTCATTTCCTTTAGCTATATACCCAGAAAGCAGGACTCCTTGATCATATGGTAGTTGTATTTTTAATTTTTGGAGGAACCTCCATACTGTTTTTCATAGTGTCTGCACCAACTTACACAAGGATTCTCTTTTCTCTACATCTTTGTCAACAATCATCTCTTGTCTTTTTGATGACAGCCATTCTAACAGGTGTGAAGTGATAACTCATTGTGGTTTTGATTTGCATTTCCCTGATGATTAGTGATGTTAAGCACCTTATCATGTACCTGTTGGCATGTCTTCTTTGGAAAAATGTCTATTTAGTTCTTCTGCCTGTTTTTAAATTGGATTGTTTGGTGGTTTTTTTGGTTTGTTTTTGTTTGCTATTGAGTTGTAGGAGTTCTTTATATACTCTGGATATTAACCTGTTATTAGATATATGATTTGCAAATACTTTCTCACATTCTGCATGTTGCTTTTCAATTAATTTTTGGAAAGGGTGCCAAATCAGTTCAACAGTGAAAGAATAGTATTTTCACCAAATCGTGCAGGAACAACAGGATATCCATGTGCAAGAGAATAAGTTAGACCATATATAAAAATTAACTCAAATTTGGGGCAATGGGGTGGCTCAGTTGGTTGAGTGTCTGCCTTCAGCTCAGGTCATGATCTCAGGGTCCTGGGATTGAGCCCTGCATCAGGCTTCCTGCTCAGGGGGGAGTCTGCTTCTCCCTCTGCCCCTCCCCCCACTCGTGCTCTCTCTCTCTCTCTCTCTCTCTCAAATAAACAAAAATTAACTCAAAATGGATCACCAGGGACCTAAATGTAAGAGCTAACACTATAAAACTTAAAAGAAAACAAAGGCATAAATCTTCATGACCTTGGATTAGGCAGTGAAATTTTAGATGGGACTCCAAAAGCATAAGCAAAAAAAGAAGAAAAACAGATAAATTCTACTTTAACAACAAAAAATTTTTTTTTAAGTAACACCATCAGGAAAATGAAAAGACAGTATTTTACTTTTTTTTTTTTAAAGATTTTATTTGTTTATTATATAGAGAGAGCCACCCAGGTGCCCCCAAAAGACAGTATCTAAAATATATAGGATGTATATCCAGGATATATAAAGAAATCTTACAACTCAAAAATAAAAAGACAAATAATGCAATTTAAAAAATGGGCACAGGATTTGCATAAACCTTACTCTAAAGACCTACAAATGGCCAATAGGCACGTGAAATGATGTTCAGCATCATTAGTCATCATTAGGCATTAGCTGAAAAGGTACCACTTGAAAAACACTAAGATGATGAAAATAAGAAATACAGACAATAACAAGTGTTGGTGATGTGGAGAAATTGGAACCCTCATAAATTGCTGGTGGGAATGCAAAATGATGCAGCCACTTTGAAAAAAAGCTTGGTATTTTCTCAAAATGTTAAACATAGAATTACTATGTGAACCAGAAATCCCTCCTAGGTATATAATCAAGGTAACTGAAAACATATATCCACATAAAAACTTTTACATGAATATGAAATGTTTATAGCAGCATTATTCATAATAGCCAAAAGCAGAAACAACCCAAACAACCCATCAACTGATGAATGGATATATAAAATGTGGTCTACACAGGGGCCCCTGGGTGGCTCAGTTAGTTAAGAGTCTGACTTTTGATTTCGGCTCAGGTCATGATCTTGAGATTGTGGGATTAAGCCCCACCTTGGGCTCTGCACTCAGTTGGGAGTCTGCTTGGGATTATCTCCTCTCCCTCTGCCCCGCCCCCCACTCAAGCTCTCTTCTCCTCTCTCTAAAAATAAATAAAATCCTTTAAAAAAATGTAGTCTATACATACAATGTACTATTATAAAAAACTGATACCTGCTACAACATGGATGAACTTTGAAAACTTGATGCTAAGTGAAAGAAGTCAGATACAAAAGACCACATATTGTACGATTCCATTTATATGAAATGTCCAGATAGACAGATCCATAGACAGAAAGCAGACTAATGGTTGCCAGGAGCTGTGGGGAGTGAGGGATAGAGAATGACTGCAAATAGGCAGGAGCTTTATTTTTGGTGGTGATGCAAATGTTCTAAACTTAGATTAGATACAAATCACTGAACTGTACACTTTAAATAGGTGTTTTATGATGTGTATATTTTATCTCCATTTTTAGAAGAAGTGAGAAATACCAAAGCTAGGCAAAGGATCCAACACATAGATAATAGAATTTCTTGAAGAAAGCCAGAACAAAGAAAACAGAAAAAATACTCCAAATTACAATTTATGAAAAATTTCCTGAAATAAAAATGATGTGAAACTACATATTCAAAGCACACATCACAAACCTGAGTAAATCAATGTCAAATAACCAACATCAAGACATACTGTGATAAAAATATTGATCTTAAAAAGAAAGAAAAAATTGGGGCACCTGGGTGGCTCAGTAGGTTAAGTGTCTCTGGCTTTGGCTCAGGTCATGATCTCAGGGTCCTGGGATCGAGCCCCACATCAGGCTCCCTGCTCAGCAGGGAGTTTGCTTCTGCCTCTCCCTCTGCCCCTCCCCCCACTTGCGCTCTCTTTCTCACTCTCTCAAATAAATAGAATCTTAAGAAAGAAACAAATCATCTGGCCATATTGGCAAAAAAGAACACATGGGGGGGCGCTTGGGTGGCTCAGTCAGTTGGGTGTCTGCTTTTGGTTCAGTTCATGGTCCTGGGGTCCTGGGATCCAGCCCCGCATCAGGCTTCCTGCTCAGCAGGGAGTCTGCTTCTCCCTCTCTCTGCCCTCCCCCCTACTTGTGCACTCTCCCTCCATCTCTCTCTCTCAAGTAAATAAATAAAATCTTAAAAACAAAAAAAGAACACATGACTTATGAGAGAAAGAATATTAGTTTGTCATCAGGCTTCTGGACAGCAGTTCTTTATGCCAGAAGAAAATGGAATGACACATTAAAGAAAATGGCAGCCAAGGACTTTACATCCAGCAAAACTGACCTTCCAAGTATAAAGGACAGAGAGAAATTGTTATCAACATGCAACAACTCAGGGAATATTCTTCCTATAAGCCCTAAGGAATTTTCTAGAGGATGAACTTCAGACAACCATAATTACTAGAGAGTGAGGGAAAGACAAGTAGTGACCATTAAATGTAAGTTTGTGTGTAAAGCTAATCCTCAGTGAGGATTGAAGGGATTATTATTTATAATGGTAGATGCTCTGACAATGAAGATATAGAACAACCCTTTAAATAGAGAAGGTGAGGAGAGTACATGCAAAAACAATGTTTAACTCTATTTAGTAATCATAATTGGAGGCGTGGTATTACTATTCTTACCCTGAGACTACTGTATGTGTAAAGTGGGATTAAGCAAATGATTAATTATGGAACATTCTAATTCCATAATCCCCTGTATCGTTGAGAACGAAAATTTTCAGTGTGGAAGAAAAGAGATGCATATGTAATGTAGAAGACCATACGTAAAAACCCTGTAGTCCTGAATTTGAATTAGAAATAGCCATATGAACTCATGAAGTGTTTTATCTTCATGTGTGGGCATGCAAGTGTGCACTTTTTTTTACCCTGCTCTGCTTACTGAAAAGGTGGAGAAATAACCAATAAATATCCTTAGTGGGCAGACTGTACTCTCGAAATACCATTTCCCACTGAAAAAAAGAAATCAGGGCTTCTTGGAGAAATGGCCGATTCCAGGTCTGGGTTTGGGAAAGGTCTGAGATGAACCTGGAACATTTCGAAGGACTAGATAACCAGGAAATCAACAGTGACTAGTAGGTTCATGTGAAAAGGACTCAGGAGCCAATTGAAGAGGTCAAAATGGGACAATCTGAGCTTTGACAAGAATAAAAACCACAGTGGGTTGAAATCCAGCTAATATGTTCACACCTAGGAGTTCATTAAGTGGCATTAGAGTAAAACAGATATGAAACCAACTGGGCACTTTCTGAGTATGTCAGAGATGTCCTCATTATCTTGAAATGTGAATAAAGAATCAGGCACATATCCAATCCTTCCAGTATGCCTGCACCACTGTGTAAGTAAGTAATAGCTCAGGGGAAGTGTCTCCTCATACTGTTATTCCAACTAATGTATGAAAACAACATGATGGACTTAGAATATCACCACTGTACCATGCCAGTGAATGAATGGATCTCTAAGCACTGAGAATAATGGGGACTAACATAAAAAAAGAGTGAAGACCAGACTTGATGTGCTTCTGATGAGAGAACACATTACCAGCCATGGTCTTGCCAAGAGCATAGGACCTAAGTCTGATCCAGTCTCTGGAACCAGCTGGAACTTTGAAGGCTGTACAGAGGGCCCAGCAGTGTGTTGAACTAAACCTTGAGTAAGCAGTCGGCAACAGACTGTGGGAGACGCTACAGGTCCAATGATTTGGATGCTTCACAGATACATGATAAGAAAAATCAGAGGAAGGAAAAGGAACCAAAACTTAAAATACAGAACAAAAATGTTTAAATGGCTAAGACTCAACCATAGTGTCTATGGATGCACACTTCGATGATGAAACCAAAATGAAGCACAAGGAGGGATTACTATAAAAGTGGGGGTGGGGGTCACTTTTGGAAGAAGCTGGGGGTGGGGATGGAATGACAGAGGACTCTGAGATGGCTGGAAAAGTTCTAGTTCTGGACTTGAGTGATACTTACAAGGGGTTCACAGTAAAATAATTCATTAAACTATACATTTGTTTTGTGTTATCATCTGTATCTACGTTTTATTTTTACCATAAGAAGATTTTTAGAAACAGAGAAAATAAGGTAAAAAAGGATTTAAGATGTCTGTGTTTTTAAGAGTTTTTAAGTTTATTTTTAAGTAATCTGTACACCCAGTGTGGGGCTCAAACTCACAACCCCGAGATCAAGGGTCACATGCTCCACCAACTGAGCCAGCCAGGTGCCCCTAGATGCCTGTGTTTTTGGAAAGGAGAATGCTAGTGTATTAAAAACGTTTATCAAGGCATGATGCCTCAGCTCCTTTTCATAAGATTAAAAATTCCTCTTGGTACTGGTGTCATGAAGATGAATATATTCTCAGTTGAAAATAATTTGGGGGGCACCTGGGTGGCTCAGTCAGTTAAGCATCTGCCTTTGGCTCAGGTCATTCATTAGTCCAAGGTCCTGCTCAGCTGGGAGCCTGCTTCTCCTTCTCCTCCCTGCTCGTGCTCTCTCTCACAGTCTCTCTCTCTCTCTCAGATGAATAAATAAAATCTTTTAAAAAATTCTAAAAAGTTAAAAAAAAAGAAAATAACTTGGGTCACTCAAATAATCAAACAATAGCTGCATGGTTTATATTAATAATGAACCACCTCAGACCTTGGTCACCCGAACTGGGCATCTAGCTATAGAGCCTGTCTGCCTTCACTGTAAGAAGAGAAGATGCTTGAAAGGATTTCTAAGGGTTTTTTCTAGTTCTGTGAGTCTGATGATCATTTTCATATTATTAATACTTAATATGCACTTTTCTGCATCTCAGCATAGTGTAATTTATTTATTTATTTTTAAAAAGATTTTATTTATTTATTTGACAGAGAGAGACACAGCGAGAGAGGGAACACAAGCAGAGGGAGTGGGAGAGGGAGAAGCAGGCTTCCTGCTGAGCAGGGAGCCTGATGCGGGGCTCGATCCTAGGACCCTGGGATCATGACCTGAGCCGAAGGCAGACGCTTAACGACTGAGCCACCCAGGCGCCTGGCATAGCGTAATTTATTTAAAGGCATGCTGTGAAACACTTTTCTGAAGCGACTATACCCGCCATGATACCCACAGATCTTCCCTTTACCATTGCTTTTCTCTGGAACTATAGGCACCGATAGGGGATTGGTTAAATGAAGTATGGTGCAGGGGTCCCTGGCTAGCTCAGTCAGAAGCACATGCGACTCTTGATCTCGGGGTTGTGAGTTCAAGCTCCATGTTGGGTGTAGAGATTACTTAAAAAAAAAAAAAAAGTGTGGTGCAATCAAACTATGGATTCCTATGCAGTCATCTGAAAGGATGAGCTGGACCTATAGTCCTAATACTGTAGCTAAATTTCTGAGATGAGAGAAATACACACATTTCAAAACAGCATACTGTTATCACAACACCGGGATTTAAAAAAAAATTATGGGGCAATACTCATTTACCTTACTATTAGTTTTCTCAGGGACCAGGATTTGGTGAGTGGAAAAATGTTATGGACGAACAGGGGACATTACCTTTCTTTCTTTTTTTTCAGTTTCTCAAACTTATTTTAAACTTGAAGAATCATACAGTGCATGTAGTAAAATGTCTAGCTTGATGAATTTTCACAAACTGAATACTTACTACAACCAACCCCTTGATAATGAAGCAGAGAAGCCCCAGGCCACAGAAACTCCCTCCTGCCTTCTCCTACTCAGTACACCTCCCGTCCCCACCTAGGGCAACCACTATCCTTATTTCTAACTGCTGTTAATTTTTTATGAGCAAGATTACTTCTACGATATAAAACATCAAAAGAAAATAGCCTCCAAGGATTTCACATATTTATCCAACAACAAAACAACATCACCTATTCTAGAAACACAGAAATAAATGGGGGTCCCTAACTTCAAGAAGCTCACAGACTAATGGCTAATCAAATATCAGAACGCTAGTAGAAATATGAATCCACTTCTGCCAGTGCAAGGGAACGCTCAAGGAAGCGAAGGAAGGTTTCACAGAAAAGTAGGGCTTTAAAAGATGAGTAGGAGCTGCGTATTGACCGTTGCAAAGCGTACAAGGCTGGAAAGAAACTTTGTAAGTGAGCACAAATGAAAACTAGCTCTTTAAGACACCAGTTTATGGGGAGGTCTGGTTACTGGTTAATCCTACTTGGTTTGGCTTCTGAAGCCGTCAATCAGAATGACATCACTGTTGTTGGGTTACTCGGGAGGCATACGTTTGCTAGCCAGGTAATGAGGAAAAGGAAGTCTTGGGAAACTGTCACTGGTTGCCCAGGACAGGAAAGCCATGCAGTATACAGAGGCTGGAAAGCCTTTAATTAAATTCAGCCACTGTAAGAAATACATCTACAGCTTCAGTGTGCCCCAAAGCTGCCCCCTCTGCCAGCAAGTCATGGGCTCAAGGAAGCTGGAGGAAGCACCTGTTAGCATCTCCAATCCATTTACCAACGGGCATCAAGAAAAATGTTCGTTCCTCCTCAGACCAACTCAAGGGACGTTCCTTAGGTACAGTGTTTTTTGAGTGTTATATTAAGTGATTCTGTAAACTTTTCCTTCTGTGTTGTAATCACTAAAACTTTTTCTATAAAGATTTTAGAGAGAGAGAGAGAGAGAGTGTGTGTGCGCGGGGGGAGGGGGGGTGGGGGTGGTGGTGGAAGGGCAGAGGGAGAAGAAAAGGAAGAGAGAATTTCCAGCAGACTTCCCGCCTGAGCGCAAAGCTGGGTTTGGTTTCGGGGACAGACGCAGTCCAACCAGATCCCATGAGCCTCAGATCATGACCTGAGCCGAAACCAAGAGTTGGACAGTTAACCAATCGAGCTACCCAGGCGCCCCGAAAACTTTCTTTTTCTAACATGTACTATACAGTATGAGGTTTAGTGGATAATCTTGCCAGTGTTTTGGCATCAAATCCTAAAATGTAGGTCTATTCATTTCATAAAGATAGATGGTGTATGTACTTTCCTAGAGTGATTAGTGCAAGACTATATGAAGAATAAGGGAAGGTCAAACCTGCTTATACAATCTTAAGAGAGGAAAACTGATAGCTTGGAGCTTTTTTTTACTCACAGATTTTGTGCTAAGAGGCTAACTGGGAAAATGACCCAGCAGCTACTCTAATCAAAATAATTTCTTTACTGCGAGTTAGTCTGTAATTTCTGTGACAAACAGGAATCATGTACAAAGCCTGAAGAAAGGCCACATCCAGACTCTTCTGCAATAGAGATGAATTAAACTGAAGACCAGAGGTGGTCTACCTCAATTGTGCAGACCACCTGACTTTAAGATTTCAGAAATCAAAAGAAAGGGCTGTGCCTCCTTAGTGTCCCTGTGGAGTTTACAAATGGAATTAGAAGCGGCCCCGCAGGAGCCAGGTATGAGAGCATGGACACTACAGAATGAGCATGGTCATGAACATCTTTGTGACCCAGTGCTGAGACCTCCTGGCCTCCCCGAAATCTACCCTCCCAACTCCCGTGTGCCCTCGAGAGCTCTGGTTTGGGATAAGACAGCTGGAGTGGTGTCTTCACTTCCCGGCTTACTAACTTCCTTAATCGATTTCCGTCCTGCCTTTATGTGGATGAAATGAACCAAAGTGTGCAGAGTGCTGCACCCCTGCCCCTCCTGGAGGCCGCAGGGTGCAGAGAGAACAGCGCGGCCTGTGCTGCCACAAAGGCCCCAGTTCCTATCCCTATTCGGACCAGCTCCAGACCCTCCCGTCTCTGTTCCTCATCTGCAAATTGAGGGTCCTGCTGACCTTGCAGGGTGGTGAGGTTCAGCGATAAGGCAGATAAAGCTGGCCCAGGCACCAGTCACGATGTTGAGCCAACATACTCCTTTCCATCCTATTCTTTTTTTTTTAAGATTTTATTTATTTATTTGAGAGAGAGAGACAAAGCATGAGGTGGGGAGGGTCAGAGGGAGAAGCAGACTCCCCGCCGAGCAGGGAGCCCGATGCGGGACTCGATCCCGGGACTCCAGGATCATGACCTGAGCCGAAGGCAGTCGCTTAACCGATTGAGCCACCCAGGCGCCCTTTCCATCCTATTCTTACACTCAGTTCTGAATAGCACTGGCAGAACCTTCATTTCCCTTATCTGAATCATGAAGCCCAAAATGTTTCATAAGATCCCCTCATTCATGCTACTGGCTGGATCCCAAAAGCTTTTGAATAAAGTGATTAAAATTCAGAATTTATTTGCCATAACGTTGGTTCATTCAACAAATCCTTACTGAGCAGCTGCGTGTGGGAAACGCTAGGGATGTCACAGTGAAGGAGCCACAGCCCTGCTCTCTAGAACATGATAGGCTTTCAGGTGGGCCCCCAGTAAGCATTTATTTATTCTATGATGTGGTAGCAATACTGATGAGCCTAGCCTTGCTTGGCATCAGCAGAAGGGAGGTGGTGATGTTGAAACAGGTTATATGCTTTGGCATCCTCTCATCCCCGAAGACCAGGATCTGCAGAAACCTAAGTAGTCCCTTGCCCACCAGACCTTCTAAGGACAATTTCCAAACTATTCCTTTCCCTCTCATCTAATTTCCAAAACCTCAGGACTGACTCCCACAACTCACCTTGAGACAGTTTCACCTACTTTGTTTTTTTGTTTTTTTTTTTTTAAAGATTTTTTATTTATTTGACAGAGAGAGAGGGAACACAAGTGGGGGGAGTGGGAGAGGGAGAAGCAGGCCTCCCACAGAGCAGGGAGCCCAATGCGGGGCTCGATCCCAGGACCCTGGGATCATGATCTGGGCCGAAGGCAGACGCCTAACGACTGAGCCACCCAGGCGCCCCAGTTTCACCTACTTTGTAAAAGAGAACCCGCAATAACCCAAAGGATTCCCTGAGGTTCTCATCAAACTCTCAGGTCTGCCACATATGGTTGTGCAGGTTGTGGACTGCACAAAACTGCCTTGCCAAAGTGGTTTTGGGTCCTGAAACTCAGTCTGCACCACACTTGCCAAGCCAAACACTCTGGGCAGAGCTGCATCTGCAGGAGGAAGGGGCACCTTTTCTTAATTTATACAAAGGTGTGGTATGGGAGAGGAATGGCCCTGCTACTATGACATGCTTTTGTAACATTCTATATTTCCCCCCCTTAAGAGCAGTTAACTATTAAAGGCTTGTTAAACTAAAAGTCTTCTCTGGAAGCGAGCAAACTCCAAGAGGGCAGAGACCTTGTCAGTCTTATTTCCTGTGGTGCCACTAGCCCTTTACTTCAAGTGACAGGCCCACAGTTCCCATGGTAAACATCTGTGCAGGACTGAGAAACCACCAAAGGACGGGGGGAGGGAAGGAACAGCTGGGATTTAGGCAGGAGACAAAGTGCAGTGACACGCTGGGGCAGTGATCTCAAGGTAGATCACACTGTAAGTGCAGCACTCTAGTCAGACTGGTACTATTTTGCCCAGCTTCATTCTCAGCCTCTGAACCCACAGGGTCTCAAAACACTCAGAGTGGCTGCAACAAGATGACCTGCAGGATCACTCTGAAGGTGGGGCAGCTGTTTGTGTTCTTGGTCATTTTAAAGCCTGGGACTGCTTGCTTTCATGAGGAACCTGCAGTCTCGTGAAGGAGCTTTATCATCTAACAATTACCTCTGATTTATTCGACACCTGTATGTGGCAGGTACTCGACAGGCATTTTATTCTTACAACCAGCTTGCTGGAGGTTTATGATATTCCCATTTTATAGATGAGGAAACTGAGATCAGAGAAAGTGACTTGCTAATGTCCCAGGGCTAGTAAGTGATGGTTTGGGATTGTACAAGAAGGTTTATCATATGGAGTCAGAGGTTTAATGAACAGTCTCAGGTAAAGAGTAATTTCAGGAAGCAAGGGCTGTCCAGGAAAAGTGAGTGTGGCCATGGGCTACAAAGACCAAAAGACACTATTTCAGTTTTTTTTTTTTTTTAAGATTTTATTTATTTATTTAATTGACAGAGAGAGAGAGAGAGAGAGAGACAGCATGAGGGGGAACACAAGTAGGGGGAGTGGGCGAGGGAGAAGCAGGCTTCCAGCTGAGCAGGGAGCCCGATGCGGGGCTCGATCCCAGGACCCTGGGATCATGACCTGAGCCGAAGGCAGTCGCTTAACCAACTGAGCCACCCAGGTGCCCCGACACTATTTCAGTTTTGATGGTAGAGGTCCACTGAGATGCACCCAGGATCCTTTCCCTGGTCAGCCTGATGAACAGGCTGTAACCTCACCTACAAGGAGGAAAGATTCAACAACTGACCTCCAGATGCACCCCTCTGCTGGGGAGCCAGGGGTTAAGCTGATTTTATGCTCCAGCAGGGCTGGCCTTCCAGCACACTTTATGCGGGGGGCTTTAGTAATAGTAATGGGGAGGTGGCTAGAAAAGCCAGGTGGGGGGCCAGGGGAGTATTTTCTACCTCAAATGTACTCTTGGCTCAACCAGTTTTGAAACAGTGCTTCCACTCGCCTGGTCACTGATGGCAAGTTCTGGCACCAGCCAAGATCACGCTCCTACTTTAAATACCAACTCTTCATGTTTCTTTCAGGGAGTATGACGGAAGGTCTGATCTTCATGTCGGAATAACCAATACAAATGGTGAGTGCACTGCTCGAGGCAGCAGAAACTGATCTGTGAACAGAAACCCAGGACTGGGTTTTTGGACTCAGATTTACCCACATGAGCCGTCAAACGTACGACCCACTGTCTCAGTGGAAATTTAGTGCTGATTTAAGGAAACCAGATAGACCCCCTTGCACATAGAAAACTTCACCAAGAATATTTGGAGAGGATTATCCTGGCTCTATTATTGTCTCCATCTGCTGGGGGCAACTTCTCGGAGCTGAAGAGCAGGTGGAGCAAGACCTGGGTTTCCCTGAAAGAAATGATGTGCAGAGGGCAGGAGAGGCAGGGGCTCCAACACCCCCGATCCTCCCTGACTCCAGGTGGTGGCTGCCTCTCCAGCCTGACCCTGGAGGGGATCCTAGGGCCTCTCCTGGTCTCCTGCTCTCTGACAGTCATCAGAAAGTACGCTCTGGCTAACTTCACATCATGTGAAGTGACCATGGTGGTGGCTGCCGTTTCCGGACAACCTCTTCTCACAGAGGTGCATCTTCCCTTAAGCCTCCCCTCCGCGTGACTCCAGTTTCGCTTGCAGGAGTTGTGTATAATTACACCACGCACGGCGTCCAGCGAGACGAAACAGGGTGGGAGCAGAGTGTAAGCATCCCGTTACTGCAGCCTGGCATGTTTGGACTGATGGATCAGTGGGACAAGTACCTGGACGACTTCTCCGCCACGGGGGCCTGGCTGCCCCAGAGGTACAGGCCGGCAGGGACCACCAGCAACCTGGCCCTCGTTCCGCACGCAGGTGTGACCCCCGCTCATAGGACTCTCAAGCTGTGTCTACTTTGGGTGGAGCCTGTACCGAGATAGTAGTGCCTGTAACAAAGTGTGAGCAGGGGCTGAATGATTTTGGGTTTTCCGCAGAGGTGGGCCAGTGTACACTTACACAACAGAATCACCGTATCTTTTTTTTTTTTTTTGATTTTAATTATTTATTTGACAGAGAGAGACACAGCGAGAGAGGGAACACAAGCAGGGGGAGTGGGAGAGGGAGAAACAGGCTTCCCGCAGAGCAGGGAGCACAACGCCGGGCTCGATCCCAGGACCCTGAGATCATGACCTGAGCCGAAGGCAGACGCTTAACGACTGAGCCACCCAGGCGCCCCCAGAATCACCGTATCTTAAGAACCGAAAGGACTACAACCTAGTACTCCAGTTATTTGATTAGACATTTTTACATACTTAACATTTAATATGTACAGCAAAAGCCATATTACAGTCCCTTAAAATTTTTAAAAAATGTTTAAAACGTAAAAAATACCTAACACTCCTTTTTATGATTTAGCCATTTTGAAATTTATTTCTCAGTCTCTTGCTCCCTCAACACTTTAGATATATAGCATACCTGTGGACCTAATTGTTCTGAGGCTTCCCTTAAAATAGGTATAGACACTGGGATACCCTAAAACTTAGAAATGGAACTCCCTCCCTGGATCGAGTCCCACATCGGGCTTCCTGCTCAGCAGGGAGTCTGCTTCTCCCTCTGACCCTCCCCCCTCTCATGTGCTCTCTCTCATTCTCTCTCTCTCAAATAAATAAATAAAATCTTAAAAAAAAAAAAAGAAAGAAAGAAATGGAACTCCCTTTCTAAAATGTCAGTTCCCCATGTTGGCGGTTTCTGTACAACTTAAGTCAGCACTCGGAACCTCTAGGCGCATCCACTCCTATCTTAAGTTGCAAGCAGAAATGCCTGAGCTGCCCGGTGTCCCTCAGAACTGCACTCTGGGAGCTCAGTCGTCCAGGGGACCAGTAGACCCAGTGCGTGGGGAGCCCAACCTCAACCCTGCCAGTCCCTCGGCGGCTTCACGGCCTGAGCCTGAGCCGCTTTGAAACCTCAGCCTCCCCTTCTCCCCGTGCTTGTTTTGTAAGGTATGAAGAAGACCGTCACAACTGCTACAGTTACACCCTCACATTCATTAACTGCATTCTGACCACAGAAGGCAAGGAGCAACTGGGCAAAGACGAGTTCATTGAGAAGTATGTGGTTCCAAGGACGAGGAAGGCCTCCAAGTACATCACACTGTACCGGGTGATAGAAGAGCGTGGCTTCTACGTGACCGACCACCCGGATGAAGAGACAGACCCTCCTGAGGGGAGCGCTGCGTGCTGAGCGCACTAAGAGCAGAAGGACAGCACCGTTAGTCGGTATGAGGGATTTCTACGTGTGTTCAACTGTAATAACAAGGGGTTAAGGCTTTCTTGGTAGCATATTTCTACCTATTGCAGTGTAAGTGTTTATGAAATTAATAAAAATTGCCCTGGGTTTTAAAAGTTGTATGCATTACAACTAAATTATTCTCATAATGGTTCGGTTTTTAAACTGAGGCTCCATGTTACAGCATAAAGTGGCAGCATCTTTTATTTGCAGAACAATGAAAGTTATTCCTATAATTAAAGCTGAACAAATTCACTTTTCCATGTGAACCCAGAAAGTGGGGATTTGGGGCGCCTGGGTGGCTCAGTCGTTAAGCGTCTGCCTTCGGCTCAGGTCATGATCCCAGGGTCCTGGGATCGAGCCCCACATCGGGCTCCCTGCTTGGCGGGGAAGCCTGCTTCTCCCTCTTCCACTCTCCCTGCTTGTGTTCCCTCTCTTGTGGTGTCTCTCTCTGTCAAATAAATAAAGTCTTAAAAAAAAAAGTGAGGATTTCAGAAAGGTGAGCGAGACACAATTTATGAAGTAAATTCTCCTGTTTTTATTTAAAAAGCATATGGTAACCTTTTGACAGTCAGTAAAAGAAAAAAAAAGAAAGAAAGAAAGAAAGAAAGAAAGAAAGAAAGAAAGAAAGAAAGAAAGAAAGAAAGGAGGAGCAAGGAAGCAAGCAAGGTTTTCCGAATCTAAGTTAGGAAATGGGCTCCACTTCTCAACTAGCTTTTCTGAGCCTATATGCAAAGTGGATGGCAATTCCTCAAGTCAGTTTCCCTCTCGTATTACTTGACCTGACATGAGTTGATCAAGGCAAAGTATATCCCCTGTCTACTGTATTTATTTATTTTTAAACTTTTATTTATTTAAAGTAATCTCTATACCCAACATGGGGCTCAAACTCACAACCCTGAGATTAGGAGTCGCATGTGCTTCTGACTGAGCCAGCCAGGTGCCCCTCCCCTGTCTACTTTAAAAGCAGAATTCAGGAAAGACACAATGAAAGGTCGACTTCTTTCTTTAATACCTTCAGGGGGAGGAAGGGGATAACTGGGATGAGTAATTATAAAGAAATGGGGTGATTTTTAACAACCACATCAGAATTTGTATACCTAAAAGATCACTGAATTTTAAATAGCCAAGGAGCAAAACATTTCAGCATTCCTCTCTGGAAACTGCTTCCAGAAGTCACTTTGTTTTTGACCAAATGTGATATACTAACACACCTAAAGTTACTCCCTAGCTATGGCACCAAATAAATGTTTAATTTCCAAAAACCAAATCCATCTTCAAGGAACCAATAATTTACTCGTAATAAAGATATTTAGAGGGGCGCCTGGGTGGGTCAGATGGTTAAGCGTCTGCCTTTGGTTAAGGTCATGATCCCAGGGTCCTGGGATCGAGCCCTGACTCAGGCTCCCTGCTCAGTGCAGAGCCTGCTTCTCCCTCTCCCTCTGCCCATCCCTCTTCTTGTGCTCTCTGGCTCTCTCTCTCTCTCTGTCAAATATATAAAATATTAAAAAAAAAAAAAGATATTTAGAAAACTTGCTATAGATCCTTAAGGCCCGTTTCCAAAAACGTATTTGGGTAATGTTTCAGCACGTGGTAACTTCAGTGGGAAAAAAAATGCATAGCACACCGTTTGCATCTATACGTTCAGGTATTTTTAAGAAAAACAAAACTTCCCACCCAGAATATGATACCACTTTAAACAGAATCATGACTACTATTCTGTGGTGTTCAAGAAGTCGTAAAGACTTCACTGGGTAAAGATGAAAGAAGTGTTGAGTTTGGGAAATATTCCAATTTGTCCCTATTCTCTTAACACACTATTTTAGGACTCTACTTCTCTGGTCTAGTTGTTTACCAATTATTGATAATCAGAGCAGCTGCATTTAATAAGTATCATTAAAGATTCCACACCTGCATAAACTTCTTAATCTTTCTTCCCTTTTAATCCTTAAGACCACCTTGTGAGGTAGGTACTAACAATATGCCTATTTTACAGATGAAGAGGGAAACTGAGGAAATGACTTGCCCAAAGTCCCACAGTGGGAAAACCAGAGATCAGACCTAGGTTTGACTGCAAAGGCTGTGCGCTTAACTCCCTGGGCCACCCCGCAACCTAAAAGCAACCAATGGTACCTAGGATGTGTGGCAACTGGGTCGCTGATTTGCCGTCATTAGAGAAGATAAAGGAGAAAATAAAGATTTTGCTTTCATTGACATTCAAATATGGAAAGGAAATAAATGTCATAAAACAATTCAGATAAAATAAAATAAGGATGGTTAATGTTAGAAATGCCAAGTTCATGCTTTCTCTTAGTACTTCACTCCTTGATTTTCAAACAAAGCTTTCATGGTCCCCAGCCCCTGTTTTAGGGGCTGCTCTCCAACCTGGGGGTGATCACAGCAGTAGTCAGCCTATTCTTTCACTTCAGGAGGCCACAAATTCCCTCTGGTAAAATTCACAGTACCACCCAATAAGCTTTACCCCTAATAAAGGAAATTAAGCATTGAGATAACACCAATAGATGGCAATGTTGCTCAGTTTTGCAGAATTATGACCCAGGACTCCTTCCATTAAGTTTCTTTTATCATACCAGCGAAATGCTAACTGAAGGACCAGGCAATTCAGCCACCAACTTGGCACCAACTCTGCTTCCCAGAAGAGTTCTCCCTGGTACCCCCCCCACAACGTGCCTCTTCATCTCATCCCCTGGTGCGGCCCTGGGCACACGTCTAGTCCTCACCAACACTCACACAATGACCGACCGCTCTTCACAGCAAGGTCATAAAGTTTGCCTCAGTGTTATTGACTTGAAAGTCTAAAATGATCCACCCAAGGTCATAAAGTTTGCGTCAGTGTTACTGACTTGAAAGTCTAAAATGATCCACCCAAAGGCATCTTCCCAAAGCCTTGAGAGCATTCATGAATTACGCCTATTACCAGGAAAACCCGATAAACATTATTTAAACACACATACACACACATACACACACACAGGCTGTATCTGGCTTGCTTTGTAGAGGTGCTTACTACAACTCTCTCCATCTCCAGAGCTCTCTTTACTTTACCTCAAACTCTTCTTCTGGCACCTCCTTCTCCACTGTGTCACCTACCAGGGCATAAAAATTGGCTATGCATCTCCTAGTGAAAACAATTATGGCAGTGCTTACACTTTTGGTTTCTCCGAAAGGGAAAAAAGTATACCCGAGATGTGCTAGACCCTTTCATAGGTCATTTCATTTAGTTTGCAAAACACACTCAGCAGGTAGTGATTATCCCCATTTCACAGGTGAGCAAATAAGGATCAGAGGCAAGACTCCCAAGGTCACCAGTTTCCCTAGTGTAGACTTGGAATTTGGACCCAGGTTTTTCTGATTCCACTTTTTCTACTTTATCAGAATGTGACATTTAAAAGTTAGGAAGAGGGGGCGCCTAGGTGGCGGAGTCAGTTAAGCATCTGACTCTTGATTTTGGCTCAGGTCATGATCTCAGGGTCCTCTGATCGAGCCCCGTGTCAGGCTCTGTGCTCAGCAGGGAGTCTGCTTGAGATTCTCTCTCAACAACCCCCGCTCTCTCTAAAATAAATAAATAAATAAATCTTTAAAAAATAAAAGTTAGGAAGAAGACTATTTACCTGTGTAATATTATTTCTGAAAATGTAAAGATTCTAAAAAATCTTAAATGCAACCTTTCACTTCAACAGTGAATTACTTTGAAATAAAAAATACTACTTCTTAGTTTTAACAGTTTCACAGATGTGTTTTCATATTATGTATTCTTAAGTCATCCCTGTATTTCACAAAATGGCAGAAAGACTAAGTTTTTTCAGCTTCTATATAAGAAAGCAAAGATTTAAGATAAATTGGGAGGTTTATTTTTATTTTTCAAAGATTTGATTTATTTGTTTTCGAGAGAGACACACACACACAGTGAGAGCAAGAATGGGGCGAGGGGCAGAAACTCAAGCAGACTCCCTGCTAAGTGCAGAGCCCAACACGGGGCTCGACCCCATGACCCATGAGATCACAACCTGAGCTGAAATCAAGAGTCGGACGCTTAACCGACTAAGCCACCCAGGTGCTCCAAATTGAGGGGTTTAAATATCTCTCAATTTTAGAAATGGAGCTCAGTTTTAAGGAAGTTAACGTCCATGGTTTAATTACTGGAGTCTGTAATCAGATTTTTAAAAATTCAATTCAGTTGGTAAAATCGTAAATGGAAGGTGGGTGGTGGGGAGAAGACACCTCATTTCTTTTTAACCCATGTACTCCCCAACAAAGGGAAAACTAAGTTAAAAATCACATTCAAGTAAGTAGTAACTTAAAAAACAACAAAAATGCTTTAACAATAAGGGTAAAAAAAGGCAAAATTTTATTCCACAAAGAACAGTGCCTTTTCAGACTTGTAGACTATGTTCAAAAAGGAAGAGAAACCTAACCAACTCCACCCTGGCAAACCTGCCTAAAACCATGCCCCATTCATGTTGGTTTAATCCCTGCCAAGCATAATGTTATGAACTAATTACTTTCTAGAACTGAATCTCCTTACAGGAGAACTTAGGACTTAGGGGCACAGACGTCACTGCTTCCCCTCAGTTTGGGAATGGAGCCAGAAAATGTCAGCCTCTAGAATGGAAGCTAAGAGAATCATCATAAAGTAATCAACTGCACAAAGAACTGCTTTAACAGATGGTAGGTACGGTGGTTCTTATGACACGGTGCTTCCTCTCGCCCCCCAAAACGAATCCACGTGGCTGGAAGTGACTGGAAGTCATCTGTGCTGTATTTCTGATTTCACATGCTTTTCTAGGCTGGTGTCACTTCAGCTGTGGAGATCTTGTAAAGGCACTAAACCCAGGACCGAGAGCTCTCGGGTCAATTCCTCTACTTGCACTTTGTGGTGGTGGGGTGTGGTGGCCACCTGAGACTCAAACCTTCATCCTAGGGAGGGTCCCCCCATTTGAACTCAAAAGTCTGTTGTGGGAGAAGCAAGAACACAGGTGTCTGCCCCATCTTAACCCCCACTATCTGAATATTTGCTGTAACAATTTTGCAAAAAAATGGTATACCATATTGGCTATCCAAAAATACATAAATAAACAAATAAATAAAAAAATAATGAGTCTGTGAGTCTGCAGCAAAATCACTCAAGTAGTGTCTGGAGCACACAGCATGTGCTGGTCTTAGCTGACTGACTGCCCAATGCTTGTGCTGTTTAGATGTGTGGTGGATGGTCACATCATTTCCTCCGCTTTATTAAGTAAAAATGTCTGCTATGGAAGTGGAAAAACCTACGAAGAAAGTAGGTGAGTTTAAAAGACCTAGGAAATCCCCTTTCTTAGAAGAAGAAGAAGAAAAAAAAGTGATAAGGTATTGAGAAAGGTGATCCTATAAAAGAATCTTGGCCAAACACGTGTTCCCCCTTTGTGTATGGTTTTTTGCACTGGGTGACAAAATAGAACTTGCAAAAAGTGTTGGTTCCACAAAGTTTCATGGTGTTCTTGCGTGTGGCATGCTACACTTATAAAGCCAGTGAAATTCTTTTTTTTTTTAAGCCAGTGAAATTCTTGTATGGAGGGTGCACGGCCGGTCAGCGCGATGCCACTGAGCACATGTGGCTACAGTGGGCAGCTTAGATGCCTTGGGAGAGCTGGAGAGTAATGGAGCATAGGGAGGATTTGGTGAAGAATTCCTTTTAAAGCAAGACTGGAAGGTTTGAGATTTAAGAACCACGTAAACACACCTTGAAGAGGGGTGATGCAACTTCTGTTCTCAGTGAGGCGGCAGCATCCCCCCCAGTGAACCAGAGCCACTCCTGAAGGTGTTTTTATCACAGAGCAAATTTCCAATCTTGCTGAACCTAAGCTTTTTTTTTTTTTAAAGAAAATATGCCATCTGTTACATCTATTTCAGAAGATAAGAAAAAAGTTCCAGGACATAATGCATCTAAAGATAAACTAATCCTGCTTTTAGCTGGTAACTGTAAACCAAAACCTTTGCTGGTACATCATTCCAGAACCCCAGGGCCCTTGGGTAATGCTCAAGAGTGCACGGCCTGCTACATGACGTTCAGACTGTGTACGTGAAGAAGGAATATCTTTCCTACAAGGCTTGTCTAAAGATGATGCTTTTGGACATCCTTCCAGAGCTTTCAGTTAGAAATAATACCTGTGCAGTCTTGTGGGTAGCTGTTACATGAAGGGAGTCCCCAAAACGTTGAAGGCACATTAGCTGATGATAAGATATGTGATGTGGAGTGCTCACAGGAGGATAGTACTTTGATGAAGGAGTCACAGAAGAGTTTTTGCCAGAAAAGCACATGATGCACTGATCAGGCTTGGAGAGAAATGTCACCACCAATGACAAATGAAATAGGGAAAAATAGGGCTCCAGAAATTTTTGCTGACTTTCAGGGTTTTGAGAAAGTGACGCTTCAAAGCCAAGTCTTTTACTTTGCTAAGGAGCCTGGAGAAAGCAAAGCAGGTAGTAAAAATGTTGAACTATTAGCATCACTAATGAAGAGCAAAAGGACTTAATACTAAGAAGCTCTTTCAAGTTGATGGTCATTATTGGTCTGCGGCGGGGGAAAAAAGAGGACAACCTCCCTCATTTGAATGACAAATCTTTAAAATGTAGACCGTGCAGATATAATGATTCTGTTGTGAGAGAGCAGGATCATGCCGCGAACAGAAGCACCGCGTTAACACACACAACCACAAGCCGAATCTCGGGCTGCCGGGAGCTCCAGGACCATGCGTCAGAGGAATGCACACAGATGCCCGTCTTAGTCATCTCGCAGCTTCTGGCTCTTACCGTCCACTTCTGGGGTGTTGAGTGCTAAGGAGAAGACTGTCTAACCAATTTGAAAAAGGCTTGGTTTATTGTGTTTTGCCAAATGCTAACTGCATTCATTATGTATCTCCATACATTATTTCACTACATTTTTTAATTTTATAACAAGTTCACTGAAGCACGATGCAGTTTTTATCTAATACTGTACAATATTGCTGCATACTATACACAAACATGTCCATCAGTGAGTTCAGTGAGAGTTAGAGATTAGGTTTTAAAGGCTTTATGACTCGGAAATCCTTGACAGATATTAAACGGATTTTTAAACGTTCGAGTAATTGGTTCAAGTTCTTAGATAAGGTGAGACACATTATTTGTTCCATTTAACATAACGGAATACAGGGTCTTAAAATCCCCAAATCTCCTCTCCGGCACTCTTTCAGGAACAGACTGGAGGTGAGTAACAAGAGACGCATGTGTACACAAGCCTTTGGGAAACAGTACTGTGCCACATAAATGTAAACTACTGTCATTTTCAGGTAAAATCAGAGAGTAACAGAATTTCCCTGTTGCTGGAAGAGTCCTCTTGGGACTCATCTAGTCCGACCTGTTTACTGAATGGATGAGGACACAGGCCCACAGAAGAGAAGCTCAGCATCAGTTGGGAGTCAGTGAATGACCCAAGGACAGAATCTGAAGGCCAGCACAGAGCTCTTTTTTCTCCCCTGTGTAATTTTATTTTGTAAAATACTAACAGCTTTTTGGTGCTGGGACTGCTATGCCCTTTAAAACTTTTCAATTAATGGGCGGTTATAATAAGAGGACTCTTTACCTCCACTGAACTCGGCTTACTGTAGGAGACTCAATAGTATTTGTTGGTAAATCAGAATTCTGAGGTTGAATTGTTAAAGTTCGTCTTGGTCACTCCTCTCTCGTGAAGAAACCCAACGGCTTAGAATCACCTCCTGTAGCCAATAAAAATAAAAAGGTGACTAAGAATTTCAAACACGGAAATGAAAGAACATGCTAGGTGTGTGAGATCAAAGCAACATTTCACAAAGAACAGTCTATATAATGAGGACACCTGTTCCCATTCCTTGTCACTGAAACACCTGGGGGAAAGGTGAAGGCAGCACTACACACCTATCACAGTCACACCAAGATCTTAAAAGCTAAACTTGCCTTGGCAGTTGTATTCCACTAGCACATTTCAGGAACAAGAGTGCCAGGACGAGAGCTAGCATTTCACATTAGAACCAGCTCTGAGATGGCGCTGGCATACCAAGTGGGTCTGGGCTGGCATTCGATGAGCAGCTGACCGAGGGGGCACGAGCTGGGCAGACTGCATGGAGGAGGCGCGGGGGCCGGGGAGGCTGCGGTGGGACAGAGCAGTGTGAAAAAGGAGGAAGGGTGCAACCTCAGAGACAAAGGAAACTGACCATGTGCTGGATGTGGGGGAGGAGCCCCAGACGGGGCGAGGGGCAGAAATAGTAACTAATACTGGGTGACAGGATGGCAGCCCTGCCAGAGAAACACCCGCCAGGAAGACTCGGAAGCCAGAACCCCAGAAGCCGGACAAGAAGTTCAAGGCGGGAGTGAGTTAGCAGCGCCACTTTAATTTCTGGGAATGAGACCTGGGAGAGGCCTGGTCAGGAGTTCCCAGGCCATCTGTGACAGCAGGGTCAGCTGCATGGTGGAGACGGAAGCCAGATGACATGGCAGATAAAGCGGCAGCAGGAATTACGGGGAAGTGGGAGTGGGCTCAGCAGGGAGCGGGCCTGAGGGGGCTTCCTGTTATCAAGGCAAGATGGTTTTCATTTCTTTTCTTGGGACCCCATGTTCCAGAGGACACAGTATGGTAGACAGAATCTTTGGGATACCATGAGTTTGTCTCTGAGTTTACCTACCTGAACTTTAATTCGTTTCATACATTCTGGGGACTCCATCTCTTTGTCAGTCATGGTAGAGGGTTTAATCAAATAGCATAGCATCAGTTCCTATTGAGAAATGAAGAAAAACATCCACATCCCACACAATAATAATATAAATTTGGGTGCAGGAAATGCAGGCAGGCTCCATTCCCTCCCACACTGTGCTCTTGGAAACTTACAAAGCACACTGGTTTCCTTCTAGGAACGTGACTGGGCCCGGGATCTAGACTAAGGACCTGCCATTTAGTCACTGTTGACATGGCAAGAGAATGCAAATAAAGCAAGTATGTGGATTATAAACACAGCATTTAAAATATTAAATATATGCTACAAGTCCCATAAAATGGGTATAAAAATACTAGAAACAGTATAGACTCCCTATTTCTAAAAGACAAAGCTACTTTTTATAGGCCACGCGTAAGGACCTTAACCCATACTCAAGGCACTTGCCACCTGGCCTCTGCTGGACCTTTTGCGCTCTCCTCCCCCCACTGCGCCTCCAGCAGCACTGGGACAGAGTCAGAGGGGGTTCACAATCTGTGTCCAGTTAGCAAACTATTGAATAACAGAGAACACACAAAGCTTTCATCCTTAGTAGTGCTGGTGTAAGATGAAACTTCCCTCCTATCTTGATGGCAGCAAAATCCAGCAGAACATAAGCCAGGAAGGCAGATGACTCTGGGTTTGAATCCCAAGTCTGCATATAAGTTGCATGATCTTGGCTTTGCCACTCAACATCTGACTCTGATTGATTCCTCACCCTTAGGGATGAGAATAACAACAGGGTGGTGAGAGAAAACATGTACAGTGCTTAGCCATAAAGATTAATATCCTTCCTCTCTCCTCAAGAGATCTGCTAGCTCTGAAAAGAAATTTATCCATGCTTTGACTCCCTTGTGAATATGTGTGAGTGAAGGAAGGCAAGGCCCACCTACATCAATCATTGCAGGAAACTTTGGAGCTCAGCACCAGTGTGGGTGATGGCAGGGAATGCGAGAGGAGGTCAGCTTCTAGCCCCATCTTTTAGAACCTTGCTGGCAGGTGTGAAGTTCCTACAGATGACTTTTAGGGTTCCATTACATTTACGAAAAAAAAAATCCAACCATTTTAAGTGACACGTGAATGCCAAAGCTGATGCTGTTACCTTGGAGACATTAACCGAAACTCTGCTCAAGGCAGCCAGTGACCTCCAACTGAAAGGTCTGCGAAGAGAGCCCTCAAAATGGTCATCGACCAACTCAATAATGACAGAGTAACTGGAAGACAGATAGAGGGCATTGTAAAAATAAAAGGCATGAAATCAACCTCTTTAAAAAGAGTAACGCTTGTTCTACCAAGAACAGAGATACAGAAAATAATATATACATCATCTAATCCTAAATGCCCCTGCAACATTACTGGAAAAGTATTAATGAAAAACACTTACTTTACATTACAAACTTTCAGGCTCATCTCAACACTGACAAGGAGAGAACAAAAATATTTCTCCCAATAAGAAAGCCATGAATTCACTCAACTGTTTAGATGCTAATACTCACTGATATTACGATGAACAATTACTGCATAGATTAACTCAGTATGTAACACTACAACGTTTCCCATAACCTATTTATTATTTTACATATAGTACAACAATGTTAGTGTATAAGGCACAGATTTAGAGTATCTATTCCTAATAGGTCAAGAGAAACATGATTGTAATAGTTTCTGTGGCACTGAAAATTACACTGGAGGTCAGAAATTTCCTCCTGTCCCTTTAAGCCATTAACTTATTTAAAAATCACTCCAAACCTTGCATGGTAAAATGGAGGGCCTTTTCGATACAACACTGCAAAGAAAAAGAAAGAAAATGTATAACCACTTGAAATCAAAATCCTTATTACTGACATTTTCTCTTCTCCAAAGAGACATAAATACCCAATTATCTGTATATGGGTAATCTGCAATATGCCCTGTGGTCTATTTTTAAAACCCAAACTGTTTTCTTCCCTCAGAACAAAATGCAATTAGTAAAGCAAATCTGTGGCCAAGATCCTAACAATCTTATCTCACCCTCACCCCACAAATGAAATCCAAATTCAAATACAAGTGATTTTGGTCTTGCCTTTTGTCTTATACTCTTCCAGAGTGAGAATGTGAAATTATGTCAAACATGTGAAGTGTATATAATGTGGACTGGTATTTTGTTATTAATTTCAAATCAAAGTAATTCAAAATGTCTGAGGTACTCTGGCCAGGTACAAGCTGACTTGAGTCTTGGTGCTAGAGATGAGTAAGAATCATCACTATTTTTAAGAAATTCAGTCAGGTTGGGGGAATAGTCACATAACCATACAGGCCATTTGGAGATCAGTCTGCCCTACTCATTCAATCTGTGGAGGTCAAAAGCCAGTGCCCACAAGAGCCTGGGGCAAGGACTCTGCCCCGTGGACTCTGGAACTGCACAGGCAACCCTTCAGAGGCACAACGTCTGTGACAGGGAGGGGCTGTTTATCAAACTCATTCCCTCTCTTTCTAGGCACATGGCTAGATCATGTCTCTTAGTCTCCCAAGCAGCCAGGCTGGCCCATAAAACCCTGCCATGTACCAAGCCTGTACTTATTCCTTTTTGAAGATGACCTTGAAAGCCATGTGGTGAAGACCATGGAGACACAAGGAAGAAGCCTGGGCTCCTGAAGCACCTTTGGGAGTTGATCTGCTCACCATTCAGAGACACCAGTTTTTGGATTTCACATGAAAAATTAACTTCTGTTGTTAAGCTTCTGAGATGTGGGGTTTATAGTAACTACAGGTATAAGAAATACCTTTACTAATATACAATTACATCTGTAAGCTTGTGGCTGTCCCCAGTGTAAAATCAAAAATGCAGAGAAGCTTTTTATCCTTTGAGGAATTGATAGAATTTTCCTTTTTGGCCATACCAGTACTGTAGCTAATTTCCCTTAGGCTCAGCAAGCTCAGAGCCAACTTGAGAGCGTGAGTAGTAACCCTGTAGGCTCATGGACAAGACAGCAACCCTTCACCCAGACTACATTTTCTAGGGTCATGTTTCCTTTTTATTATTATATTTCCTACTGAAATTATATTTAAAGGATTTGGCAAGTCAGCTCAAATTCACTGTGTAAGGGTACAAATTTAAGTAAATGCCCCAACATACAATCCTCAACTTTTTGAGATGTGGTGTAGTGGAAGGAAACCGTGTACTGGAATGAACTTGAATTCAGGAGTTTTGTTTCCTGCCCGGTTCTGCCACTCATGGTTGTGTGACTTCAAGCAAGTTACTAACACCTCTGAGCCTCAGTTTCCAAAATTAGAAAATGAGGAACAAGGGGAAATTGAGATCTTTTCTAGCATTCAAATACTATTATTTATGACCAGGCACACATCTCTAACGTGCATCTGGAACCCTGGAACATTACACAGCTGGAAAGCAGGGGTCGTTTCAGATGACTGATGATGATGGTGGTGTAGCGTTAGAAGGTAAAAGCATGAACACTGGCATGAGACAGACCCAAGTCAAGTCTTACCAGTGTCAAGACCACATGACGACGCCTTGTGTTTCAATCTCCTTATTATGAAATCTGGGGGTAGTAAGTGAAGGTAGAGGTGTTGGCACAGTGGCTGGCATAAAGTGAGGGTTCAAAATGTTACCCAGAATAATAATCATAATGATGATAGTGTATTCAGAGGGAAAAATAAAATCATTTTACAAAAATGCCTCTCAAGCAGAAAGATGAAAACTTCCGAAGTCTAAGAAATCCTGGGCATTCAAAAATAAAGTCTGAAAGAACAGGGAAAAGAGAAAGCTCCTTCTTATAAATGAAAGCCGCACACGGCATGTGGAAGGAATGACAGAATTAGAAAATGATTAGGGCAGTAATTAATTTGGGCAACTGTTACAATTATTGGGGACACATATGCACAGTCTCATCCTACATATTACCTGTTAATTACAAAAGGAAATATGCAATTTTACAACAGACATCTGATAATGGCCACTTTAGCCAAGTAATCAAACTTAGTATCATCAACAGTGGGACAGCGTGACATTAAGTACCCCCTGATGGGGCATAATACACATAACACCTATGCATGCCAAAGAATGTGAACTGGAGTCTAATCATGAGGAAACAAATGTGGGATATCCTCTAGGACTCTTCAAAAAATTCAATGTCATGAAAAACAAACAAGGTAGAGAAACTGTTACAGATTAAAAAAAAAAGCCAAAGAGGCTGTGGTGGGGTGAATGGTAGCCCCCAAAAGATACATCCACAGAATCTGTGAAGGTGGCCTTCTTTGGAAAAGGCTCTTTGCAGAGACTGGAGTGATGTAACCATAATCCAAGGGACGCCTGGTGCCACCAGCAGCTGAAGAGGCGAGGGATTGACGTCCCTACCACCCAGCAGACTTCCAGCCTCCACAGCTGTGAGAGAATGAATTTCTGTTGTTTTAAGCTCCCCCCACCCGCCCCAGATTGTGGTAATTTCTCATGGCAGCCCTAGCAAAATAAAAGAGAAACCTACAACACCAGATGTGATACATGAACAGTGACTAGAGCCTGTATTAAAACAAAAACAGCAAAACCCCCATAGCTGCAAAAGACATTTTGGGGATAACAGAGGAATTTAAATTTTCTGGTATTTTGATGATATTCAAAGTTCTGATTTCTCCCACGTATTGCATGGTATTATACTTACATAGGAGAATGTCCCTATTCTTATGAGTTGCACACAGAAATACCATGGATCATGTGTGCAGATGTGGAAAATGTTAACGAAAATAAAAGGTTTGACTGGAAAAATAAGCCAAGAGAGTGGTTTAGGAAAGAACCAAGACATGAGAAGAAGGCATAGCTCTTTGTTTGTGATGAGTACAGAGGAGCTGCTCTGATGCCCCTCCCTGGAGCAGAACCAGTCATCAGCCTCTGAGCTGGGCGCCATGACTAGGGAGTGTTCCTTTGGGCTCTGGGAACCTTGTATGCTGCTGGCTTCTAATGGTTCCCATCACTCCACCTGTCTTGCGACTTGTAATTCACAGGCTGCTGTGAAATTACATGACCAAACTCAGTCAATGCGAATCCAAAATTGGAGTGCGTGGGAGGGAGGCTTAGGAGTGACTAGATCTTAAGTCACATCAACCAGTAGCTGCACGTGTCGGAAAAAAATAGACACGTGGAGCTGGTTTTCAGCTTTCTGGCTGGCAACAGCAGTTTAGTGTGGTGGAAGTACAAGGAGCTTGGACCCAGACAGGGCAAATTTCCGCACTTACTTGTCGTGGGACCCTCGGCAACTTCCTTGACCCTTCTAAACCATAATTTCCTCAGCGTCTTATAAAAGGAGGCGAACGCCACATGCTCATAGGAGTATTAAGATGAAATAAGACGAGGGAAGAAACACCAAGGCAAGGTGCCAGGTCACCGTGAGAGCCAGCAGCTGCAGGAGCTTTTGGATGGGGAATGTAAGAAAAGGCTCCCACTTGGGTTTCTAATCTGGTTTTCACCAGTGGGTGATCAAAGTCAAGTAGCTCAGCAGTTGCACTCAATTTGAGATCCATATCATTTGTTCTGAGTACGGCTCCTGGAATGAAAAGTGACTGACAAGATTTATTCAAGGGGAAGAGTTTTCCTGATAAGATGTGAATTCCATAATGGCCCTTTGTCCTGGGTCATTACCTCTATACACAGAAACAATAGTTAAGAGGGGATGTCCTGGGCTTAACCTGTGCTGACAGTTCTAGGGTATGTGTGATTTAGTCACTGAACCTCAAAATTAAAATAATATTATTGTTAAAAAACAGCAGGCACCAAGCAGCTGTGCCTAGAGAAGAGGAAAAGCTTAGAAAGCTGTTCCTCTTTTTTTTTTTTTTATTTTAAAGATTTTATTTTTAAGTAATCTCTACACCCAACGTGGGGTTTCAACTTACAACCTCGAGATCAAGAGTTGCATGCTCCACTGGCTGAGCCAGCCAGGCGCCCCAGGACGCTCGCTGTTCCTCTTACCCCGGTCTAGCACTGCTTGTGAACTCCTGCTAAAGCAGGAAATGTGAAGACACCCCTCATGTTGCTGCTGGGCCAGAGACCTGGTCTCACATTAATTATACAAGCAGCTCGAAGTACATGATATGACCCAGCTGTGGCAAAGGCCTCCAGGGAGCTGGGAAATAACAGTTGTTTTATTTCTTTAAAAAAATCTGTCTGTCCTTTCAACCATCCCTATAAGGCGGTTTGTTTTAAAAATGACTCCTCATCCACAAATATGGCTTAGCATTGAAAATACATGAGATGTGGTATACTTAGAAGGCACTCAACAAAGGCCCTTTTCCCCTGCAATTTTTATTTTTTGTAAAGAAGATGGTGCTATCCGTGTTATATGATGAGCAAATGGACACTCAGAGAGATGAAGTAACTTGCCTGAGGTCACACAGTAAAGAGGTAGAGCTGGCTGTGAACCCAAAGAGCTCTCTTTACTAGCCCCAGCCACCTCTGGAAGTATCCCTGCAGCCTTGTCGATGGAAAATTCTAACTCAAGTTTCACCCATACAATGAGAAAGCTGAGGAAGACCTGCCAAGCATTTGTACCAAACAGCTATTCTTACAGGAGTATGAAAAGGAGAACAGGGTTGGGAAGCCAATGAAGGAAAATGAAACAGGCACATAACTTATTTAAACATCGTGAACTGTGGCCAACACAGTTATGTGGAAACCTAGCAAGCTAATCTCGAACTAATCCTGATCATTTGTGTGCTAACCCCGAGTTAGCATATCTGTACCTGAAATCCAGGCATGGAAGAAATAAAAGAAACCATTTATCTTAGAGGGTTAGGAAATCCTTAACCTTTATTTTGGACTGCTGACACCCTCCCTCCCCACTTGAGAATTTAACGAAAGCGGTGGACTCTTGACCCAGAAAAACATACCAATCTACAAACAACTATTTTATGCTGGGGTCTCCTGAAGACTATCCTATGATTTCAGGTTAAGCACAATTTTAGAGCATTTAAAGATTTAAAAGATTGAATTGGCTTTGTGTATTAAAAAAAGGCTCAAAGCACATGAAACAAGCATATAACACAGCTCACAAGACCTCAAGGGCCATGACTTCTCAACTAGCTTGATATTTTTGTTTGAGCCCCACAATTCTGAACATCCAGGAAGCACCCTCACTTAGCAGATGTGGAAAATGAGTTTGAGGGACTTAGCAGTGACACAACTACAATCTCCACATCAGAAAAAGAAAAAAGAATAATAAGAGATCCATTGCATAGGATTGCTCTAGGGATGAAGTGAGATAATGAAGTTTAAAATGCCTGACACATAGTAAGTGCTCAACAAAGGACAGCTGGGATTATTACAATAGCATGATTATTCTCATTTGCCAGATGAGACAACTGAGGCCTAGAGGATAAGGGACTGCCCTATATCACATGACCACACGGCTAATGAGAGGAGGGGAGTGGGGGTGTAAAACTCTCTTCTCAGATTACAGAGCAGGTGAGAGGAAAACCTGAACACTTGGGGCTACAGGCTTCTATCTCCAGGCTTTCCACTTAGACTTCCTTTTCACTCTTTCTGGACAAACCCTCCACCCCAACCCAAATATTTTTATCTAAGCCAAAAGGAAGGTATCATCTTAGAAAAAAATCAGCAACAGCATATATTACCAATTCAGTTTTCACCTTGGGATCTGCGGCAAACGCTGGTGTGAGAACCACCGTTCTACCGAGTCAAGAAGTACTTACGTAAATCTGTCCCATACTTAAGTCCCACTTTGGGCACCCAGCCCTTGCTCCGGAAGTAATGGTATGCCATGTACGTAGTCCTAAATGTGGGCTGAACTACAGTGAAAGCTTTCCAGAGCTTCATGATTGTTAAAGGCTCCTAATGTTGGTGAGAGAAAAAAAGGGCATTATTATGTATGTATTCGCTCTTCATTCAGCCAGTGAACTGACATCTACACCAGGTGTGGCGCCGAAGCAGTCAACACACACAGTGCCCATGACGGAGGGACTTCACAGAGGACCGAGGCCTGTGCTGTCCAGTGTGGCAGCACCAGACACCGTCCAGAAGGGAGATGTGCCTCAGGTGGAAAATACACACCGAATTTCAAAGACTTGGTAGGAAAACGAGAATGATATGTTGAGTTAAAGAAACTCTGTAAATAATACGACTTTTTTCTTTTAACCCCTTCAACGCGCTACCAGAAAATTCAAGACGACGCACGCGGCTCTTGTCTGAGGCTTATATTCACGTCTATGAGGCAGCACTGCTCTGGGGAAGGCCTCCCTGCAACAGCAATGTCTGAGATGAGGAGGAAGCAGCCAAGTGGAAGGGGGCAGCGGGGGGACCAGGGGCGGTGGGGGGTGCTGCACAAGAACACTCCGGGCAGAGGAACGAGCATGTGCCGGCTGCTCGAGTGTGACAAGTCCACCATAGCCGGAGGGCAGCACGTTCCAAACATTGCAGTGACCCAGGCGAGTAGCTACTGTATGTCAGGCCACATTCAGAAAAACCAAAACATAATTCTGTAAAAGCTTAAAAAAAAAAAGATGCCCCATTTAGTCTTGGAAACTAGAGAATTTACCTCACGGCTTAAATGAATAATCTAACTGCTTCAAAGAGAATTTTGTTCCTAACAGAGGATATGAAGACACAGAGAATGGCTTGGTTCAGAGAACCTTCGATTCTCCAGCTGGTTTAGGGCTCAGTCAATGAGACCTGCTCAGTTTGTCTCAGCCTGAGACTTTAAATCCATAAAAATGAGCTAGAGTTTTTTCCTTCTTTTCAAAATTGTTCCTAAGGTAGAAATTCCATACATGTGTGGCCTTTAAATCCCAAAGCAAGGATACATTCAGCCCCCCTGTATTAAGCAACAGTCTTGTAGGAAAGGCTGAACTTCCAATATGGAGAGCCCATCATGTTTCAGAGGCTGAGGATTCTAGGTAGTAGTGGAATATTCTCGAGAATTTCAGCTAAGACCCAGGAGGGGAGGCAAGGTGGGCTAAGAATGGCCACCATCTGGGAAAATGAGTCACCCATCAGCTGATAGCTATTTTCAAACCACTGGAATACTCTTGAAAAGAATTTATATAATTAGAATTTGATGAATGATAAAATTATGTACTTCCAAGAACAGAACAAAATATGCTTTCTCTGTTCTATTTATTGTTCTGCTTACCTTTCTCTTTTTAATTCATTTGAATTATTTGGAATAGGTATATTCACATGGTCCAAATTCACAAAGTATAAAAATGTACAGTGAAGTCTCCCTTTCTACCTGTGTGCCCAGTCCTCCAAAGCCTCTACCAGAAGGTAAGCAATGGTATCAGCATCTCGTGGAACTTTCGTCTAAGGGCAGCAGGCTACAGTACAGAATCACAGGCTTTGGAGATACCTTCATGTAGTTTCAAGTACTAATTCTAACCAGACTAGCTGTGTGACCTTGGGTGAATTACTTACTTCCTCTGAGCCTCAGTTACCTTATCTGTAGAATTCCTACCAGGCAGAGGCAAGGATGAGAAGTACCGCCTGAAAGGTACCCAACAACACACAGCCTTTACCTAAGTAGGCATTGAACACTGGCAGTTTTAATTTTTAGTACTGTTCTGACACCAATTTCCTGATCATCATTTAAGATACTGCTCTTCTCCTAGTCTCTGGGAATGAAGTTCAATCTGAAAGAGTCAAAGCTGGCTTCTGCCTTAATAATCCCAATTCAGGGGGTGCCTGGGTGGCTGAGTTGGTTAAGCATGTCACTCTTGATTTTGGCTCAGGTCATGATCTCAGGGTGGTGAGATCAAGCCCCACATCAGGCTCCACACTCAGCACGGAGTCTGCCTGGGATTCTCTCTCCCCTTTCCCTCTCCCCTCCCCCCCGCTTGCACGTGCTCTCTCTCTCTCTCTCAAATAAACAAATAAATAAAATCTTAACCCCCCCCCCAAAAATCCCAATTCAGGGCCCAAAGCCTAACCCTAGAGACAAAATTCAATTCCAATTTTATTCAGTGAAAGTAGGTACATTTGTATTACAGCAATATGAAAATTACTACAGCCTGCTTTTAACACCAGGAAAATTTTAAGTGGATTTTATTTAAATATCACATCTTACCTTCTCATAGTAAATACTCAGACATCCCAGAGCATAGACCAGGAAAAAGGCCTAAAAACAGAGCAAGCAGAAAATGTTCATTAGAAACAGTCCCACATTCTTGAGAAATTATTTTACAGATTGATTTCTCTTTGCCTTAAGTACAAATTAATGTCCTTAAATCATCTTCAAAAAATGGTCACATATTTTTAACATAAATGGTTCATGCAAATTTTAAGGATTAAAAAAAATCTAAGAAAATATGAAAGTCACAAATTGATTAAAAATCAGTAAAAAACAAAGTATTTGTATGATATTTTCCATGTATTTTCCTCTTTTTTTTTAAAGATTTTATTTATTTATTTGAGACAGAGAGAATGAGAGACAGAGAGCATGAGAGGGAGGAGGGTCAGAGGGAGAAGCAGACTCCCTGCCGAGCAGGGAGCCCGATGCGGGACTCGATCCCAGGACTCCAGGATCATGACCTGAGCCGAAGGCAGTCGTTTAACCAACTGAGCCACCCAGGTGCCCCCATGTATTTTCCTCTTAAAAACCACATAGCTAAACTGAAAAATGATGTAAATAGTTGTAATAATAGAAATCTTTTCCTCTGTAAAATTAAATAATCATATCAAACTGAGAAAAAAATTTACAGAAAGACATATATAGAAATTTGTGAAAAGTGGGCAGTGTAGATTTGGCTTGCATAACAAAACATGAGTTACAATCCTTGTTGTAAAGTGATCTCCTATTAATCCCTATCTTTCCATGAACTTCATTATACAGTAATGTGTTTTACTTGCATGGGAAGGCAGGAGGAAAAGCAAAGGAAGTCAGTTGTAGTTGAGTAAAATCACACTTAGATGGAAATAAAAATAGCTTTTTTTTTTTTTTAAGATCTTATTTATTTGACAGAGAGAAAGAGCGAGCACAAGCAGGGGGAGAGGCAGAGGGAGAAGCACACTCCCCACTGAGCAGGGAGCCCGATGCGGGGCTCGATCCCAGGACCCTGGGGCCACGACCTGAGCTGAAGGCAGACTCTTAACTGACGGAGCCACCCAGGAGCCCCAAAATAGCTTTTTTTTTTTAAATTTATTTTTTTAGTAATCTCTACACTCAACGTGGGGTTTGAACTCCCAACCCCAAGATCAAGAGTCGTATACTTGACACCAACTGAGCCAGCCAGGCGCCCCAAACTGCTTTCTGATAAAAGTAAGACAATGCCAAGCACTGATACCACCAAACAGACCCTGCTGCTCACTCTACTTGTAGAGGGGGATAGGATCCACGTTTACACCTAAACAGACTTATATGCGACACTCGTGTGTCGTAGTGGCTAAATGGTGGTATCAGTAAAACTGGGGTATTTTCTTTATAAACATGAGGACAGAAGATTAGAACCAAACGAAAACCATTCTGCTGCTGCCACCACGTGGCACAGACGAGGGCCCTCTTACGTAGTGTGGCGACAGAGATGCGGTCCTCAGCCCTGAGCCTGCACATTTTTGTTCAACAGCATGGTACCGATGACCAGTGCTTACTTAGCTTGCTTCCTCACTGCCCTAGCACGCACAGGAACAAACCACAAGAGGATTTAAGAGAGCACAGGCTATGGAGGTGTAGGGGGTTTCAAGCAGCAACGAGAAATACCTCTGTGATCCCCAGGAATTGCCTGAATCCACCCCGTCATTTTCTCCTGGCTATATCTCATGGCACTTCTCTTTACAGCAGTGGTTCTCCAAGTGTGGTCTGGGGATTTTGGAGACCCCGAGACCCCTTCTGGAGGTCTCCAGGTCAAAACTGTTTCATGGTAATAACACATTATTTGCCTTGTTCCTGCTCATTGTCTCCAGAGGCTCCAAGACATGTGGTATCACAACGGACTGAATACAGAAGCAGATGTGGGCATCCAGCTGACTTCTATAAAGCCAGACCTTAAAGTGACTGGCAGAAGCGAAAAACTGCCATTCTTCTCACTGAATTTGTTCTGTTTTGAAAGAATACAGTTACTTTTCATAAAATTTTATTTATGTTAATATATAATGGATTTATCATCATTATCTTAAAATGAATTAAAGAACAAATATTTAAAATTTTGTTTTAATTTACAACTTGGTCAACAGTGACAGATATAATTCACATAAAGATGTTCCTGGGATCTTCAATAATTTTTAAGAGAGTAAAGTGGCTTGGGAACTACCACTTAGTTTCACTCAGATCTAAACCTAGAGCTTCTCTGAAGATGCAGGTGACCCCACTTCTCTGGGTCCTAGCCACCACTCCGCGCCTGGACTTCTCAGAGGCCTTTCTGCTCCGTGCGTTCTCCACGGCAGCCAGAGCCATCTTTTTCCCATGTGAAGACCATGTGGCTCCCACGACTAAAACCCTCCAGAAGGCTTCACAGCACTTTGCTTCCCACTGCCTCCAGTCCCTGCGAAATCTGACCACCACTCTTTCTGGCCATGTTGGCTCCATGTCTGCCCCTGAACACACTAAGCTCTTTCCTGCCTTCATCTTTGTAAGTGCTACTCCAGTATCTGGCACATTCTGCCCCAGACTCAAAAGTCACTTTTTGGAGAGGTCTTCCCCTCCACCCTTGTTAAGCAACCCTCATCCTGATCATCTTCAAAACACTTTTGTCTGAAAACATCTTTCTTACATGTATCTCTCCAACTTGAATGTGAACTCTATGAGAGCAGAAACTCTGCCTGCCACTGCCCTGGCCCGGGAGGGGGTCTAGCACATGGCATCTGCTCAGTGCTTGTGCGGATTAGAATCGACCCTGAGTTTAGGACACTGCCAGAGTCACCGAGAGCAGGTCTCTGCAGGCCTGGCTTGCCAGCTCCTTTCTCCTCAGGTGGATGCTATATGCCCCACAGTCCCTTGCAGCTAGTGGTGACAGCCTTCCCAGGAGTCCTACATTATTATTTTGACCTTTTGTCTTCCTGTGGCACACTACTCACTAATGCAGAGTACCACTGTTTCTCGGATGCACACAGACGGTGGCCAGAAGGTGCCACGGAGGAGACAAACTTGGGTCCTCAAACAGCCAAGTGCTTCCCCTTTCGACATCTCCCAGCTGTCACTTCTTGGTTCTGAACGGGGCGACAGGTAGGATGAACTCTGGGATGTGGCAGAGCTGGGCTGAAATCTTCATTAACAGCTATGCCCTTGGAAGTGTCACTTAAGCTCTCCTACCTCATCTACAAAATGGGGATGAAAATGCCTTTTTAAAGATCTAATGGGATTAAGTCTCATAAAAATTTTAAAGGCTATGCAAAGTACCTAACTGCTCAATTCATTTTAGTTTCCCCTCCTTTTAAAACACCATTCAGATATTGTAGCCTGCCCAAGTTCAATCTTCTCCTTGCCAAGCAAGAGACTCCTTCCTGGTGTCTGTTAGAATTTAAGTTCTTCAGAAACTTTCCATTATCAGTAAACACATGTTTCTCTAAGAACTGATGAAACCAATGCCTCATTAATATTTATTGGCCTAAAATAAATGGCTTTTATGAATATATACAAACTGCTCGTAGGCACTTATTACAGATGGAGTGGATCTTAATTCAACTGAGTTGGCTTTATTTAGAATTAAATAATCAGAAGACTGGGGCCTTTCTGCACCGATGCCCCAGTGCCTCCAGGACCAGGTCAGAGCCCTGGTACATACTTGTAGGGGTAGGTGATTATGTCCCTTGAGATCTCACTAGTAAGTTTTTACTATCAAAGCAAAATGGAGGGATGAGTTTAACGATGGTTTTAATGTCATCACTAAATCTAGTTAGGTCCCAAAGCATTATAATGGAAAAACAGTTCTCAGTAACAGATTTCTAAGAGACAGATCTTTAAGTCAGCTGTGGTATTATCATTCCCGAGGCCCAGAAAGAACTGCTCTGAATCACCACAGAAGGGCTGCCCGTGTTCCTGATCGATATTTATGGAAACACATTAAACTGCACAAGTGGTGCACCAAACACAGGTGATTCATTCAGAGGAAATCTGCCAAAACAGACCTGAGAGGCAGAGCTAGGTTTAATTGCACATTCCCTGAAAACTGCAACACCTCTCTGGAATGTCCTCAGAAACGAAACAGCTTCCAAGAATGCAGAGCAACCTCATCTACCTCCCATTACTCTTGTCTTTCTTCAGGGAGTGTTTGGGAGAGAGCAGCAGACAGCAACACCTTTTTTTTGTCGGTAAAAAGCATTGCATGGAACACAACTGGACCTACTGGAACAGTGAGGCTGGCACCTAATGCTCTCTCTCTGCCTATGGCTGCCGCCTCCCAGAGCTGAGATACTGGCCAGCCCCTCCTGGCCTCAGCCCTCCAGCCCAGCCTCCTACTGATGCCAGCTCCAGTACCTGCCCTTCTCTGGTGGAGCGCCCGCGGTGCCCCAGGGCCTCCAGGACCAGGTCAGACCCCTGGTACATACCTGTAGATATGCCCTCCCGACCTAGCCCTCCTGTGTTGCCATCCAGGGCTGAGCTGCACGGAAGAGCCTATGCTGTCCAGTGTCCAACTGGCAATCCCCTATTTATCTTTTAACATCTACAGAGATCACTGACTCTGTGAAGTCTTTCCAGCTAGCTCACGTCCCTTTGGACTCTACCAGTTTCTGTGCAAATTCCACACCTTGAATGCACCCATTTAACAAATAATTATTAAGCACGTGACAGACGTCAGACACTGGGTACAAGGATACCAGAGGAGCAACACTGGCACAAGACCACATGGAACGTAATTGTTTCCTGGGCTCTCTTTAGGACCAGAGCCATATTCTGTTTACTTCTGTATTGTTAGTACTTAGCCCAGTGCCTGGCACAGAGTAAGTACCCAGTGAACATTTTTGCAAAATATTGATTGCAGAAGAAAAGGTTCCAACTAGCTACTTAATAGCATTTACAAGTAATTTAATAATGATAACAACAAGAAAAGCAGGCACTAACACTTACTGAGCGTTTATTATGTATCTGGCACTGTGCTGAGCCCATTACATGGGGTAGTTAATTCCCAGAAGATCTTATGAACAAGGTATTACGTAACCCTCATTATACAGAGAAGAAATCAAGGCCCAGAGAGCTCCAGCACCTAGAGAAGGGGTATCTACAGTGTCGTCCAGCAGAAAACTTCCTATGATGACGATGTTCTACACCTGTGCTGTCCAATACGTCACCACTATCCACCTGCGGCTGCTCAGTGTTTGAAATGTAGCTGGCACAACTGAGAAGCAGAATTCTGAATTTTGCTCAATTTTAATTAGTTTAAATAGTCACATGTGGCTAGTGGTTACTGTCTTCGACAACAGACTCAGCTGTCTCATTTGTAGAACGAGGAGATGTAGTAAATAATTCCATACATCCTTTCCTGGTCCCACAGTCTGTTCTTTGTACGTTTGGCCTCACTGCAAGGACGGAAGTACAGACAAGGAAATCCAGAGAACATGGAGACACAACCACTCCTCTGTGGATGGGCCCACGAAGTTACCAATGTGGATGCAGTCAACAAGCACTCCCTGAGACCCACGTCTACACCGAGAACAGTGCTAGCCCCTGCAGGAGCTATCAAAGACAAGCAGGAGCGCTCCGGGAGAGGAAGAACACGAGACTGGGGGAGGGGTGCGATCCTCCAGGGCAGAAAGGACATTTCTGTGCACAGTATAAACAGAAGCAAAGAAGGAGGGCCTGAACACATGAACACAGGATGGAGGAACTCTAAATCAGAGGGAAAATTTATGATGCAGTTTTTAGAAAGTCACTTTCAGTTACCTTTTGGGAATGCAGCTATTGCATTAAGAGAACATGTGTTAGTAATTCTGCAGAAGGAAATATCTAGAATCCATTTATGTAATTAGCAGCCATGACATGACTTGAAGCATGCATCATAGCTTATTAAAAGCTGGTGAAACTCCATGAATATACTAAAAACCACGAACGGTACACTTAAAATGGGTGAATGGTATGGTATATAAACTGTATCTCATGATATAGGAAGACCCCTCATAATCTTAGACTTGATGAAATGAAGGCTAAGGAGTGAAATTTAGGCTGGCCTACTTTGGAAATTGCCTATGGTCATTTCAATACCCATTTGTAATGTTCAATTACTGAATACTCAGTAATTACTGAATCACATACAGAATTGCATTTACAAGTGGACTGCATTACAGGTTGCCTTGGCCCCGAGACCAAGAGCTGAAAAAGTAACATGCAGGAAACATACCTCTTCTAGGCTAAGTTGCAAATACTCCAAGATCCTATATGGATTTCTTCTGCATACTAATCTCTTTTTTGGTGCCAACTGAAAAGAAATAAAATACATACAGAACAAATGGAAGCACTACATATTACACAGAGCACATTGCATTTTAAAACAAACATTTTTCTTAAAAATTTCACAGATTCACATTTATTGGACTAATACGTTAAAAATATTTTTTTTATTATTATGTGGAAAAAGAAGTTTTAGGTTTCTACTATTAACATTTTGATTTACTTCCTTTCTATGTTCCCCATGAATTTTTCCCACAGTTATGATCCTTTCGTTAGTTGAATTTATGTACTTCTTTTCAGCCACCTGCACCTCACAAGTGTGGGCCTAGCTTCTTTATCAGGCTTCATAAACCCCATTCTAAAGGCTAGATAATATTTCTTCAAACAGGTGTTTCACATACTACTTAGCCATTAGACTTGCTCATTTTTAGGTATTACAGATAATTCTAGGGCAACTGTCTCTGACTGTGCATCCCTCAAGGGAATGGCTCTTGATCTTCCCACTGCTTCTCCTGTGCTGGCTGACCTCCATACCCAGGACTCCCCGCACCACAGCCACACTCAAGACTATGTGTAATTACCATAGCACTTCTTTTTCTCCCACCCAAGGGAAAGATTATTGTACCTGCTTTGATTTACACATTTTTTTAAAGTTATTCACAAACTTTGAGGTTTTAGTAGAAATAGCTCTCACAGCTCCTGAGCCACCAGGGCTGGGACCCAGTGCCTGCTGGCTCCTCCCCCGCAACGAGGGTCTCACCACCTCTCACATACACTGGGCACTTAATGTGGGCCTGCTACCAGTTCTGAGTAAGGGGCATCCTGGTTAGCCCACATCTGCCATGGGCCAGAAACAGATGGCTCTGGAGGAAGTGAGTTATTTTCTTCTTCAGTTGATCCTTGAACAACGCAGGGGTTAGAGGCGCTGATTTCCCGCCACAAAAAATCCGTGTATAACTTCTGATTCCCTCAAAACTTAACTACTAATAGCCTACTGTTAACTGGAAGCCAACAACATAAACAGCTGATCATCACATATTTTATATAAGTATTATATGCTACATTCTTACAATAAAGTAAGCTAGAGAAAAAAATATTAAGAAAATCATATGGCAGAGAAAACACATTTACAGTATTGTACTGTATTTATCAAAAAACCCCAAAACACCAATCTGTGTATAAGTGGATCTGTGCAGTCTGAACCCCTGTTGTTCAAGGGTTGGCTATACTTACTTCTTCACTTGGGGCACATTCCTTCTCGCTCACGTCATACACATCTTCCTCCACCAGCACGAACTCATCACCAGGCCCCTTCTCTCTAGCACAGAGGAGACCCGCTTGCTGGCTCCTGTCCCCAGGCTGAGTGTCAGGCAGGGGGAGGAGAACATCTTCTTTGCCACAAGAAACTTGGGGCAGGGGGTGGTGTTGCAGCCTGGGAACCTCCACCACAGGTTCATCCAAGCCATTTGGAGCAAGCAGGTCAGGCCCAGGGCTCTCCTGCAGGCGGTCTGATGGCTTGCTGGGACCGTCGGTGTCAACTGACTTTCCCACGTCCCCATTCATCACAGAAAGTTCCTCTCTATCTGCGGTACCTTCCATTTTGGAAACCATTTCAGAGTTCCGCTCATCATGCCATTGAACTTCTTTATTCCTTTTTATACCAGGATGCTCAAGTGGCTTTGTGTAATCCTGGAGGATTCTCTGCACTGTACTCTCCTCCTGCCCCTGTCTTTGCATGAGCTCTGCGGCCCACTCTACACTATGCCGATACCTGCAAGATGGAAATACTGTCAATAACACATTAACAGTTTATAGCAGTTTTTCTCAGTAGCGGGCTATAGGTAAATGTTTTCTTTATACTTTTCTGTGTTTTCTAACTGTTCTGCAATAAGCATGTGTTACTTTTGTTTTTATTATTAGAGCTTCATTTAATTTTCTTATTTTGAAAAATAACTTGACCCCAGTTTGACAAAGTATGAATATTTATGTAATTGAAAACTGGTGGGCCAAATGATTTAGGTAAATACAAAGAGAATATGGTCATCCTGTCAGGATTTCTACATTATTCTTAATTTTGGATATCACGACATTTTCAGAAAAATATCCCACTCATAGTAAAAGAGTCTTTGTTCAGTACTGGGATGCAAAATGAGAATTTCGATAGATATTTTTCACAGTACCTACTGAGGTCTCCACTGCGTATGGCAAGAAAGGATTACATGCCACACATATGGCCAAGCATCCTAGCAGAAAGGGCCCTTTTTCTCATAACAATTTTCGAAGTGCAGTTTGATGAGGAATATCTGCTTTGTTCCTCAAATGCAAAGGCAACCCCCGAACACTTCCCAAGTTACAAAAAGTTACAGGTAAGACAACAGGGTTCTGCGCAAGTGAGACCTCCAGCCTGATGACACTGCTGGGACACGTCCAGGTGGCATCAGGCTGCCATACGGGAAATCTCATTTCAGCGGGAGAGCTAAAGGCAATGCGAAACTCAAGCACTTCTGGCCTCTACCTACAGCTGTTAGCCTGGAAAGCACCTACGATGGCACTGTTTGTGGGAAGACAGAGGTAATTTTACTCTTCACCTTGAGTATTTTGCTTTGTGTGTGGATGGCTGAATATTTCATAGTTTATAAACTGTGACATCTCACACGCAACTGAACAAGGAAGCTGGCCTCTGCTGTATTTAAGATTTGTAGCTGCTTAATCCTGATTCCTCAGAAGAATCTCCAAGCTGTCCATACCCTGTTTATCTTACGTAGGGATGAGCATGCCTTCCTGTTTATTGGGAACTGTATCTTAGCTTTAAAGAGTAAAACCTAGCAAGGCTACTTGCACAACTAAGAGGCAGACACCATGATTGTATGCATGAACACATATTGCACGTTTCATGTTCAGCCTGACTCTGTCCCTTGTAACAATGTGACAAAACCAATTACTTCTTTGTGCTTGTTCCTCCACCCATAAGATAGGGTAATGGGACTACTATTGTAAGAAGGGGTTATGTATTACTTTTAATAGTCAGAATAAAAAACGTAGCTGCTCATACAATGGCAGGGTGTCTTCTCGCCTGTATGAAAAGTATGGCCACTGTTGGATACAGTTAAAAGAACTTCCGTTTGAGAGATCTAAAAAGAATCTTTGCTCTTCATACCACCTACAGCACTGGATCTACAAATCTCCTTTATTTGAACACAAATTTTTGTGTCAATATGTATCTTTCTGGGGAAGGGATCCCCAACTTTCATCACATTCCTTGACTCAAAATATGTGAGGGAACCACTGAATGAAAGGTTCAACTATTGCCCCTTTGAGCAGAACTGAGAGAAAGAGCACACACAGGCTACTGCTCTGCTCTCTGTCATAGGGTCAAGGGAGATATGAGTTCAAACTCTCATTCCATCATGTTCTTGTATTAGCTACACGACCCTTGTGAGGCTCAGCTCCTCATCTGTAAACCAGGAGTAACCATACTGACATGACGGAGTTGTTGCAAGGATTTAAGGAGACAAGACGTGGATAAGGCTCAGCACATAGTAAGTGTTCTATAAATATTTGTTACTCTGACTGTGGGCTTTTTAGGGTGAGAATTAACAAAATCATTTTGACTCATACATATTACATTACAAAATACAAATAACATTTTTAATGAATGGAAATGTACACCTTAATTAACTGCTCTTCGAGAGCAGGGGCAGCCCCGTGGGGACAGGCGCTGCACCAGATCTGGGTTCTGGAGTTGGCTCTTTCGTGATTCTAAGCTAAGCGACTTAGCATCCCTACACCTTTTTGCTCTTCTGCAAAAGGCCAGAATCACACCTGCATTCCTGCCTCATAATGACCTCAGATACTCATTTTATGGAAGCTCAAATGAGACAGTGGCTGCAAAAGCATGTGGAAGAAAGCCTCTGAGCAAGACTGGTGATGAAAACAGCCAGATACACAAATGACTAAGACATATGGCATATGAGTCACAGAGCAGGCGTCCTCTCATTGGCTGACAACGCCTTAAAAAGCCAAGTCCTGCCACGATTAACCCCAGACACTGCTGGAGAAGCAGCAGGAAGAGAAAAGTGGAAAGTAAAAGTCAGGAAACATAAGGGAGAGAGTGGCAGGGGAAAAAGGTGGCAGCTATGATTAGCAGCAGTAATGAGACTGGTGAAAAGCAGATCCGTTTCGGGGCCACCAGACTACAGAATGGTGGAGCATCTGAATACACCTCTGCTTCTTCTGTCTCTATGGCCTCGAAGACACTCTTCCACTGGCATGGTGAACATCCCTCTCCCTCACCTACTGATTAATGCCTACCTATCATTAGAAGTTCACAGCAAAACAGTTTTGAGGCAGTCTGCTTAGGTCCAGGTACTGCCCTTATGCAAATTATATAACCTCCTCTGGTTGCGTTTCCTCACCCACCTCTAGGGGTGATGGGAGGACTTTAGGAGATAGTCCACAAATGTGTTATCAGCACAGAACCTTGTACATGGAATATGCCCAAGAAACGCCAGCATGTGCAACCACGTTGTTGTTCTCACTATGTGTCAATTCCTTGGAGGCTCTGAAGCTGAACTGCCTCATCTGAGCTGATAAAATGAGATGGAAATGACTACGCCTACCGCAAAGGCTCCCTGAGATGAACTGAGATGGTTAGGTAAAGCATCCAGCTGGGAACTAGCACTTCAGGAGCAACCAGTACCCATGGGCTAGGACGGCGATCGCAGTAATAGCTCCCCGTAACATCTATCACAGAAGAGTGCAATTGCTTACTTCTCTTCCTCTCCCACCAGACCGTAAATCCCTCGAGAACAGGGGCGAAATCTCTTCCTCCTCTTGTATCTGCAGCACCTACCCAATGCCTGACACTCAAGCACCTGCAGTAAATGCTGGCTGAACAGAGGACTACAAATGAGGAGAGGGGACCAGCACCCCCCTCATGGCTGGCCCTCGAAGGACACAACCTACATACTTCAGTCCCTTAGGGCATCACCCAAGGGTCTGGACGCTTACCTCCAGAGAGGATTAGATGGAAGGTTCTCATCACCCAAGGACAACTACTGTTGGAAAACGGCCAGAGTGAATTCACTTGAGAAAGGGATCAGAGTTTCAGAGGGAATAGTAAAGAAACAATTATAATAAGCACGTAAGCTGGAAAATTAACCTAAAAATATAAAAATGAGCCCATTTCTTTTAATATTTAACAATTTAGATTATGACTGCAATTATTATGGCCAAATAACCAATCAATCATTGAGGGGGTGGGGGGCACATAATTTTCTGACAGAACTGTCAGATATGGTTAAGTCCTAACCCCTGGCATCTGTGAATGTGACCTTCTCTGGAAGCAGGGTCTTCGCAGATGTAACCAAGTTAAGATGAAGTCATACTTGACTGGTTTCCTTGTAGAAAGAAGAGGGAAATTTGGACAGAGACAGACATACACCATGGAGACCTCCATGTGATAATGGAGGAAGAACCTGGAGAGATGCATCTATAAGCCAAGGAATGCCAAAGATTGCTGGCTACCACCAGAGGCTCCAACCAGGCATGGAAGATGGAAGGATCCTCCCCTAGAGCCTTCTGAGGGAGCAAAGCCCTGCTGACACCTTGATTTTGGACTTCTGGTCTCCAGAGCTATGTGACTAAATTTCTGCTCTTTTAAGTTATGGCAGTCCTAGGGAACTAATACAAAGATCAATAAAATGCTTGCAATGTTATTACTGTAAAGCTTACAAAGGGATAACTTCAGGCAGGTGACAATCTCGCCCATCCAGAACCTCACATCCTCAAACTAGCTTGACGCCATGTCATGCCCACTGCCAGCCCTATCAGGATGCAGTTCTGAGGGGCAGGCTTCTGCTCTGTTTCTGAGTCCTTAGTGTTGACTGCAGCTTTACCGCAGCTACTCCTCGGGTGGGGGCCCTGCCAGGTTCTCAGTAGGCCCCTCCCACAGACTAGAACCTACTCCCACACCCAGCCTGCAGGTATAGCCCTAGCAGCCCCTGAGATTACCCTGGTGTCACTGCCCCCAGCCACTCCTCTGGCTATGGCACTACCGAGCACATAACCGAATAGGAGCTGTCAGATTCTGCCAGTATGTGCTAGAAGCAAGATGAAAAACCATCGGGGGTTTCAATATTTTTAGAAGGCTTACAGAAGAGACGCAACTTGAGCTGCCTCTCAGGGACAATGAGGATTTCAGTGCATGAATGTTTAGTCCACAAAATCCCACCAAGGGACCACTAAGTGTAGGGGCTGCAGAGAGGAAGCAGGCATGGTCCCTGCTCTCCAGGAACTGACAGTCTAAATCCGGGTGTGTGTCACGGATGGCACATCGAGGGGCACCAAGGCAGACTGCGTGGGAACCGGAAGAACAACCCCAACCAACGGAGGGTGATGGTGATGAGAAAACCTCCAGGAGAGTGACATGTAAGCTGGATCACGGAATGGGCAGCGACAGCCACGCAGTGTGCATGCTTGGGGCGGGGGGGGGGGGGTCAGGGGAAAAATCCTGGGAAATGGGAAGAGTGTAAAGAAAAGCCAGAGGAGGGGCACCTGGGTGGCTCAGTCGGTTAAGCAGCTGCCTTCGGCTCAGGTCATGATCCTGGAGTCCTGGGATCTAGCCCCACATCCAGCTCCCTGCTTGGCTGAGAGCCTGCTTCTCCCTCTCCCTCTGCCTACTTGTGCTCTCTATCTCTCTGTCAAATAAATAAATAAAAAATCTTTAAAAAAAAAAAAAAAAAGCCAGAGGAAGGAATTGTGAGTGTATGAGTGGATAAAGAAGAGTCTCCATGGAAGCCTTTTTCTCACCCTGCAAGTGTAGAGCGAGGAAAGAGGACAGGGGAGGAGGCCAGTTCTAGACCTAAGTGTAAGCATCTTAGCACTTAAAGACATACACATTAGAGGTTATTTGTTCATATTTTGGAAAGAATTCAAGTGGCAAAGGATTTGGCCTAGGATTATTTAAAAAAATTAACTTAGTGCATTTCAAATATGATTTGATCCACATTAAGTTCAGACATAATTTTCAAGGATACACCTACTACCAAAAAAAAAAAAAAAAAAAAGGCGTGACCTACCACATTGGAAAAGGTTATCTACAAACAGATCTGATTTAAGCCATAACTCTGGCCAAGGTCACCATTACTTACTTCTTTGACGTGATTATAGGCATTTGTGTCTTCATATCTGTAACAACAAAAAAGTTCTGTTCAGACAAATTTTCCTTAAGGGAAAAAACACACTGAAAATCCAGAAAAACAAAGAGAATTTCAAGAATCACAAAATCACACATCTGGAAGGCTAATCTTGCCCAACCAGCAATGGCATGCTTTCTCTGCCATCATTCCTGGAACCCACCCCCTGAACCCATTAGAAGGCAATGTTGCCTGTTCACGGTGCTCTTGCTGTGCCCAGATGTGACCCTGAAATCCTTCTCAACTCAACACTGCAGCTTGGCAGCAATGGCAGGCAAGAGGAAACCCCCCTGCAACCTCTGAACTTTCAGATGAGAGTATCGAGGCCCTAAAGTTATGCACTTGACCCCCGTTTTCCCATGCTCTATAAGGCATCTTCAGTCAAAGCGCCCCACGTGTACCCACAGAAAAGATTGTGGAATTTCATGGCAGTGTTGCTTCTGGGTGTGGACCTGGGAGTTCTGGGCTCTAGTTCTAGTTCTGGGCATCTGGCTGGTTGAGCCTTTCTACCTTCAATGTTATTTATTTATCACCTGATGGTGTGGGTTTTAGTCCTCATCCTCCTCCACTCTGCCTTTGGGCAAGTCGTTTCTCCTTACCCAAACTCAGCCTTCTCCCCAGCGCATTAAAGGCCTGGAATAGATGATCATCAGCTTTAAAAACCCTAGGAGTTCACAGACTCCTACCTCCTTAGGAATTTGTCAGTTTTCTCTGTGTCATGACCTCCCTCCTCTGGTAATTTAACAAAAATGAAAATTTAGCGAGTTTTACTGACAGCCATCCATGTGCCAAGCACTTGAGATACAGAAGTAATAAAATAAAATTCCCTCTTCTTGAGATACTCACAGTCTGGTTGGGGAGACAGACCAGAAATGACTGATTCTAACCCAAGCTGATACATGACCAAGTAAAGGAGTATAAAAGGAATGTTCACTTTGCCTGAAAGGCTTAGTAAAAAACACCAAGGAGGAGGAGTAACTGAGCTGGGCTCTGAAGAATGAGTAAGAGTTCACCAGGCAGACCAGGGGAAAACAGGCAGGGGAAGCCCTGTGAGGCTGAGAGAGAGTAAATGCGTGACAGGTTCATGGAACGGCAAGCAGCCCAAGGTGGCTCCAGTGCTGATGAGTACAAGAGAGTGCAAAGAGAGGGTGGAAGATGAGGCTGAAGCCAGGACTTGAAGAACCTCCTAAAATGGACATTTGAGACTTACTTCTTCAGGGCAGTCCACAAGCTTAATTTCTGTTTCCTTGGCATAAATTCCTTTCCTTTAAATTTCTATTACTGTCTAAAATTTAGTTACTACACAGATCAGGAAAAGATTCTCAATTGTTAAGATCATTATACTATTTGAAAGCTTTTTATGTTTCTGGCCAAATATTGGTAACTGCTGAAGCTGGATGGTGAGGGTCATTATGCTATTTTTTTTTCCACTTTTTTCCCCTCTCTTTTTGAAACACTCATTATGAAAAAGTTTTGAGACATACAAAAGTAAAGGGAACAGTATAATAAATTCCCATGTTGCCATCCATCAGCTTTAACAATTAACTCATGGCCAATCTTGCTCTTCTGTTCATTTCCCCGTCCCCAGATTATTTTGAAAAAGATCCTTCACATTCTATCACAGCATCTCTAAGTAGCTCATTATGTATTTCTATGAAGACTTAAAAAATGAAGAAAAAACTTGCATAAAAAAAGGGGGTCTGGCTGGCTCAGTTGGTAGAGCACGTGACTCTTGATCTTGGGGTTTGAGTTCAAGTCCCACACTGAGCATAGAGCTTACTTAAAAAAATTATAAAAATTAAACAAAAAAACCCCCCAAAATTGCAATACCATTAT
>NC_138369.1:45999148-46053857 GCF_054177405.1 Leptonychotes weddellii | reverse complement strand
CCCCCCCCCCCCCCCCCCCCCCGTCTGGCCTCAGAGGATCACGTCCCTATTGTGCTGTAAACATGGTGCTCATCAAAGGAGGTCACAAGCACCGTGCTGTCCTTGAACTGCTCATGGATGGTCCAAGAAGGGCCTGCACCAACCTTTAAGCAACTGTCTCACTCAGCACATTGCTTAGTTCAGCTCACCTTGTTTTCATAGCCAGATTTTCACGGAGAGGGAAGCCGCAGGTAAACAGCTAAATAGTATGGGATCTATTTCCATTCTGGTGCAAAGGACTTATCTTGTGACACTTCAGTGACACTTGTCACTTTGAGCAGCACTGGCTTAATACATTCTTTTACCCTGTTTCCTGTAAATTGGTGGAACTAGAGGCTTGATCACATTCAGGCTCAGTATTCTGGGCAGCCTACTTCATGGGTGGTGCTGTGTGTTTCTCTTACAAGACAAAAAATGTGTTGTCTTTTTGTATGTCATCAACACCACTGACGATCAGTGCTTTATTAGAGGATGCAAAATGGTGCTATTCTCATCCCATTATTCCTTGTTTATTAGCAGGAATCTTCCATAGAGAGAAATCCCTCACTACTCAGTGACCCTGAGAACCAATTCATGTTTACTAATTTCCAAAATGGTGAATCCTTCACAGGTGAAGGTACATATTGTACCAGCATAAATTAAAAGATTCAAGCATTTTTTGGGACATTATTACCAATGACTGGATTTTAAAACAAACTGTAGGATTGATCCTTTTTGCTTGGTTTTTTTAGCAAGAGAGAGAGGGAGAGAATCTTAAGCAGGCTCCATGCTCAGCGCAGAGCCTGATGTGGGGTTCAATCTCACGATCCTGAGATCATGACCTGAACAGAAATCAAGAGTCGGACGCTTAACCAACTGAGCCACCCAGGGGCCGCTATAGTATTATTCTCATTGATGCTCAAATGTTTCCCTCTTTGGTCTGGGGAGCCACTTTTGAAACAAGCCTAGCAGTTCTTGATAAGCTTCCTTGCTTCCTGGTATAGATGTTTCAGGTGAAAATCCTGGCTCTCAACCATACCAACATAATTAATCATTTGCTTTTTCACACAATATACATACAACAGTCAGTTGTACCAAGCTATCACCTATAAAATAATTGCTGAAAGCAATGTGAAGATTATTTCACCACTCTTCCTTTCTTTAGAGTATAGGGTAGGTTAATTGCACTGATGGCCCCAATTCTTCAGGTCTTCCACCTGCCAAACACCTTGACTCTAGACCGGTTGGAATAACAGCAAACGTGCTGTGAGCAGAGGCCCGAAAAGCACTGGCACACTGGGGTTTGCTCGTGACCCTCTGCCATAACCATGAGAACATGCCTGGGCTAGCCTGCCAAGGGATGACACACATGGTGCCCCCTGCCCCTCACCTCAGTTGAGACCATCCTAGACCAGCTGACAGCCAACCAACAGACAACCAGACACTAGTAAGTCCAGCTAGATCCGTTATTGGACTAAATCCATTAGAGCAGGTAGCTGATCTCCATAACTAACCAGATGGATGAACACATCCAGCCAAGATCAGCACACCTACCTAGCAAACCTGTAGACTTGTGAGCAATTTGGATGCTGCTGAAAGCCACTGGTTAAACAACACTGTGCCAAGAGATAACTGACACAAAGTCTATCCTATTAGGATTGAACCTCAAGTTACCACGTTTTACAGTCACTGAAAATAGTTTTCCTCAGTGGCTATACCACCAACTTGATACATAGCTTCAGCTTTTTTTTTTTTTTTTTTTTAAGATTTTATTTATTTATTTGACAGAGAGAGAAATAGCGAGAGCAGGAACACAAGCAGGGGGAATAGGAGAGGGAGAAGCAGGCTTCTTGCCGAGCAGGGAGCCCAACGTGGGACTCGATCCCAGGACCCCGGGATCATGACCTGAGCTGAAGGCAGACGCTTAACGACTGAGCCACCCAGGCGCCCCAGCTTTTTTTTTTTAATTACTTTTTAAAATTTAACTTTGTTTTGTAATCATGTAACACATTTACAAGGTTCCAAAGTCAAATCTATAAAGTCTCACCTCTTTCTCCATCCTGTTCCGTATCTCCCCCATAGGCATTAAAAAGAATCTTTGATTTATCCTTCCTTAAATTTCAAAAATCTATTTATATCCCCCCACCTTCAGATAAACCACAGCACACTATGCAGACCCCCTTTCTGTGCTTTCTTCGCTTAGGAATACATCCCAGTGATCTCTCATTCTTAGCTCAGCTCCATGGTACTTTATTATGTGAATGCAGTACAGTGTAGTTGACCAGTCCCCTCATACTGGACATTTGGGTTGTTTCCAGTCTTTAATATAAGAAACAGTGTTGCGATGAATAGCCTTGTGCGACTTCTTCTCATATTTTTGCTAGTGTATCTTTCAGATAAATTCCTAGAAACGGAATTGCTGGGTTAAAAGTAAATGCTTATACTGGTACAACTGGATATCCATGGGCAAAACACTGAAGCTTGACCCCTACTTTACATCACGTACGAAAATTAACTCGAAGTGGATCAGAGATCTAAATTTAAGAGCTGAAACTGTAAAACTCTTAGAAGAAAACACAGGGGAAAATCTGCATCAGTTTGGATTTGGCAAGGTTTCCTAAATATGACACCAAAACCATAGGTAATGAAAGAAAAAAACAGATAAACTGGACTTCATTAATATTAAAAACTTTTACCGCTTCACACTCACAGAGATGGCTATCATAAAAAACAAACAAACAAACAAATCCAAAACCAGAAAACAGCAAGTGGAAAAATTGGAAACTTTGTGCACTGCTGGTGGGAATGTAACAGGGGGCAGGTGTTGTGGAACATAGTTTGGCATTTCCTAAAAAAATTAAAACAGAATAGATATATCTATATCTATCTGTATCTATAAGATATCTAGGAGAAATGAAAATACATGTTCACACAGAGACTTGTATATGAACATTCACAGCAGCACTATTCATAACAGCCCCAAAGTGGGAACAACCCAAATGTCCATCTTTGGATGAATGGATAAACAAAATGGAATTATTATTCAGGATGAAGTTTTTTGTTTTTCCTTTTAAAGATTTTATTTATTTATTTGACAGAGAGAGAGACAGCGAGAGAGGGAACACAAGCAGGGGGAGTGGGAGAGGGAGAAGCAGGCTTCCTGCTGAGCAGGGAGCCTGATGCGGGGCTTGATCCCAGGACCCTGGGATCACGACCCGAGCCGAAGGCAGATGCCCAACGACTGAGCCACCCAGGCGCCCCAGGATGAAGTTCTGGTCCATGCTACAACATGGATGAACCTTGAAAACATCCTGAGTGGAAGACACAAAAGGCTTCACAAGGTATGATTCCACTTACATGAAATATCTAGGATGGGCAACCTCACAGATACAGCAAACATATTAAGGTGGCCAGGGGTTAGGGGGAGAGGAGGATTGGGGGCGGAAAAAGCAAATGTATATATAATTTTACCAGACATTGCTAAATTCCCCCCTGTAACAGTAGTACCACCTACATTCCCCCCAGCAATACATGAAGGGTATTTTTCTGGGCCTCCCCAAGGAGAATATTGTCAAACTTTCAGATTTTTGCTAATCTGATTGCTAAAATGGTATCTTAGTGTAGGTTTAATTTGTATTTTTTCTTACATTATGTTCTCATCTGCTGGCATTGGTTATGTAATCACCATGAGACTTCTTTAGACAAACAAAGTAAAAGATTTTTAAGTTAAAGAAGGCAAGTCAAGCAAGTAAGAACTACACACATTAGTTAATGTTTTAACAAATTCATTAATGTTATGGTTATTGCTGTAAATTCTAATCCTAGAAATAAAAAATATAAAACTCATTTTGCATACAGGTGAAAAGGTACTTAATTACTAGTACCTTCCGAGTGCATAGTACCCTGCTAGTCAATGTTTAACAACAGAAAAACCTGAATAACACTTTTGATAACTCCAGAAATTAGATAAAACACATTTTCACCAACCATCAAAACCCTTTCACCTTGATTAGAATTATTCTAGTTGCTAATTTTAGCAGTAAAATTGCCACTGTGCATGTTACGTCTTCTCCAGAGAATTTTCCTATGTAATCCGAAGTTTAAGATCAAAGATGAATTGGGAATGTTTTTGGTTTTGGTGTTAGGATAAAGCTGGCCTCATGAAATGATTAAAAAAAAAAAAAAGATCAAAGATGAAAGAAAATAATTTGCCAAAAGTTAACTGAATGAGGCACAAATTTACCTTTCCACTTAGCAATGAGCTTAGGATCTGAAATTGTGAAGTTTGGACGGCTTCTAGACAGGATACCTTTTCCAAAATAACCCTTCCAGGAAAAGAGAAAACAAAGTTCATGTTTAGTTACCAATTTTTTTTAGCTGGGGGAAAACAACTATTTGAGTTAACAAGAGATTCATTCTATTTTCCTTAGCTTTACATTTTCCCTCTGATTACCTAATGATTACTAATGAAGATCTTAGCATTATATCTGATTGTATGAAGAGTTCTAGTAAGTTTTCAGTATACCTTATGTGTCTTATACCTAATGATTTCAGTCTGGGTTTGGTAAGCTCAAGGCAATGGAACAGGCAGAGGCAGGGCCTTGGCCTAGACCCCATCTCACCAGGATCAATGCCACCTGCTGTATCCCACTTTGGGAAGCTGGCTACAACATATCTATTTTACATAAAATGTTTAGAAAGGCCCAATTTAGAGAGGAAGTACATCAGTGGGTGATATGGGCTGGGAGTAGGAGCAGCAATTAACTGCAATGGCACAAGGGAACTTTTTGTAGTGATGGGAATGCTCCACAACTGGAATGTGATGGTGGTTGCACAACTCTGTGTATTTACTACAATCATTGAATTGCACATTTACAATGGGTGAATTTTATGACACTAAATTATACCTCAATAAAGCTATTTAAAAAATGCCCCCAAGTTGGGGCACCTGGCTGGCTCAGTTGGTACAGCATGTGACTCTTGATCTCAGGGTTGTGAGTTCGAGCCCCACGCTGGGAGCAGAGATTACTTTAAAAAAAAAAAATGCCTCCAGTAATAAACTGGCTATGGATAGAAAAAAAAAAAGCAAGCAAGTTACCAATCTCAACCTGAACCTATCATGGGCGGAAAACAGCAAGAACTAGAACCTGTCCTCATCTAAGAAGAGGTCCCCAAACAAGAGATCACAGATAAGGACATGCCTAAGCCTCATCTGTCCATGAGCCAGAACAATATGCCACTCTGTGTTTACCTCTGGAGATGGAATGGGAGTGGGGAATTTTTACTTTTTACCCATTACATTTCTGTAAATTGCTTGACATTTTTTATGAACATGCATGGCTTTTATAACTGAAAGACAAGAAAGGCCAATGCACTGACCCTACTTTATTGTTGCAACGTGGGTTCAATGGTGGGGGAGTCTTCCTCATCAGGGCACCTGATTCAAATTGGGCAGTTCCTCTCCTACACTGGACTGAATGGCAAGGAAAGAATATGGGTCAATGATGGTTTGCTTTTTGGAGTGGATGGGGGGAAGCAAAAAGGACAGCTGGCTCAGTTCTTTCAGAAGTAGCCATGCCAAAGCCACCAGCACTTACTTTCCCATAGAGCTGCTCCATATCTTCTGCATTCCTCACAATTACATTGTTGTTTATCATCTCTGCTGTGAACACTTTGAAGTCTTGCTTTGGCCCATAGTCCTGACCAAAAGGGATGGGCAGTGGAGATTCATTACTCTCATACACTCTTCTTTTCCGCTTTGGGGCACGGAAAACTGCTTCTGCCATTTCTCAAGGATAGCTGTTTTTTAAAAGAGTATAATAAGGAGAAAGAAACAGATAGCCAATCCATAACAATTTGATAAAAAATGGGGGTGCATTTATCTCTAGGCTCAGAAAATTTTGCGATCTGTGGGAAAAATAAAATATTTAAAACGAGTGGACCAAAAGAAAAACTAATGAGAACATTTTGTACAAGCACTACAAATCCCAATCACCTAAAATATCTCAATTCCCCAAACCATGCCCAAGAAGTCTGTGGCAATATTTCTAATTATAGTGGACAAGACTGAGGCCTAGCGGCATGTCCAAAGTCATAACATGCAAAAGTCTACTGATAGCAAGCACAATAGGATTCCTGTTTATTAGGATTATTCCTATTCTTTCACTCAGACAACAGACATTTACTGAGTACCTACCAGGGCCTTGTGATAATCAGAGGTGCTGGTGATATAAAGATAAAGCCAAAAGAGACACTGTTTCTCAAAGAATTAAATCTAGTATTTTTTTTTCCAAAAAAGGACCTTAAAATACATTCTAAACATTAGGTCAATCATCTTCTAATTTTTAAGGTAAATTAATAGGTAATAACAACAATGACAGAAACAGTTATCATTTCAGGGTCTGTTATGTTCCACCAAATGTGAGTAGCAAAGAGCAGGAACTCTAAAGCCAGAGGGCCAGGACTGAATTGGCTTTACTATGTCCTAGCTGTGTGATTTGGGGCAAAAGTTGCTTAATCTCTCAGTGCTTTGGTTTCCTCATTTGCAAAGTAAGGATTAAAAACAGACTCTATCTTAGAGTTAAGACCCCATAAAGGACCTAGAAGAGTACCAGGTACATAATGAGCATCATGTGTGTATTTGCTTTAATTATTATTATGGGGTGAGCACTACCAACTCTGGTTTACAGATGAGGAAAACAGGTTCAGGTCAGAGAGTGTCTGTGAAAGGCCCATTCAGATGATCCCAGGTCTGCTGAATTCCAAAGCCTGTTACACTCTTCTCGCTGGGTTCTGCTGCAAGCACAGGCAGCATCTGTCCCCCTTTGTCTGAAGGCCCACTATTTCTCAAGGTTAGGAGCTAAAGGGTTCCAGATAATTATGGAATTACTTAGACAAAACTGTCCTTGTCTCAGTCCTGAGCCAGTGTGCACTCAGCATTCTGAGGAAGTAAAGGAAGCCAAAGTCAGTACCTCTCCCTTCCAGGCCTTATACTCAATCTGAGGAGACAAAACAAGCACATAACACACACGAAAGCAAATTGAAGGTAACACAACAGGCTGCATTCCATAATGGCTAAAGGAAGGAAATGAAGTTGAGTGCACTGTGTGATAAAGACACAGAGCCACGCACACATATCTAACTTAGGACTAACTCAACCACATGCAAGGGGGGAAAATGTAAACAGTGCAAGAGTCTGGGCCAGGCACTCCACTCTCCCAACAGACGCCCTGGAATGAGAGGGGAGACTTGAACCTGCTGCTCCCTTCGTCCTGGACCTGGCTTGATTTAAGCGGAGAGCAGATCTGGTGCTTGAAAATACAGTGGAGCACTATCACATGTTTCATCTACATGGATCCAGAGAAAAAAGTAAGACTGCTTATTATAATGCCTCCTGCACTTAATACGAGCATCCATTGGGCAATGGATGCAACCAAGCCTGAAACAGACAGTGACGGTGGCCGAAACTGTGGAAGGTAAGTGGTTTTATGGGTTTGTGACCATTAAAAAGAAACTGAATGCCTTGTCCAGTGTGTGATGATACCTTTATCCGCCCTCTCAAAGAAATTGAGGAATTAGATGAGGACAAAGGAAAACACAGACCAAGGGAGAGTTACAGAAATTGGTAACTCAATTACAAAGATAACTATGAAAAATAAGAATCAGCAAGTTGGAACCTTCATAGAATTAACCAAGTATGCTAAGCAGCAAAACACTAGAATAATTTAATTTTTAAATAAGATCCCTCAATGGAATTACATACTGAGCATGATTCTACACACACACACACACACACACACATTGCTGTAAAGCATTCACAACAAAACCATGTATGTCGCATGTTAATGGACAATTAGATTTTCTTCCAAGAGCATTTTAACTAAATTTTCACTTGCCGACCTATCCCTTAATCCAAGCCAATGATGACCTATCCCTTAATCCAAGCCAATGATCACATTTGGTATTCAACAGAAGAAACAGCAATAAAAAAGAAGAAGAAGAAGAAACAGCAATTTATTCTAAAATTTAAACAATGCTGTGTTGGCTTTTTGGAGGCAGGATGTTGGAATCTAGTGAGAAACTTTCTAGGCATTTCCTGGAAAAAGTTGGACTTTAATGAGATTTTTCACTTTTATAACTTAACTTCTGGTTAGTATTTAACTTGTATATGCTAACATTTGGAATTTTTTAAAAAAGAGAAAATGTTAAATGGCTAACTTCAAGAACTTCCAATTAAATTCTCTCGAACAAGTGACACTGAAGTTATATTTTAATTTGCCTGGTTTGGAATTTTCCCTCAGATTACTGCTATACTCTTTTAAAAAAAAAGCAAGAATGAGCTAGGACACTTGAAGGCACTCTGTACTCCAACGCAAGTGTGTGTGACAAAAAGGTTCCTGCCACAAAACATTCCCTGTTTTCCACAAAACCTCCAAGTCTGTGATCTAGTGTTACCTCTGCCCATGTGGCAGAAAAGGCTTCAAGAATCTGGCTCATGGACCTCCTACATATGCAAACCCGCTGTTATTATTATGTGACCATGCACAACCCACATAAGCTCTCTGAGCCCTGTTTCTTCATCTTCAAATTGAACAGGACTGGAAAAGAGTTTGGAAGTCGCTCAATTGTTAAACACAGAATACCCATATGACCCAGCAATTCCATTTCTTGGTACAGATATAAAAAAATTAAAAACATGTTCATGCAAAAATCTATACCTGAATGTTTACAGTGATTCATAAGAGCCAAAAAAAAAAAAAAAGTGGTAACAACCCAAATGTCCATCAACAGATGAATGGATTAACAAAATGTGGTGTATCCATAAATAATGGATTACCAGCAATAAAGGAACGAAGTGCTGATACATGCTACAGTGTGTATGAAGCTTGAAAGCATTACCCTAAGTGAAAGCAGTCACAAAAGACCACATATTTTATAAGACCATTAATATGAAATGTCCACAACAGCAAATGCATACAGACACAAAGTGGATTAGTGATCGCCAGGTGCTGAGGGAAGGGAGAAATGGAGAGCGACTGCTAATAGGTACAGATTAATTTTGAGGGTGATGAAAATGTTTTAAAACTGGATTGCAGTGGTGGTCAGATGGCTGCCCAACTGTGAATATACTAAAATCACCGAATTGTACGTTTTACAAGGGTGAGTTGTTTTTTTGTTTTTTTTAAGATTTTATTTATTTATTTGACAGAGAGAGAGAGACAGCGAGAGAGGGAACCCAAGCAGGGGGAGTGGGGGAGGGAGAAGCAGGCTTCCCGCTGATCAGGGAGCCCGATGTGGGGCTCGATCCCAGGACCCTGGGATCATGACCCGAGCCAGAGGCAGACGCATAACGACTGAGCCACCCAGGCGCCCTACAAGGGTGAGTTTTACGGTATGTGAGTGGTCTCTCAATAAAGCTGTTATTTAAAAAATTCAATAGGACAAACCAAATGATCTCTAGTTTCATGGTTTTTTGAAGGAGTTGTCTTGTGCTGAACTTGAAAGGCAAAGCAGGGGAGACAGGACCGAATTCACTGTTCTCCACATCTGTTAACAGGCATTTAAGATGTGTTTCTTTAGTGCCATGATAGGAGAACAGCATAACATAAGATGTGGAATGTGAATAAAATTCGAAGAGGTAATCATCATCGGTAGGTACAACACTCCAGGCATGGACTGTACCATATGCTACACACATGGGTACTACTATCCTCTTCCAAAGACAAGGAAACTGAGGCCTAGAGAGGGCCAGTCATTTGCCCAAAGCCCCACTGCATGAAGACATAGCACTGTAAGAAGACTGGCCTTAAAGAGGACCGATGTCTGAAGCACACACACATGTATAGGAATGACTGGGCCAATTGTCAAGGGATTTGGAATATGAAGGCTGGTTTAGACTTGGAGTCAGTGCAGACGCTTAAGCAGGGAATGAGAACTGAAAAGAGATTAATTAACTTGGGGTGGTATGCAACAGTGGCTCTCAAGCTTGGTTGCCCTTACAATCACCTGGGGAAATCTTAAAACTCCTAATTCTCAGAACTTACCTGCAATTACATCAGAAATTCTGGGGTGGGACCCAGGTGATTTCAACATGTAACCAAAGTTGCCAACCACTGGTGACAGGATAGACTATTCAAACTCACTTAATCCCAACAGCTCCCTAAGTAAGTACTGTTACTGTTCCCATTGTTCAGAGCAGGAAAGGGACTCAGAGGGACTGAGTGCTATGCACCTGTAAGGGATTGTTGCTTTTCCTTTCCCAAACCAGGGCATACTTGACTCCAGACACAAGGAGCATTAAGTACATTTACTTTACTATCAAAAGCAGCGCTTGTTCCTTATTCTTCCCTTGAGCAGACAAGCTAACACTGTTTAGGTATTCAGTAAATGTTTATTCCAAACGAAACAAAGCAAAACAAAAATGAGGAAGGTAACTCCATTTAATTTTCCAACCCCCTGGAAACACCTTGCCAAAATCTGGTTAAAACCTCCCACCCAGTAAAGCTCGCCTTCTCCCAATTAAAAAATGTTTGAAGCTCCAGCGGTGTACCTCCTGGGCTTAGGGAGGCAAGGATGAAAGGGACAAGGCAAACAATCCAGCCCCAGGGGAGCTTTCAAGTTAGAACCTGACACAGGCCACATAAACAAACGATAACCCTTTGAAGGCTGTTTGTGAGGATTAAGTGGGTAACTGTGCGAAGGCGAAGGAGCCTCGTACTGGGCCTGTCATGTGCAAAATGCTAGCCAGACGGGGGCTGCAACTGCAATAAATGATTGCACACAAGCCAGAAAGTGTTAAGGGCCCACCAAATTCATAACTCCCTGTCTTAACTCATCCCTCTGTGGATTTCCTTGAGTGCCCCCCCGCACCGAAACAACCGCACTAGCGGCTGAGGCTCCCCTCGGGCAGAGACGGTATCCGGTACACATCGACGTCCCCAGCCCCCAGCACAGAACGTGGCATCCTGATCGGAAAGAACGAAGAGAAGTGCAAAGGGCTACAGATGCTCGGAGAAAGGGAGAGGAGCAAATTCCGGCGGAACCAGGAAGCCTGGCTCCCCCTGCCCGGCCTACTCTGGGGTGGCTGTGCAACCGGGATAAAGTCTCTACGCCCTTTCTGCTCCCGCTCCTGAGAGCTTTCGGAGAAGGCGATGTCTCCTCTCGCACCGCGACACGCGGCCACCACGCTCAGCGCCACGGGACGCCTCGCACTGCCCGCCCCGGCGCCTTACCTTCCTCAGCCTCACGCGCTCGTCGTTACCCCGGCAACGCCGGCCGGAGGGCGGTCACTGCCGCCGTCAAGCAGTGCGGCCGCAAAGCCGGGCGAATGCGCAGCCGCAGAGTTCTCGGGAGCGCCTGCCGGGTCTTTGCGGAGAGCGCCTGCGCAGGGCCTGAAGTTGCGTTTTCTGTGTCTACTGCTGGCCCTGAACCGGGTGTAAGCGAGTTCTCCTTTCTGCCCTCCCCGTAGTTGTACGGACAGCCTCCTGCACAGATGCCACTTCGTTTAATCCTCACAAGATTCCTTGTACATATGAGATCCTAAGTTACTTGTCGGATGTCACATAGCTAGGAGGTAGTGGAAACGAGACTCTAACCCAGGCATGAAGACTTGGAGTCTGTCCCGGGGCGGGGGTGGGAGAGTTGAGGCGACCAGATTTTATTGTATGACCTCGTCCTGAAAAAAATGGGTCTGTAAGCTTAGTCCTGACGCTGACCTCAGCTTTCTCAGTGTAGATGTATAAGCTGCAGCATGCCCGGAACCTGTAAGGAAGCGCCCTCTCGCAGACACCTGACTAAAAGCCCCTGTGTGCCCTGGCTGCCCTGTGCATTACGAAGGGCAAAATAGCCAGGAGTCAGAACTGCATTTGAATCCCCGCCGTCCCCCTCCCCGGCTGGGTGGTCTTGAGTGAATTTTGAGCCTCAGTTTCCTCTATTGAAAAGTGGGTCGTTAGAATTATGCCGGATGAGCAAAACAAAAAGGTGTGGGGGAAGTGTAAAAGTTAATCCTGACCTGGTTATTTTAAAGGAGGTCTAGTAGGGAGTCCCAAATATACTTTTCCAGATATGAGCCCCAGGGTCCCCAGCACACATACCACACATGCTGGGCCGGTGGGGAAGGTGGTGACAGGAAGGGGTGGCAAATAATGCCCGAGGGACTCATGGGGCTGGTGTGCTGGGCTTCGAAATCCGACCCTTTTCCAAACTTCTCTTGTCTCCGGGGCTTCACACACACTTGCCTTGGCCTGGAACATCCTTCTCCCTTCTGTTTGCAGCTGTAATTCCTGCCCCCCCTCCTCCCTGGGGCCTCAGCTCCTACATCTTCCTCCAGGAGACTTCCTCTTGCCTCCCTCGACTGGCTTGGGTGACTTTCCTCTGTTTCTGCAATCGTCTGGTGCACCCTGTGTTGTTCCTGTTTCCTGGTCCTTCTTAGCCAGAGGGCTTCAGTGGATGGTCTGCCTGCACAGGCCTTAACTGCTCGGCTTTGAGTTTCGACTTTGATTTAGAGAAATCAAAATTAGAATAGCTTCCTGGTTAGAGTGTTGCAAAAAAAAGAGAACTTCAGCAAGGTTCACAGAATAGTGGCATCAGGACGAATGGGGGCAGGGAAGAGAGAGCCCGCCGGAGGCTGTAATATTATACCAGAACATAGCAATTTAGGAAATACTGGTTTTAGAATGAGAGGGTTTTAACAATGAAGGGGAACCCAGAAGTTGTCCAATTCAATTTCCTTATTTAACAGGTAAGAAAAAAGGTTCAGAGGCACTGTGAGTTGCCAGAGGTAGCAGAGCAAGTCTGAGGTGGGGCCGAGACTACAGCCAGGTCTCCTGAACCTCTCAGCCTGGTACTCTGCGTTCAAGGGCTTGGGATTCATCCATAATGAGATCTCAGGTGGCATCATTGGGAGCCCTGTCTCCACAGTGTCCGGAGTGAAAGCTACTGGGTAAGAGATTCTTCCCCCAAGATTTTCTCCTCAATCTGTTTTTTTAAACCTTTTGTTATGGTCATTTTCAAACACAAAAGTAGAGAGAATATTCTAATAAATCATCACTTCCACAATCTTCAACCTTTGCTATCTTGTTTCTTTTATACTCTCCATATATATACCTTTATCTCTCTTCTGGAATATTTTAAAACAATTCTAGACATTGTTTAGTTTCACTCATAATATTTCAGTATGTATCTCTGATATATATTTAAATTTTATTGCATATTATATATTTTCATAGCATATGCACAGTTGATGTTTATATATACATGTATATGATATGATATGTAGTTGATTCTCATTATTCCCAGTAGTTCTATAGAGTCATCATGAACACCAAATCAGTGAATACTGAACCATTGCTCATGGGGAAATACAGGGTTAGGTTCCTGCCAGACTCGGGCCACAATATTTTTATCAACTGATCAGTACATAACCTTACTTTCTGTTTAAAGACACTGTATTTAATATCTACTGTTGATTCATTAACATTGAACTCACGGCCAATAGCAATGTAACTCATGCCTGAACGAAGCTTATCTAACACAGGTATTTTCTCTGTAAGTCACATCACAGCCTTGTTGGCTTAGGAACACTAGACAGCACTTCACTCTGCTTGGTGTCCATTTTAAGCAGTGAAATCAACAGAAAGCACAAAAATGAGGAAAATTTGGTACTAAGGAAATCGCCAAAAGCAAACTTGTTTATATAGTATGAGACCTGGGATAGGAAGAGTATGTTGACTGTTGACTTTAGCTGGGAACTTGCGTACTGGGAGACTCGAATTTTTCTCCACTCTATGCATGTGCATGTCTGTGAATGAATAAGTGCTGTGAATATTGATTTTGGCATGACAAATAAATGTTAGCTAGTAGGTGCATTTGCAAATGCAGAATCTGCCAATTTGTGTGTGTGTGCGTATATATATATATACATATATATATCTCCCCAATATCATTAGCACATCTAACAAAATGAACAATAATCCTTAACATCATTTATCTGTGAAATGTTACACAGAACCCCCATGTAATATTTGGGATATTTGGGATATAAAATCACTTATCTGAAATTCAAGTTCAATTACGTGTCCTATATGTAATTGGACCAATCTACCGATGATTTATTGGTTGTTTTTATGTGCTGGCCATTTTGCATCCAGTTTTATTTAATTCTCACCACAGCCCTGTGACGTAAGTGCTCCCACCTCTATTTCACCTTTGAGTTCCCTCTCTTCTCCAACTTCTCAGAGCTGGGAAGTAGTGGAGGCCAGATAAGGATCCAGATCCACAGGACTGCAGGGCTGGCGATCATTTAAATCAATCATGTTGGACACGGGAGGGCAGTGCATTGACAAAACACAGCTTTAAATATGGAAATACAAAAATAACTAACAGCAAGTGTTGGTGTCAGGTCAGGATGGGTTGAAGGGTCTTCCGGGAAGAGGTGGCCTTTGAGCTGAGCCTGGAAGGAAGTTTAGCTTCGGGAGAGTGGCGAGGAGGAGGGAGACAGTGGGCTGGGGCACAGGGCAGGCCCGTGTACCAGGCAGGTGTGGGTTTGAGGTTCTGGCGGGGAGGAGCTGGGCCTGGCTGGGAGGGAGGTCGCCGCCAACGATAAGGTCCGATAGGCAGGGCGGGGCCCGACTGTGCCGGCGCTCGAATTCCAGGCTTGGCATTTGGACTTTACCCCGCAGACAATGGGGAGCCACCGGCGTTTCTGAGCAGGGCAGGGCGGCCCCAGCTGTCGCCCCATTGTTTTTCCCAGACAGCGCCGAACTCTGCAGTATTTCAGCGAGCCCACTAGATGGAGATATTTTAGCAAATTTCAACCACCCAGCCTTTCCTGGACACCAATTTCCCTAGAGAAAGACAAATACGGGGACCCCACAAACCTTCCGCGTGTTGACTCACAAGCATCCGCAAGGTAAAATGCAAGAGCTGTGAAACAAAAGTCAAACCAGGGACAGTCCAGCTCTGAAGTCCTGCCAGTCCTGCCTGTCCAGATGAGAGCTTGCGTCATCTTGCAGCTTTGAAGGAGAGAGGATCGTGGATGAACAGGAGAGGGCACGGTATAACTCTGCCCTCCATTTATTAGCTAGCCTTTAAGCCTCACACCAGCCCTTTGAGGCAGGTGTTACGCTATTTTACAGGCAAGGAAACTGAGATGCTGAGAGGTACGCTTGCTCAATTCCCGAGCAAGCTGACCCCAGGCCAGGCCCAGGGATAGAGTTGACAGCATATGGTAAGGTGGGTTGGGCCAGCCCCTGAGGCATTGTTTTGCTGGGCACAAGGCTCCCTTGTGCAAAGGGTTGGGCATTGCCTTTTGATTTTTCTTTGGTTGCTAGAAGAATCTGTAACAAGAACGATGAGAGCTACGCGGCCCCTACCATTTACACTATTCCAGCGGCTTTTTCAAGATGGTCTCACTTAATTCTCTCACAACAACCCACTGAGTTAGGGATTATCACACAGAAAACAGATTCAGAGAGATGAAATGACTTTTCCAAGGTCATGCAGGAAGAGGCACCATAGGGGGATGTGGATCCCAGGTGTGGCCACTCCTGTTCTCTTCTTAGCAGTCAAGCACGTTCAACTTCTGGGGAAATTCCTTAGAGAATCTGGGGCACAGATGTACAAAGAGACACATACAGAGTTTTTGTTGTTGTTGTTTTATCAAGGCATGACTGTTTGCAATTAAAAAAAAAAGGCAGGGGGAATAACCTAAATGACCATCCCTAGAGAAAAGGACATATAAAATGTGGTATAAAAGGTTCATATGGTGGAATACTATGCAGCAGTTCAAAGGAATGAACTAGCTCTTATATACATATCAACATGGATAGATTTCAAAAATATGTTTGGTGATAAAAAGCAAGATGCAGAACAGTATGAATCCTATGATACCATTTACTTAAATTAAGAAAAATCCCAAACAATATCAAATACTGAATGTACCTATAGGTACACTGAACTATTTTAAAATAACAGGGAGGGGGCGCCTGGGTGGCTTAGTGTCTGACTTTGGCTCAGGTCACGATCTTGGGGTCTGGGGATTGAGTCCCATGCGTTGGCCTCCGTACTCAGCAGGAAGTCAGCTTGTCCCTCTTGCTCTCCCTCTGCCCCTCACCACCCCCCGTTGTGTTCTCTCTCTCTCAAATAAATAAATAAATAAATAAAATCTTTAAAATAACAGGGAGGATGTGCATCAAATTCATTAGTTGTCTGTGGGACTTGGGTAGTAGATAAAGGGACATTAGCTTTATGTTTTGTTTCTTAAAAAAAAAAACTAGAAGCAAATATGGGGTGGGAATATATAGGTAATTTTTCAATTATTTGTTGTATTTCTTCATCGATTTTAATTTTTCCACAGAAACAAATACACACAAAGATAGAAAACCACAAAGCCAAAATAATTTTCCTACTTAGCGTCAACAATTTGCTGATGGCAGTTGCCAGTCCTCTGGGTCTGAGAGGAACCTGGGAGAAGGGGATCAGAGGAAGTGGCAGACAGGTTCTGACCCTAGGATGAACAGGCCTAGGCTCTGTGACGAGAATGTGGCTGGTGGAGTCCAATGCACCAGCATTTTCAGCATAAGAGCCCATCCCGGCATCCTCCACGTGGCCCCACCACGCTGTGACTGCCGTCCCGGCAAGGGGGAAGCTAGTGCTACATGAGGCGCTGGGAACCACACAAGGAGGACAGAGAGGAGCAGGAGGGGGTGCAGGGGCCTTGGCTGGAAATGGCCACACCCTCTGGCTTCTCTCCCTTCTTCCCTTTCTTTTGGTTATTTTTTTTTTTTTTAAAGATTTTATTTATTTGAGACAGAGAGAATGAGAGAGAGCACATGAGAGGGGGGAGGGTCAGAGGCAGAAGCAGACTCCCTGCCGAGCAGGGAGCCCGATGCGGGACTCGATCCCGGGACTCCAGGATCATGACCTGAGCCGAAGGCAGTCGCTCAACCAACTGAGCCACCCAGGTGCCCTGTTTTTAAAGATTTTATTTGTTTATTTATCGAGAGAGAGAGAGAGAGAGCACAAGCAGGGGGAGCGGCAGGCAGAGGGAGAAGCAGACTCCCTGTGGAGCAGGGAGCCCGATGTGGGGCTCGATCCCAGGATTCTGGGATCATGACCTGAGCCAAAGGCAGCTGCTTAACCGACTGAGCCACCCAGGGGTCCCTCTATTCTCCCCTTTTGAAGATGAGGAAAGTGAGTCAGAGAGGTTAAGTAATTTATCCAAGGTAACCCAGCTAAGAAGTGACAAAGGTAGGATTTAAATGCAGGTCTACCTGACTGCAGGGCTATGTGCTGTATTGATACAATATGTTTTATGGTCTCATAAAAGGTCTCTTATCCTAAAAAGGAGGTACAGAGAACATTTGGTGGTTTTCTTCTTTTTCATAAAATTCTTTGTTCCAAGTTGTCTTGTGTGTGACCCCTTACAGGTGCCCACCTCTGAGCTCAGGATCATAATTTCCTTGGTGGCTGGTGGCCGAAAAACTCTCTACTCTACTCACAGGAGACAGGGGAGAAGAGGCCCACCATTACCCAAACCTGGCCTTCCTGCTCTCCTGGGTATGTCAGCCTCAGATGTCAAAAGGCCTGAATTCCAGGCGAACCAGGAATAATGCCTCAGTCATCAAATTTGAAACCAAAATTCAGCAAAGACATGTATTTGCTGCCAGAAAGCAAATCGCTTTTTCTTTTCTTTCTCATTTTTTTTTGCCCAAACAAAACATCCTCTTATGAAATATGTCCAATTTGCAATATTTACTTTCCCTTTATTTAATAACAGGAAAGGGTTTGCAGGACTTTTGTTGATTTTTGCATTTCTTATTAAAATTCTTAAGGGGGTTTTGGGGGAACTTAATCAGCAAAAAAGGAGGAGGAAAAAAGTCTCATCTGCATTCCACAGGCCTTATTAATGGAGGAAACTTGCTGTTTGTTTAAGAGCACTTTCTGATGGGAGAAGGCAAATCGTCACGTGTTCCACAGCCTTCCTGTGAATCTTTTTCTTGACTGTACTTCCTTCTCAGCTGTCTCCAGAGCTCTGAATCCCTTGTTTCAAGCTTTCTGCCCAAGAAGATGGAGCTGGGGTTTACGCCCCACTGCCAGGCTGGGAGGGAAGCTAACACTCACTGAATATCCCCCAGTACAGTTGTCTGCACCCACAGTCTCACTTCACCTCAGATCAGCCCTCCTGGCAGCCCTTAGTTGGCAGATGAGGAAACTGAGGCTAAGAAGGATTGAGTCTCTTGTCCAAGATCCCTTTCCTTGTAGCTTACATTCCTTGGGAGTAAAAGGAAAGGACTTCTAGTATTCATGGAGTCCTTACATCCAACTGAGTCCTCACAGCAACCCTCTGGGATAGCTGGATAATCTCCAACTTTCAAAGCTCAGAGAGGTGAGGTGACTTGTGAAAGGTCACACAGCTGGAGGGTTGCAGAGCTGAGATTTGAGATGTGCTCTGCCAGACTCTCACATCCATGTTTATTTCACTTAACCACATCACTTCTTTGGGGCCGAGGCAGCATAATGTTTCTTGTAATGAAATACAATGCTCCCCCAAAGTTAAAACTCCCTCCCCCTTAGGGGCCTTAGTCCTGCCTTCCTGGGTTCCAGAACTAGACTGCACGTGACTTTAAGGACTTTGCATTCTACCAGAAATATTTATATACATTATATATATTATATTACATCTAATACATTATATAATTATGTTTATTTCTAGAATAGTGCCTGTACGGAGGTAGTCTTAATAAAAAACTTGTAGATAGATAGTCAAGTTCCAGTGTTTTCCTTCTGCAGAGAAGGGAAGTGAGGACTAAAGAGAAGAAATAATTTGCCCAAGGCCCCACGGGGTAGGAACCCGACCTGGGACCTCCTGATTCTCTCCACATGGTCTACAACAGAGCACGAGTAAGTCTACAACAGAGACCTTCTCCTTCATTCAGCCCTACACATGGGGCACCGTGCTGGAGGTTAGGACACCCAGATAAACCAGACACGATATTTGATGACAGGGTCCTCATGGCCTAGCAAGGGAGGATGTTTGGAGAAGTTACAATCTCATAAATGTGGTAAATGCCACAATTAAGGGTTTCAAGAAGGACGGGGGCTCAGGAAAGACTAGGGAGTAGTGGACATTTGTGCTGGGTCTTAAAAACTAAGGAGGAGTTGGCCAAGTCGGGGAGGGCATTCCAGGCAGAAAGCTCTGCCCAAGCAAAGGCCTGGAGGTGTGGCATATTCAGGAACCATCTAGCAGTCTGCTGGGGAAAAGCAGCAAGCCTGGAAGGGAAAGTTGGGTTCAGGCTGCGAAAGACTTTGAATGCCATCCTTGGGAATTTGGAGTTTATCCCACGTGTGGTGGACACACAGGAAGGGGTAAAGGAGTGGAGTGGCTCTGTCAGATTTGTTTTAGGAGGGTCACTCTAGAGGCCTGGGGTAGAGGAGGGTAAAGAGGGCTGAGGGCCACCAGGAAGGAGACTGCTGCACCTTTGAGGTCAGAGAAACCCAGGCCTTGCCCACCTAAAATTCTCTATCTCCTTCCACCCTTAAACAACATCTCATCTGTCCTTCCTGCTCTGGGCACTCTCCAGATCACACACCCAGCTGGAGCCCCTCTCTAGTTCTTCGAGTTCTTATTTTTTGGGTGATGCTATTCACCCCTTCCCTTCCATGCCTGAGTCCTCGATAGCAGTGGATCTTAACCCTGGGGAAGTCAGAGACCCCCAGGAGAGTCTAAGGAAGGGATTGAAAAAGGCACAAGTACGTAAATGTTCCTCATGTGGAAGGTGCAGACCCCTGAAGCTGCTTTCACTTATGGAAGGGGCGCAATTCCAAAACAACAAGGGGGGCAGGCACCCCAGAAGCTATCAGCTACACTTTGTAAATCCCCAGGAAATGGGAAGGTGGTCCAAGGTGGCAAAGGGATTAGGGATGAAGATTGCCTTGACGGTTCAAGCGTACAACCAAGGAGGGATCCTGAGCCAGAAGAAGCCCTAAATGAATGTAGTAAGTGTCACTACAGAAAGAAATGTCCATCTTCAGAAGAGCTGGGCAGCCAGGGAGGCAGAGGGAAGAGAAAGAGGGAGAATGCCAAGGTCAAGGATTCTGTGGACCCCAGCGGTAGGTCTAACTTGCCCTGATGCCTTAAATCCTGGAATCTCATAACCAGCCCCTCCCTTTTCTCATTCTGTGCTCACCAAGCATCTTCGGATTAGAATTTGGCATCCCGAGGAGCGTGCTTACAGGGAACTGGTGTGTTGGCTAGAGGACACGTGTATCCGGTCCCCTTGGCAGTTACATTTCTCGTTGTCAATTAGTAAATTGGGAACAGACAATTCACAGAAGAAGCAATACAAATGACTAATAAGCACTTGAAAAAAATGTTCATCCTCACCAGTATTCAAAGAAATGTAAATTCAAACCAAAACCGAGATTGTTTTCTACCCATTAAATTAGAAAGGATTTCTTTTTTTAAGTGAATACATATTGCTGGGAAAGAGGTGGTGCAAGGGGCACCCTCGTGTGCTACCTGCTGGGGTGGGCAAGTCTTCTTCCCATTGTGTCTGTTCTTTAAACTCCCACAGAACAGATCCATGCACTCTCATCTGCCTGGAAGGACCGGCCAGAGGGGTCTCTTCATGATCTGTTCACCACATGTTTACTGAACACCTATTATGTGCCAGGCTTATGAGGCACTGTGTGAGGTAGGGGCCACATAGAAATCTTATCCCAAATGCCAAATGATCTCAAATCAAGAGAGAGGCTGGAGGCCAGTCCCTGGGTGGGCTGGAAAAGGAGGAGATGGAAGGGAAGGTGAGAGGAAGAAGAATCAGCTAACCTTCACTTCTCCCCCTCCCACCATCCAATTCTCTCTGAAGTTCAGGCTGAGGCTGAGGCTCTTGGGGAACACCAGGCATGTACTAGAGTGAAGGTTTTCAACCTGTGTCCATTCCCAGAGCCTGATTTGATTGGTCTGGGATGGGCCTAGCCACAGTCTTCTAAAAAGTATCCCAGGTATTTCGAATGAGCAGTCCTGGTTGAGAACCACTGAGAAAAGGGAAATTGGGAAACGCACACACATCCTGGTTAGGAGGGCAGGTTTTAGGGCCTGCTTCAAGGGCTGGCCACTGACGGCCTGGGTCATGTCCAGAAAGACACTTCCTCTCTGAGCCTTGGTTCTCTTCTCTGTAAAACCGAGAGCATATATCTGCCGCATGTTGCCACGAGGATGAAATGAAACAGTGCGTGTGATGTGCTTGCCAGTGTTCACTGAAATTCATGGTCATGATCATTAGTGATCAGCCAAATATCAGCATAGGCTCAGAGCTAGCAGGAATAAGGACACAGGGCTCCCAAGTTTTCTGAAAACTGCACAGGAGGAAAACTTTCACCTGACTGTCCACTTGAGTTTTGTCTCGTGATTTGGGAGATGATCCCCATGGCTTTACTTGAGCTCCAGGAATTCTCCTTCCAGCTGCCAGTGCAGATGGGGAAACAATGTGCCATTCTAGCCCAAGAATCATACCATAGGAAGGATGGAGCCCAGCAGCGTCAGGACTGAGCTCATTTTACAAAGCCAAGTTTGCTGGCCCCACTTCTATGAAGATAGAAATTAAGATCCCAGGGCTGGTAGACCTCATTTTGCCACCACTTACTAGCTCTGTTACCTTGGGTGAACGACTTCATCTTGTGCCTCAGTTTCCTCTTGAATTCAGGGGTAATTTCTGGTCTTTGCCCCAACTGGCTATGAGGGAGGATGAGATGGGTTAATGCAGGCAAAACTCTGAGCCCGGGATCTGGTGTATGTTAAGGCCTCGGTGAATGGCCGCCATATGGGCCTCTCCCCAGCCAGCAACAGCCCTTCCCACAACAGTCTGATTCCCTTGTGGCCCTTACCCCCCCCATACCCCGCACATGGGGCTGGGGGGTATAATTGCTTATGTGTGTGTCTTATCGAGGGCCTGGCCTGATTTCACCCTCTTCCTTCGGTTCCATGGTTCACCATTACATTGAGCCACTGCTCAGGGAACATGTGTGGAACTGAACTAACCTCTCTGTTTTCCCAGATAAGAAAACCAAGGCTCATGGGGGTGGTGATGGGGGGAGGCCAGGGGTAGCTGAGGTCACACGCTGGCTGCAGGGTCCTGAGGCTCGCCTCACTGGGGAAGGATTCTCAAAGGGGGCACATCTGGGCAGAGGGCTTGGGACCTTCCACAACCTTATTGGGCAGTGAACTTGAACGGGGGAGCCTTGGAAGAAAAGGTGACCGTAGACACCCCCTGGGGACTCTCGCCAGAGGTTGGTGAGGCTTTGCAGGTGGCCAGAGAACCCCGGGCGACCAAGGGGAGGGGGAAGGGCCGAGCAAGTAAAATTCACACTGTTACGGGTACGGTGACTCATTTGTGCCAACAGGTTGGTGAGACATAGAGAAACTCCGGGTACAGGAAGATCAGATGGGATAGCGAACTTGAAAGTTCTTTGAAAATGGTAAACCAACCTAAGAGCAGGGGCTCTGGCTTCAAATAGACCTGGATTCAGAGCCTGCTTCTGGAACTTACCTGTGACCTTGGGCAAGTGGCTTAACCCCTTGGAGCTTCAGTTTGCTCATCTGAAAGGAGGGGCTGGGAGTAGTAGCTGCCTCAGTGGGTTGCTCTGAGGATCCAGTGACTGAATGTGGATAATGTCTGGCAAAGAGCCTGGCATGTGGCCATCCAGGGTAGCCGCAGTGATGGTGAGAAAGAAGTTGGGCCCTCGGCCTGGGGTGTCCTTCCTCACAATGTCCTCCTCTCCGGTTCCTACATACCTTCCGGCCTTGAAGATTCCCTGAGACAGAAAGGCCCTGTCCCTTCTCTACATGCTCCTGACTTTTTATCGAAGCCTTCCTTACAGCACTTCTCGGAGTAGGCCCCGCATACGGCTACTGAATGAGCATGCCTGATGAACCCCAGTGGCTCGGGTCTTCCTCGTCCCTGCTCACTGTGCCAGCCCACGGCCCCCACCCTGCCCAGAGAGGCATCCCTCAGTGGTGGGATGGCCAGCAAGCAGAGACAGCAGCTGGGAGGCAACTGCCCCAGCCCCTGATACCAGAACACAGTATGTCATTTGCACTAATGAAGTACAGAGGAGAAAGGAATTTGTAAATACATTTTTTAACAATTCTACAGACTTCTTTTGATTGATACAATTGAATTCATATTTTTTTTTAATGAATACAGTTTCCTGTTTGTTTTGTGTTTAGGCCCCGATACAGATGAAATGAAGGAGAACTTCCCATGTAACCTACCTGCATAAGTAGTTGATAAGTCCACTTGGAATGTTTGTTAACCAGTCAGACAGGGAAAGTTGGCCCAGTTGTAGAAAGCCCTGCCGCCGGGCATCAGCAAAGGCCAAAAGAGATAAAAAGAAAAAGCATCCACTCTCAGAGACTGGAGAATTCAAGAGCTGGCACTCATGTGCCCCTCGTGGGACATGGCCCTCCCCAAGCCGTAGGTTGCTCACTTGTAAGATGGGGGAAGCAGAGCTTACCTTGCAAGGACATGGAGAGGTTTGATGATAATGTGCACAGAGCCTTGCTCAGTACCTGGCAGGTGGTGGGCACTCAATGATGCCCGCTACTCTTACTCTTACTACTTGGCAATGACATGAACTTATTTTTGGGGCTTCTTACCTGACAGTTAAAATGAGTTGTACATAAGAAAATGAACTGTATCCATCACTAAGAGTGAGCCCAGCCCAATACCTCTTAACCGGAAAAACCTTTCAAGATCAGGATTTTGATCTTCAGTCTCTGTTAAATGGGCATAGAGCGGAAGATGCAGTGGGAGGTCAAAGAAGAATCGGGCAGGGCAGGATCTCCAGGAGCTAAATGCCTGGCTGCCAGGGTTTTCTTCAGTAAGAAAGTTCAGGAATTACTTCGACCAGGCAACTGAACCTATGCTTTGCCCATTACTGATGACCCTGAAAACCAACCAACCAACCAACCAACCAAGAAATAAAACCATTTATCTTCTCAATATTCACTGAGCTGAGAAGACTTTCCTTTCTTCCTTTCTTCCTTTCTTCCTTCCTTCTTCCCTCCTTCCCTCCCTCCCTCACATCCTCTCCATCAATGTGAAGCCCCCTATCTGCCTGGTAATTTCCCCCATCTAACTCTTCAGGACAGAAACGCCTGTGGTGTTTCTCTGCCCTTCTTGCTGCCTGTCACAGGGTGAATACCCTGCGCCTCTGTGCCCCTGACCTGCAGTCAGTGTGGCGGGCCCCAGTGTCACGGGGCTGAATAGCCTGGCTCTGGCTGCCTGACCCTCAGGAAAGCCCTGGGTCCTCCCCACCCTCTGCCTTCTCCGGATGCAGGTGCAGTAGGAGCAGGTAACACTTTAGGCCCCTTCCGGCTCTGCCACTGTAACCTCAAGGAGGCCACCTGTGGGCCTGGGGCCCGACCCACTGGGGTTTCACTCCCCACTCCACCACTTACTGCCGGGTGGCCTTGAGCAAGGGGCTCAATCACCAGTGGCTCCACAGGGGGCTAGTACTGGACACCCCCTTTAGGGTCAGGATGAAGGATGTTACATACCAAAGATTTAGACTTGTGCCAGCACATAGTAAGCACTTCATAAGTGCTTTCTCCTATTGCTCTTGTGCCAAAGAAGGAACAACGGCACAGCAGACCCATCTCACACTGACAGTGGGGCCCTGTCCCAGTCTGTCTCTGAGTTCATAAATCCAGCAACCCTATGTGCCAGCATGGTGGCATCTCACGATGTAAAACTAGTGAATGAGTGAGGTACAGTGGCTTCTAGAGGAGCTCAGTCTAGGTCAGGGCCATGTCCCTCCCGCCCTGGGTACCCAAGGGTCTCCCGACCTGGTGCAGGGATGGACACATCAAGCCAAACAGATCTCGTAATTGGTAAATCCTGTGCGCCTAACAGAGGACTGGCAAGCACGTGCCCAGCCTACAGGCAAAGAGATCCAGTGAGGTTTTCAGTGCTGCCGGCCAAACAAGATCCTACGGCTGGATCCAATCTGCAGGTCTAATTATGGGACTCCTCACACCGCGTGAGTGCTTGCTTTGGGCTTGAGTCATGATCCTCATCGCCATGTGTATATATAAGCACATGGAACAGCTTTACGGATATATAATTCTCATACCATGCAATTTGCCCTTTTAAAGTGTGCGATTGTTTTTTTTTTTTTCCTACTATATTTGCAGAGTTGTACGTCCATCACCACAGTCAATTTTAGAACATCTTCAGCACCCCAAAAACAAAAGCCCTACCCATTAGTAGTCGTTCCTCTTTTCTTCCTCCGTCTAGCCCCTGGCCACCACTAATCTACTTTCTGTCTCTATAGATTTGCCTATTCTGGACATTTCATGTAAATGAAATCATACAATATGTGGTCTTCTGTCACTCCCTTCTTTCACTTGGCATTATGTTCTGTTTTGTTTTGTTTTGGCATTATGTTTTCAAGGTTGATCCATGTTATAACATCAGTACTTCATCTCTCTCTTTTTTTTTAAAGATTTTATTTATTTATTCATGAGAGACAGAGAGAGAGGCAGAGGGAGAAGCAGGCTCCCAAGGAGCAGGGAGCCTGATGCGGGACTCGATCCCAGGACGCTGGGATCATGACCTGAGCCGAAGGCAGACGCTTAACCATCTGAGCCACCCAGGCGCCCTTATCTCTCTTTTTTTTTTAATGGCCAAATAATATTCTATCATATGGACAGACCAGATTTTGTTGATCCATTTACCTGTTGATGGACTGTTCAGTGGTTTCCACTTTTTGGCTTACATGAATAATGCTCCTCTGAACATTCATGTACAGGTGTTTGAGTAGATATATCTTTTAATTTCACTTTTGAAAGTACCTATGGGGAGCCTAGGTGGCTCCATCACTTAAGTGACCAACTCTTGATTTTGGCTCGGGTCGTGACCTCAGGGTCCTGAGATCAAGTCCTGCACTGGGCGAGCCCCGAGTTGGGCTCTGTGCTCAGTGCAGAGTCTGCTTGAGATTCTCTCTCTCCCTCTCCCTCTGCCCCTCCCCTCGCTTACACAGGCTCTCTCTCTCTCTTTCTTTCTCTCTCAATAAATAAATAAAATCTTAAAAAAAAAAAAAAAGAAAGTACCTAGGAGTGGATGGTTGGCTCATATGGTAAAGTGTATATTTAACCTTATGATAAGTGCTGTATCCTTTTGCATTCCCATCAGAAGTGTAGGAGAGTTCTAGGGGCGCCTGGGTGGCTCAGTCGGTTAAGTGTCTGCCTTCGGCTCAGGTCATGATCCCAGGGTCCTGGGATCGAGTCCCGCATCGGGCTCTCTGCTTGGCAGGAAGCCTGCTTCTCCCTCTCCCACTCCCCCTGCTTGTGTCCCCTCCCTCACTGTGCCTCTCTCTGTCAAATAAATAAATAAATCTTAAAAAAGAAGAAGAAGAAGAAGAAGTGTAGGAGAGTTCTAGTTGCTCCACATCCTCAACAACATTTGCTAAGGTCAGTCTGTTTAGTTTTAGTCATTCTCATGGAGGAATAGAGGTGTCTTGTAGTTTTAATTTGCATCGCCCTGTCCTTGCTCTGAACTGCTGCGGTTAGCTCTCTGGCCTGGCATGTTCTCCTTTAAGGTGAACAAAGACAAACAGGTGTTGGTAGCAGAAAATCGGGTGCAGAAAAGAAAGAGTGTTTGGGTGGGTGGGAGGGCAGCCGGACAGGGGCAGAGCAGAGAGCTGACTTAGCAGTTTGCAGGTTGGCTGCCTTTGTTTTTCTAGCACATTGGAATCTCCTGGCTACTGGTCTTTGATTTCCTTTAATTAGCCTTCCCTAGTGACAGCGACAGGTCAAGATTTCTAGGAAGTGCTCCAGACAACTGCCTGAGAGACCTACATCCCTGGGCGTTCATTCCTGAGGGCTGAAATGCATCCTATTTCTCATCCTCTGAGCTGACTTAGGGGCTGGCAGAGCACTTGTACTTTTGGGGGGTTGACTTTTCATTCCCTGCTTTACTTCCAACACAAAGGAAGTGTATTATTTACAAAATATCTCTATCACCTAGAAAATACCTCCCTGGGAAGAATTAAACCGTTATACATTAAAACCTTTTAAAAATGCAGCCATGCACCAGCTGCCATTAGGACACCAGCACTGCACACCTGTTTGGCATCTATCTGATAGAAAAACAAGCTACTAAAGCTTCCAGGCACAGCTGGCTCGCTTGAAGGACATTTGGTTGTAAATCTGAGCGCCCTCAGAGATTCCTTAAACAGCAATAGCTATGATGGGGAGGGACATTTCCCAAATGCGGTGAGGAAATTTTAAGAGTTTGGGACAAAGTACTCAGAAATCAATTCCTAACCTACTAAGCTTGTGATCCCAAGCAGGAGACAGATCTACAAAGAAGTAAATGATAGGACGGTGTGATAGCTATTATGACAGAGAGATGGACAGGGCACAGAAAGCAACTGTTTGGAAGACGGTTTAGGGCTATCCAATAGAAAAGGGGACATTGAAGTTGGGCTTTGAAGGATGAATAGAAGTTTGTTAGAAGGTAACAGAAGGAACAACCTACCGGTGGGAAGAGCATGCATAAGGCACTAAGATGTGAAACCACACAGATTCAGGAAACTGTGGGTCCTTAAGTGAGTCTAGAGCATAGGGTGGGTAAGAGAAATGGTAAGAGGGAAGCTGCTGAGCTCAGTGGAGGCCAGATCCCAGAGAACCTTGAGGGCCAAAATAAGGAGCTTGGGCCTCAGCCATCACAGGGTTTTGGTCAGAGTATGTTCTTGAGAGAACACCCTGGTCTCCACAAGGCGGAATGGATGGCGAGAGCAGGGCTAGGTGCGATTTCACCAGGGCCTCAGTGCCCCATGTGGCCCGAGGACATGTGATGTGCCAACACCATGCTGTGTACCTGGGATTGGAAGTCCCAGGCAGCACTCCCAGGGGAGGCTAGGGTTGGCCAGGGCCTAAAGGAGGGTACGAATCCTTCCCAGTGGTCACCCAACTCATTCTCTACAACCAGAGGGGGCTGTCGGCCCTCCTCACCCTCAGGGCAGATCCTGGACACCACGTGTCATTCTTATTCTAGGATGGGAAAATAGCCAGGGCTCAGCCGGGACTGGAACAACCCAAATGCTCCAGGCTCCATCTCCTTGGTACTCAAGCCCCTCATGACCCAGTGTCCTAACCCTGGCTGATAACCCAGCTCTCCTCACGGCTATGTCGCACCGTGGGAGTTGGGCAGGTCAGGACTGGTCAGAGCCTTTGCTTTTCCAGAGTTGGAAATCAAGGTACGTTCGAGGCCCAGGCTTGCCAAGGCTCCCAGGATTAAGAAAGGGTAGGGTCAAGACTTGGACCAGGGTCTTCAGGTTCCCGAGTCACTTTTCCAGGCTGCTTCTCACAGCGCGTTAGGAAAACGAACACTGCGCCATGTAGGAAACATAAATTTTCTTACATTCGTTCTCATGACTATTCCCATTTTTCAGATGAAGCGCTGAGGCTCCAGACAAGTAACAGCTGTCTACCTGATGTCTCAAAGATGCACCAAGCTACCTTCTCCGATCTGAATACAGACTTGGATCGGAATGTCTTTCCACACTGGCAACAGTCAAGCCTGCTTTGCTAAGCAAGGACCGATGAAGACACAGGCCTCTGGAGACTGTCATGTTTTCTGCACTGGCATGGCAAATGACTTGCAAATTACCATGGCATTAAGAGAGGTTTTCCTGCAACAGAGCTCTTGTGACAAGGTGAAGAGGCTATATTGCTCTGGGACTTGTGCTTCTTTTTAAAAATAACCATTTTTCTCTTTCTGACAAATAATTCAGATCCCAGGCCAGCGTCAGAGCAGGCAGGGGAAGTTGCCCTCCCCCCCATCCCCCTTCCCCCCCCCCCCCCGGTGGCACCCACTTCCTCCGGGGTCCAGGAGAGAGTGGGCCTGCTATCTCCCAGGCCGCTGCTCTCTGAACCGGCCCCAGGTACCAGGAGTCTGTTTTATGGATGGGTCTGTCGTGAGTCAGTATGATAATGTTTCCTGTGAGAACTTTATTTCCCTGCATTGTTTGCAAAGTCTGTGTGTGTCTGAGCACGTACTCCTAATCTCGGTGGAGTCTGTGCCTTGGTTCTAAGACACCCCTGAGGGTGGGGGTAGGGGCCCAAGGAGACCAGACATGGGTTGTCCCCGTCCCCTCTGGTGGCAGGGAGAGGTGGGGGTGACTCACATGCTTTGGTCTCGCCTCCAGCCTGTCATGGGCTCGCTTCTCTGCTGAAAGCCACTTCAATCAGTCATCTCTTGCTGGCACTGAGTGTGGGCCCAGACCTCGCCGGCTGCACCCACCCATGGCCGTCTGGGACGCTTCTGAGTTAGGGCAGGAGACGACCCTCTCTCTTAGCTTTTAACTCCTTGGTTTGCAGATGGGGAAACCCAGGGAATTTACATGATGTGTCTAAGCTGAACCGACCGCTGGGGAGGCCCATGGTACAGCAGTCAAGCAGGGTCTTCAGAGCTCCCCGGTCCTAGGTTCAAATCCCAACTCTGCCACTTGTCACCGGGCAGGTCACTTCATCAATCTCAGTGGCTTCGAATGACAAATGGTGTTAATCGACTGACAAATGGTGTTAATCATGCTCAGCTTGCAGACCAGCTGCAAGTATTACATCAGAGAACAGATACAGAGCAGGTGCCCCAGAAGGAGTTTGGAGAGCATTCTTTCTTTCCCCATTTCCTCTGAAATGCCAGCCGGAGCTGGGGGCTGTAGCTAAGGCTACACGGCAGATGCCTCTGGGGAAGGCACCAAGGGGCCGTCAAGGCACCTTGCTCACAACAGTTCTCCTCAGACCACTTAGTCAAAGCCACTGGACTCCTGAGCTTTCCAGAACAGACAGGAAATGGCCCTGCTGTTAAGAGATGGCTATCAGTAGTAGTGAGTAGCTTAGCCAAGAGTTTTAGTAGAAGAAAAAAACAGAAGAAACTATAAGTTGTCCCAGCTCTCCTTAACATCTTAGCCCACTGCCCGCTGACTTCTCTGACCCCTGCCCGCCATGGCATTCAGGGGCAGCCCCACATTTTTGGTTCTGTGCTTACCTGCCTTGGTGGCATCTCTATTAATTCTTTCAACTCTCATTTTCTTCTTTTGCTGTTACAGAACTTTCTGGTGGATATTTTTTTTCTAAAGATTTTATTTTTAAGTAATCTCTACACCTAACATGGGGCTCGAACCCACAGCCCCAAGATCAAGAGTCGCACATTCTACCTACTGAGCCAGCCAGGTGCTCCGGAGATTGGTTGTTTTGATCTGCCCAGCATTTACCTCTTCTTCTAGAATCAGAACCCAGGTTTGGTTTTGAGCCCCTCCCCCGGCCCTCACTAAACACAGTCTTTATAGACTGTCAGTACAAGTGCCCAACTATTTTTGGCTAAGGGAGGGCATCTGATCCCAGCCAAGCTAACCAGATGCTCTTCTCCTGGGATCTGAATCTCAAGGGGGGATAACACAAGGACTGAAGATGGTTCCAATTGCCTCATCCCATAGAGGTTTCCTAAAGAGATGAGCTGCTGCATGGACCCATGGAACTGCTTTTGACCCATCCTTTCCACGGTGTGGTCTGCGGGCTCTCATCCCCATACCTTCCCGGTCATTTTCATTCGCCCTAAAGTTACAGTTGTAACTTACAACTGACGCATCCTCAGTCCTACACAGTGTGCACACAATAGCCCCCTTATCCATGGCGCATATGTTTCAAGACCCTCAGTAGATGCCTGAAACCCCACACATGCTGTGTTTTTTTTCCTAAACATACATACCTATGAGAAAGTTTAATTTATAAATTAGGCACAGTAAGACAACAACAACAACCATAATAAAATAGAACAGTTATAACAATGTACTGTAATTAAAGTTATGTGATGGTGTCTCTCAAAATACCTTACTGTACTGTACTCACCCTTGTTCTTTTGATGATTTGAGATGATAAAATGCCCACGTGATGAGACGAAGTCAGGGGAATGACGTAGGCGCTGTGCCCTAGCGCTAGGCCACTTCTGATCTGATGATATGTCAGAAGGAGCATCGTCTGCTTCAGGAGCACGCTTGACCCGTGGGTAACTGAAATCATGCAGAATGAAACCGCGGATAAGGGGGCATGACTGTATATATACATTGACATCTTGCCTTCTCAGTTTGTCTCATGAGCAGGGACTGGGTCGTTTATTCATTCACTCATTTATTTATTCAACAAACCACGACCAAATTCCTACTTTGTACGAGGTCTGTGCTGGGAATTGGGTGTTTGGAAAGGAAAACACAGTTCCTGCCTCCAAGCAGCCTGAAGTCTGGTCAACCATTGTGAAAATGTACAAGTTACTCCTCAGTCTGTCATTCATGGAATAATGCTCGTTGGGCACCTCCGGCGGGCCGGGTGTTGTGCTGGGGCCGGGCTGACAATGTAGAGGACAGAATCCCTGTCCACACATCACCAGAGCAATCCACACAAAGCAGGTGCTAAAAATGAACTCAGGATTGCAGAAGGTCAGAGTCTGAGGCCATCCAGAATCCACATAGCCTACCGTTTTTGAACAGTCCTGTGGGGTACTGGGGACTGAGTATTGTGGTTTTATAAACTATTCCAGTTTTTTACAGTTTTATTGAGGTGTAATTTTCATACCATAAAATTCCCCCATTGGCAGTGTACAATTCAAGGCTTTTTAGAGAATCTATGATGTTGTGCAACCATCACCACAATCCAGTTTTAGAATGTTCCCGTCACCCTGTGAGGTTCTCTCATGCCTGTCTGCAGTCAATCCCTGCTTGAAGCATTCAGCTAAAGGAAAATTTGAGAACCGGTCATCTCTTCTTTTTTTTTTTTAAGATTTTCTTTATTTATTTGACAGAGAGAGACACAGCGAGAGAGGGAACACAATTAGGGGGAGAGGGAGAAGCAGGCTTCCCGCAGAGCAGGGAGCCCGATGCGGGGCTCGATCCCAGGACTCCGGGATCATGACCTGAGCCGAAGGCAGACACTTAACGACTGAGCCCCCCAGGCGCCCCCCAGTCATCTATTCTAACCCACTTTCTCTACCGATGGGGAAGCTGAGGCCCAGAGAAGAGAAAGGGCCCTGCTGAGGACATGGAGTGAGCCAGCAGCATTGCTGAGAGTCGACTCCAGAGAGGCCTGACTTCAAAGTCAGGTTCTTTTCACTCATGGGAGGCAGTGCTAATAGTGGTTAAGGGTCCCGGAACCGGGCAGGGTGAGCTCAAATCCTAGACTCCCCCATTTATCCGCTGTGTGACCATGGGCAAGTTGCTCAACCACTCTGGGCCTCAGTTTCTTCACGGGCTCGTGTGCAGAAGAAGAGCACCTATCTGAGAGGGTTGGTGTGTGCGTTCCACGAGATCACTTAGACGAAGGCACTCAGCACAGTGCAGGACGCGGAGTAAGTTCTCGGGGAAAGTTGGCTAATAATGATCCTTTCACCACATCACTGTCTCCCAGTTTCCCCTCAGAAATTTGGAAGTGAAAAAGACAGTGATGAAACAAAACCAGTCCAGGCCCCAAATGGCACTGCATGTACAGAGGCAGCTTTCTAAGAACGTGGTGCAACGCCCCACCCTGGGGCATCACCGCCCGGCTTGGCCGATGGAGCAACTGCCGGGGGCGTTGCTCAAGCTGCGCGGGCCCCAGCCCCAGCCGGGAGACGCGGCGGCCGCTGTTCCTTCCTCCCCAGTTTCAGCATTGCCCAACAGGCCCACAACAGACACATTTCCTCAGCGTCCAGGGAGCCTGGCTCCCTTCCCACCCCCACCCTGAGGGGCCAGATGTGTGACTCTGGCGGGCGGTCAGGAGGGGCCAGGCTCCGCCCCCTGCCCCGCCCCGGCCGCCGCCCCTCGGCCACCGACGAGACCTCGGAGCTGCTCCCGAGCCGGGGCAGGGCACCCCGGAAGGAAGGGGACGGAGCTCAGCGCTGCTTGCTTTGTGTGTCTTATCTCTGTCAGCCTAAGAAGGAAGCTATGAACATCATACCCCATGACAGCCGAGGAGACCGAACTTCAGAGAAGGCGGAGGTGGGGGGATGGGGTGGGGTGGGGTGTTCGCCCAGGCAGGGAGCTCCCAGAAAACATTCCGTCCCATGAGAGGTGGGATTAGGTCCGGGTAACGCTGCTTCTATGAAGCAGGGTGGGGTCTCTGTTTTGCTTTTTGTTTTGTTTTTGTTTTTAGCACACACACATTACACCCACTTTAGACGCCGTGAGGAGAGTTCTGCCTTTGAGACGAAGCATATCTGACTTCGGGCAAGTTGCTTAACCTGAGATTTCATTTGGGGGAAAACACTGCCTAGTGTGCTAGGTTGCCATGGTGATTAGAGAGCCTGTTTGGAAAAAGCACCTAGCATGGCTTACTGAGCTGCTCCTGAGTGCTAAACAACATCCCCAACCCTAAGAAGTTCCAGTGTATGTGGCAGGAGACAAAATCCTAGGGCATTCTAAGTTCCATTTTTCCGGGGAAGATTTTATTTATTTACTTATTTTAGAGAGAGAGTGAGTGCAAGCGGGGAACGGGAGGGCAAGAGAGGGAAAAGAATCTCAAGCAGACTGCACACTGAGCGTGGAGCCGAGGCAGGGCTCAATCCCAGGACCCGGAGATCACAACCTGAGCTGAAACCAAGTCAGATGCTTAACCGACTGAGCCACCCAGGTGCCCATCTAAGTTCCATTTTGATGAAGATTAGAATAAAAGAGCTATGGCAGAAACTAAGGAGGGAGCCAGGCTTTGAATGATGAATGGACTGTTGACAGCTGGAGAAGACTGGAAGTTAGGATGTGGGAAGGGGAGGTAGAAGGGGAGGCTGGAAAAGCCCGCTGAAGTCAGACTGTAAGGATCTTGAATGGCGGAGATTTTAAACTTTATCATGTAGGTCATAGGGAGCCATTCGAGGTGTTTGAGCAAGGGCATGACCGGACCAGGGACCCTCATCGGCTGGCGGCTGCACTAGGGTTGACAGGAAAAGGGCTCTCCTTTGGGGCCCTTCCCTGGGCTCCCTGACTGAGTGAACGTGTGAAGGCTGATGGCCTGCCATGTGTGAGGCACCTGTTGAATTTAGAAAAGACTTAAATATATGGACCACTTTAACAAGGTAGTAACTCAGCCGTCAGAGAGCTACTTTGGTGAGCAGGGAGCACGCTGAAACCTGACGTTAATGAGAGGTGCCAGCCCCCAGCAAAGAGAGAAGTACCACAGGACAGTGGAGCTCACCAGCTGGACCATTTGTTTCGGGGCAAATAGTTCCAGAGCAGCTGTTCTGCTGGCGACGCCGGCGGTGAGAACAACTCACCGATGGTCTGGACACCCTGTTTGCCAGAGCAGGGAATCGCTCATTTTATCACTACCAGAAATAAATAAGGATGAGCACGCACACAAACTAAGGTGATAGAAACAGTTCCTCCCTCCGGGTCCTCCTTGGCTATCCGGAACAGCCGGAACCATGCTCCAGCTAAGCCAGACCAACTGGGGGAAGCCACAGGTGGGGCTGGGGCAACGGAGACCACTCTTTTGCCATTGGGGTCACTGGGTTAGCCATCCTCCATCCACCCATCGCCCACTTTGATTTCCAGACACCCCGAGAACCCCCTCCTCTTTATGCCCGGTCTTGGGCCAACTTGCACGGATGTTTTGCCATGAACCAGGAAAGTGGCCACCAGCCTTGGGCCTCCCTATACTCCAGATGATGCTGAGGCTTCTGCTGGGTTTCCCTATCGTTCCATGGCCGCCACAAATACCAGGTTTACCCCTAAGCTTGGGCCGACACTTTCTACTCTGGCCCTACAAACCCATCCTCGGAGGAGCCTCTATGTTGCACTGGTGGAGATAAGAATTGGGGACAGATGTCCTCTGTCCACTTTCATAACTCTCAGTCAAGAGCCACTCCTGCTTGGCCCCCAGCCACTTCCTCCAGGTACCCCCAAGGGCAGATGCAGACCCTGACCTTGCGGTGCTCGAAGACCAGGCACGTCTGGCTACACAGCAGGGGCCTGAGTCACCCCATCGAGGGTGATGATCCATGAACCCGAAGCCTTAGGAGTTCAAAGGAGGGTGAGGCCACTGAGGGCTGGGATGGCCAGGAAAGGGAACCGAGAAGAAGAAAGAGAAGAGCTTGAGTAGCGGAGAAAATAAGATGAAGAGAGGGAAGAGAAAAGATGACAAAAAGGCCTGCACTTGCATTTTTTTTAAAGATTTTATTTATTTGAGAGAGAGAATGAGATAGAGAGAGCATGAGAGGGGGGAGGGTCAGAGGGAGAAGCAGGCTCCCCGCCGAGCAGGGAGCCCGATGCGGGACTCGATCTTGGGACTCCAGGATCATGACCTGAGCCGAAGGCAGTCGCTTAACCAACTGAGCCACCCAGGCGCCCCATTGCATTTTTGTTTAGTGTAGGTGTATGCTTTGGGCAGCATAACTTGTTGGCACATTAATTTCTGACTTGCCCTTGAGAATGTAAGAGACTCAAGGAAGAAAGAGAGGGAGCATCTCCATCCCTCCACATCAGTTTTCTCGCCAAGAATTTACCAGCCTTTCCCTTGCTGAAGCCAGTGCTCCCAGAATTGATGGCCCATTGGATGGTTCTGGACAGAGAGGGGTTCAAGGGTCAGAGGGAACAGAAGTGGGAAGGGAAGGGCTGTGTCCACTGAGACTTGGGCGGGAGGGCCGGGAGGTGGCCTGGAGGCAGCTGAGCCACTGATGGGTGTGCCACTGGGGAGGCCATGGGGGCAGATACTGGAGCTGTGACCCGGGGACCCTGGCGTGACCTGTAGGGACGGAGCCGCCTGCCTCTGAGAGGCCAGGGAGGATTGCAGGAGCAGGCACGAGAGACTGAGGACTAGAGGCCCTTCCTCGACTTTCCAGGTTGCCCCGCCCTGAAAACATACTCTTTCGATTTAGAAAGAAAATATATTTACTTTTATACTCAAATGCTGTGAAACAATTTCATACCTCATTCTATAGGCACCGAAAAATCAATTGAGAGGAAATAACCATCGAATATTGACCGTGGTGGTCATGTTCACTTTTGTCTTTGTGCCATTCACAATTTGTACTTTGTCCATGATGAACAGGAATCATTTTTGTCATAATGCTGTTTTTAAGACAATGAAGCGGGTTTCCAAGCAGCATTTTGGTAAAAAAAAAAAGTACATAAATGTCCGCACGTGTGTGTCTACTTAGACCAGAACTCGGGCGACGGTAACGGCCCTTGTCCACTTGTCTCTCAGTGGTCAGGTTGCAGCTGATTCTTAGCTTCTCGTTTTTCACTTTGAAATGAATATTTGAAATGAGTAGAAAATTTCATTCTCTACTGACTATTTTTCCTGTAATAAAATGAACTGTATAGTAAAGAGAAACAAATGAAATATTTTCTAAAGGGGAGGTAGGTAGTCCCGCCCCCCATCCCCCACCCCCCTGGGACAAATGAGAAGGACATTGGGGTGGGGGGGGGACATGCGTGATGTGGAGGTGGCTGAGGCTGAGTCGAGGCCAGTCCCCATGGGAGCCTGTGTTGAGCAATGAGGCTGGGCAGGCAGGGAGGGAGGGAGGGACTGGATTCCAAAGGCTGCCCATCAAACCCTTGTCCGTGCCCACAGTAGCTTTTGCATCAGACTTTGGTAAAAGTGCCCTTATCTACCCCTGCAAAGTATACCCCCCTCCTGAATGGCAGGCATTTGTTGGGTCCCAGCCATGCCGGGCCCTGGGAAGCAGAGGTGAATGTGATAGGTTTGGTGGAAGGAACATGAGCTCCGAGTACCAGTCCCACCTCCGCAGCTGTGCAACCTTCAGCAAGTTCTTTACCGGCTCTGGGCTTCAGCTCATTTCTCTGTAAGGATAAGGATGATGCCACCTCCCCTGAAGGGGGCTGGCCCTGAATGGGGTCCCCAGGCATCTGCGAAACCCAAGGTCCCGGCTATGGGGTCTCTGATCCCCCGTCTGCCTTTTAGGACAGCAGCCCCAATTGATTAGAAACCACCCAGTGGGTTGCTGAGTATTTCCTGAGTGCTTCCCAGGCACCCCAGAGGCATCAGCTCCTTGACCTGAGCAACTTAACAGCGCAGACGTTCTGGAAAATGGAGACTCACACGGGCCAAGGGATTGGCCCCGAAGCCACAGAACTTGAAGTGGCAGATCAGGACTTGGATGCAGGTCTGGTCAGGCACCTAAAGCTCCAGCTTTAACCCCTGGGTGACCCTGCCAATCCAGACACTCGCTGCAACAGGGGTCCTGTGGTGAACACACAGAAATGGACTCCCACCCGGCCATGAGCCTCGGCGCAGAGAACGGAGGTGGCAGACTGGGCCGGGGGTCGGAGAGTCATACAGCCCTGGGTTCCAATTTCGACACGGGCACTTAATAACTCTCTGACTTTGGGCGCCGTTTCCCCTATCTGGGCCTCAGTTTCCTGATCTATGAGAGGGAGTGATGGTACCCGCCCCCCCGACCCAGAACTGCTGTGCAAATATGAAATACTGTCTACCCATGCCCTGGCCTGTGGCTGCCACTCAACAGATACCCAAAAAAGCTTGCTGTGTTTGTCTCTATGGAGCCCAGCATTGTTTCTCGGGGCTTCTGACTGGCAAACCCTTGACCCAAACCATTGCACAACACTGGTCCTGATCATATGAGCCTTTGCGCCAGAGCTCAGATCCCCTGAGTCCCCGTGGCCTTAACCTAAGATGCTGAGCCCCATGCCTGTGGCAATAACCATCTACATGGCGGCCACCCTTCCTGCAATGAGTGTGAAGGCAGCCAAAATCTTGCTGGTGTCGCCACTGTGTGCTCCATCCCAGAGCGGGGTGTTCTGCTTGGGGATTGCTAAACAGGGCCCCGTGTCCCTGGCGCCGTTCAGGGAGCTCATGCCAGGGCTGGAGGGGGCTGGAGACAGACACGGTCCCCAGAGCCCACTGTTGCTAGGGGCACAGATGTCTGACTTCACCATCTCTTCCGTTTGCCCACCTTCTACCCTGCAAGACCACGGCCTTAAAGGTCAGAGAGACTGGGCTTCAAATCTAGGCTCCACGGCTTCTTAGTTATGTGGCTGTCTATAGCGCACTTTCCTTCCCTGATCCCATCTGTAAAATGGGATTCATCATTCCTATGGTTCAAGGTTGCTGTAAAGACATTAAAGGACGTGATGGGTGTCAATGTCCCAGCAGAAGGCCTGGCCCCAAATGGGTGTTGAGTATGTCTACCGGTGACCTTAGCTAACCCCCTTTTCTCTCTGGACTTCAGTTTCTTCACACCGGACATGAGACCTGATGGCCTCTTGGGGCCTTTCTAGCTCTCACAGTCTTCAGGCTTGTCCCCGACTGGAATAAGAGTCATGGATGGTGTTAGCCATCCGGCAGGAAACAGAAGGCAGAATCAGCCCAATGTCACTCAGCCGCTCAGCTAGAGGCTCAGGGCAAGCTGCAGAGAGTGGGAGCTTCCTGCCCCAAACTTCCAAGCAACAAGGAACTTCCCTTGTAGGGTCGGAATAGGGACTCAGCTGGCTCTCTGCCCACCATTTAAGGTGTCTGCACACTCCCCTGGGCCACTCTTAGCCTTCTGAGCTGATTCAATTTGTAGTTCTCTTGAGCACTAGCTTCTGCTGACCTCTCCCTATTCAATCTCTATTTTAACTTTCTAAAAAGAATATAAGCTCTTCAGGTAAGGGGCAGGCCTTGCACAGGGCCAGGGCATAGTCAACACTCACCAATCACTGACCAAGTTACCTGTACATGTCAGCCTCTGTGCTAACATTGGGGTGGTAACCGCCTCCAAGAAGCCCCCCAGTGATTCCAGCCTCCTAGTATCCACACCTCTGTGTAGTCCCTTCCCACAGTGAATAGAGCTGAGCTGTATGACCAATAGGGTCTTATAGAAATGACAAATTTGACTTCTAAGCCTAAATCATAAAAGGGCAGTGTTGATTCCACATTTCACTCTGGAGGAACCAGCAGTCTTGTCGTGAGGACTCTCAAGTGGGGGCTGGGGCAGTTACTTGGCAAGGAACTGAGGCCTCCTGCCAATATCATGTGAGTGGGCCATCCTGGAAGCAGATCCCACAGCCCAATCAAGCGTTCGGATGAGGTGGCCCCAGCTGACATCTGATGCAACCTCATGAGACACTCTGAGCCAAAACCTTCCAGCTAAGTGCTTAGCCTCCAAATTTCTGACCCGTAGACACTGTGAGATAATCAATGATTATCATTGTTTTGGGCCATCAGATTTGGGGATAATTTGTTAGACAGCAGTAGATAACTGATACACTCAAGAGTATAAAATGATATGTCAGTATAATCAACCACTCATTCGCTCTTCTGAGGGACTCTGACTTACCCTCAGCCTCTAGTGCCCGAAACGTGGTGTGTTGTCCTGCAAAGAAGTTTTCCCAACTGTGGTTTACTGACCATCTCTTTCAGGAACACCCAGGATGTCTGCCTACAGTACAGACTGTTGGTTGGGCTTCACACGAGACCCGTTTGGCAGATGCATGTGCCTCTGGCGCCCACGCCACATGGCAGGCCCCTCTGATGTCACCCACAGGTGTGGTGATGGTTTGGTGCATGCTCAGCCTCACCTTGAGCTGTCAAGTGTCCATGCCCGCTATGTACAGCACATCTTTTCATATCCTGCCTAGGACTTTCTCCAAGCTTGCGGGAGCCCACATATAAACACAGTCAGGATGCCCCTGGGGGAAATCCTTGACCAGTGGGGGTGGGAACTGTCCTTCTGGCACATACTCTTGGAGTATTTATTTACTGAGAGAGCAGTGACCTCAGCAATGCACACTTATATTGACTTTTCCTCCTTCCCTGTCTTGTTCTCCTCATTCTCATTACTTCCGGCCTGTGGACTGCTTCCTGCAGTCACCTCCCCCAGACACCACCTGCACCCATGGTCCTGTCTTGGGCTCAGATGAACCCATTTTAAGACATACCGAATCAGAGTCTGTGAAGTGGGTCCCAGGCAACTGCAATTATGAAAGTTCCCTGGGTGATTCTCAAGCACCCTTCATGTTGAGAGTGCTGTTTGAAGTAGAGCTTCCCAGGGTGGGGACCAAGTGCTCTGCTTCCAAGAGTTGCTGAGTTGTCAGATGTGCTGGACAACTGCCATCTGCCTCTCCAGGCCATGCCCACCTTTGTCCTGGATATTTTGCACCCTGAATGGTTGGCATCAACAGGCATCCTCACTCTCTGGTTTGTGGCTGGCTTCAGTCAAGGGGACACGTGCAGGGAGCCCAGAGGGGAAAGAGAGAGGGATTTTGGCTTATTCCCCTGGTTCCCTCCCTGTGGGGTCCCCATGAGCTGGCCACCTCTTTGGACCAAGGTCACTGCTTCTCTCAGGCTGCCTTCTTCTCACAGCTTGCTCTCTCTCCGGGTTCTGGTGATTGCTCTTTGTCACTGTGCCTAGCCCCAGGTTCTGCACAATCCCTGTGGTTTCTTTACATTGTGCCTACTCCTTTGTAAATAATCCCTTTATTAAACTCTCTTCAAATTACCCAATCTGAGTGTGCCGGCTATTTCCTGGTGGGATCCTGACAGAGTTCTGTTATGCACCACGCCTTATGTTGTGGTGAAATAAATCACGTTTCCCTCACGGAACTGTAGTTGGTTGCAAGGTGTTTGCTCCTCCAGAATCCATTTCCTTTTCCGTGACCTTTGTTTGTGAAAGTTCTCACCTCCCAGCTGCTTCTGGGATGGGTGGGACACAGGGATTAGCTCATTGGCTTTTTTCATTCCCCTGGACACAGGGATTGGTTAGGTGGTATGTCATGTGACTTGGGCTGGTCCAATCAGGCTGAAGTTCTGGTGGGCGCTCCCTGAAAAGACCAGCCATTCCCGATCTGGGGGCTGCTTGAGCGCACTGGACTTCTGGGGGTGTCAGAGCTTCACCTTGGGCAGAGGCGCAGTGTGAGAAATTGGCTCCCTCCTTTCTCTGCCACCTTAAAAACTGGGTGCTCTTGGGCAAATTACTCAGCAGTTCTGTGCTTCAGTTGCCTCTTAAAAGGGGGCATGGGAATTTAACAAGTGCCTCAGTGGATTCTTTTAAGACCAAACCAGAGACTTCATAAAAATAAAGTAAGACAAAAACAGAGAGGGAGACAAACCACAAGAGACTCTTAACTAGAGGAAAGAAACTGAGGGTTGCTGGAGGGGAGGTGGGTGGGGGGATGGGGAAACTGGGTGATGGGCATTAAGGAGGGTATGTGTTGTAATGAGCACTGGGTGTTATATGCAACTGATGAATCACTAAATTCTACCCTGAAATTAATCACACACTACACGTGAACTAACTTGAATTTAAATAAAACAACAAAAAAATTCATGGAAAGAACTTGGAACAGAGATTTTATTAAACCAGCTTTTAGGCTTTACCCAGAGGCCTCTTCTTTCCTAGGACTTCTTTCCTGGGATAGGCCAATGGAGCTGGAGAGATTTAAGTGACAGCCTGTTGCTGTGCTCAGAATCGCCCCTTCCCCCACTGAAGACTTTGTTAGCCGCTCAGGCTTCTCCACACCAACTCACAGGCTTCTCTTGCTCACACGGACTGGCTTTCTGGGACTCCCTTCTACTGGCTCACCTGACGTGCCCAGGAATGTCTGAATCACCCCTCCCCCATACCCACATAAATTATAACCCATACCCGATTCTCCCATATTTCCAAAAGACAGAGATCTCTGAGAAGAGAGGCAGCTGGGTCCTGGGAGGCATCCCACCAGGAAGCGGCTTTAATGACTGGCTTTTGCTGGCTGGAGAGGGGGAGCTCGTGCTGCCCGCTGCTGTCCTTCTGGTCTAATCTGTCCTCCAAAGCCTTGTGAGTCCTTGCTACAGAGAGGCCCCCAGCACCCTTTGCAAACAACCATCTGGTCATAGCCAGGCCTGGAACATCAGGGAAGCAGGACAAGGAGAGGTGAAGGACCTTGCTTAGCACCACTATTCCTCTGGTGTCCGAACCTCATCAGAGCTGCATTTCTTGGGGTTAAACACTGCTCTGTTCAGATTTCCCTTTAAAAAAATGCAAATGCCGGAAAAGGAAAGGCCTTTAGGATCTGGATTCTGCCTTTTTTCCCACTCTTCTTTCCTAGGAGCCATGTCCCATCCCCAGTGGACGACTTAGTGTTTCCAGAACCAGGTCAGGCTCTGTTATATCTGTGTATCTTTACCTCTACCTTTCCTTTACCTGGAACACTTCCACACTTTCTCCACCCGATGGACTCCTCTGCACTTTTAAGATTCAGCTTAGCTGTTGCCTCCTCCATCCTTCGCACCGAGTTAGGGACTCTCTACTGTGTTCACGTGGTATCCCGAACCATATTCTGTCATGGCCCACATCACTCTGACTGGTCACTGTTGGTTTACTTGCCTGCCTCCCTCGCTAGACAGTTCCTCGGATGCAGGGCCCAGGACTGGGTCACTCCCAGCATCCTCAGCACCCAGGGTCTAGTACACAGTCGGTGCTCAGGGGGTCTTCACTGGCTGTATGAATGGGTCAATGGCTACTGTCCTAACTGGCTACTGTCATTAGTAACCAGCTGTCTTAGTTTGCGCTTCCCCACAAGCAGACCCTAAGCAGGGATCTGAGTGTAAGTAGTTTATTGGGGAGGTGAGGAGAACACCAACCAAACGAAGTGTGTTTATAAGCTGGATCCTAATCCCATTGGGCATCTCTGGCAGTATAGAATTGTATCTGACCTGGGAGCGAGGGAGCTGGGGTGTTTGTCCCCCACTCCTATCAGTCCTGGACTGGGGGCTGCTCTTGGAGAGCATTAAGACTGTGGCAAATCCAATCAGGCAGTAAGCAGCGCAGAGAGTGGCCGCTGGAGTGAGCCTCTTGAGCCGAAGCAGGAAGGGCAAGGGGAACACGTGGACTCCTACCCTTGTATTCTGCAACCTCCACACTCCAGCTTCCAATCCCAAGGACACACTCCTTGAGGGCAGTGACCCCGTCCCATTCATCTTTATGTCCCCAGCAGTCAGCAACAGTGCCTGGCTCAGAGAAGATGCTTGGTGAGTACCGAGTGAATGAATGAATGAATGAGTGAGTGAGTGATTGAAAACACTGGCTATCAGGTTAGCAACTTTCTTCCTCCCTGGCAGGAGAAATTAGAAGGTCCCTGGGAGCCCAGACAGAATGTAGGTGGGTTCAGGAGGAATGGAGGGGGCCAGTCACTGGGAAGGAGGAAGACTGCCCCACAGCTTTGAGGCCGGCCGGCCAGGTGGCCATGAAGAAAGGCTCATTTCATGTATTTTATGGGGTGGGGAGGCTCCCGAGGCTCAGGCCTCGCTGCTGTGGGAATCAGTTTCTGCCCTGGGCCTGTGGGGTTGCGTGACTCCGGGATTGCTGGGCCCAGGGCGTGGAGGCAAGCAAACGCCATTAGCCGTATCAATGATCTCCCGGCGCAGATATGGAAGTTTGAGGAGGCCCAGCCGGCTCTGCCCGACTGTAAAGAGACCTGATTGAGGCGGGTCATGGGGAGGTGGCGGTGATTAAGGGGGGTTGAGTCCTGTGGACTTCCTGCCCAGCAGGTAGTGGCGACCCGGGGAGTGAGAGGATGGGATATTAGTCATAGTGTAAACCCTCTCTGAGCTCATAAAACCTGGGCAGAGAGCTGGCTCAGGAACCTCCAATGGCTGCAGGGAGAAAAGCCGATTCCCGAGGGTGGAACTGCAGTGCCCTGGGCTTATCTTCCCCGTCTGGGACTGAAGCGTCTGGCTTCAGGCTTAGGAGTACCTGCCCTGAGGCCTGACTCACGGAGGCAGGTGCAGACAACAGCTCCGTTAAGGTACCAGTAACGCAGCGGCCCCTATGACTTTCTAGTTCACAGTGTTTGCGAAGCACTTTCTCCTCCCACTGCCTCATCTGTCCTCCAAACAGCCTTGCTAAGTCTGTAAAAACGGTTATAACCTCCACTTTATTGATGAGAAAACTGAAGTCCCAAGGTTTCAGGCCTGAGAAACATGGGAGTAGAAAGGAAGACTACCCAGAGAGTCAGACTGGGGGACTGCATTTCAATGACAGCAAGTCTAGCCTTTGGCTCTGGCTGCAGCCCAGGGACCCGGGGTTGGGGTGAGGCAAGGGGAGGGGGGCGGTATTTCCTAGGCTGGGAGCTGGAGGCAGTCACCTACTGCGAGAAAAGAATCTAAGAGTGAAAGGACTCTGGCCCCAGGGGCTGCCATCTGTCTGGGCCACTGCTTCCTGATAATAGAACTCTAAAAGCAGAAACAGGAGCTCCGGGGAGTTTTCTGCTGAGTTATGGGAGAGAATAAAGTCCTACGAAGGAGTCAGAACAAGACACACATCTTCAATGGTATGTGTGTGTCTGTGTGTAGAGATGGGACTGAAACACCCACAGGAGCCCCATTTATGCAGGTCTCTAAGCCCCGATTCCTGGGGGTGATAGTGAAATGGAGAGAGTAATATTTATCTCTCACGGTCACTGTGTAGGAGAAATGAGGTGACATATGTCCTTGCCTGTGGGAGGCTCTGAAGAACTGGGAGTTGAATGGAATCCTATTTCTCCAACAGCCCCTAGCATGTAGAAAGCGCTCCTCAACATTTAGGCAGCCAATGGATAAAAAGAAAACAGAGAAAGTGAAACTTCCTTTTGACCTCGGTGGGAAAACAGGGCTTAGAGAGTCAACGCAAATTTTTTGAATATTTCTTGGTCTTCTCCTTGACTGTCGCTGTCCTGTGACTGTCCTCACCCTCTTGCACTACCCCCACTGTCCCCTTCCAGCCCACCTCACCTCTCAGCTGCAGACAGCCGTCTATCTAACAGCTAACCAGACCCCCTCCTGGATGTCCACTTGGTTCCCGCCCTTAGTATTTCTAAAACACAACCTGTTATCCTTCCCTCAGATAAACCCCCATCTCAATAAAGAGCATGTCCCTGTCCTGCCGTGTCACCCGGGTCAAACCCTGAGAGTCACCCTGGAGTGCTCCCAACCCCTCCCCTCTCCCCCACATTAAGCAGGCCCTGGACTATTCCTCAACGCTGCCCCCCTCCTCCGTCCCCTTGCTGATGCCTTCCCCTCGCTCACGCCAGCTTCACCTCTTGTCCGCATGACAGCCAGAGCCTCCCAGAGGTCCTCCCACCCAGCCCCATCTCCTTGCTGGCTGACAGAGTGACCATATCTGGTTTGCCACCTCCCTGCTTAAAATCTTCCATGGCTCTCTACTCCCCCTAGGATAAAGTCCAAACCCCTTCGTCCATTAGTATAAGCCCCAGCCTAATTTGATTCCATTCTGTTCCAGTCATTATTTCTGCCCCCAGCCCCCAGCCCCCTTCTGTTCCAGCCACAGCAAAATACTCATCCTGCCTAACATGCCGTGTGCCTTTGCCCACGAGCTCCTCACCCGGACAACCCTTCCCTGTCTGCCTGGTCAACCCTTATAAATCTCAGTCCATCTCAAATGTCACCTCCTCCATGAAGCCTTCCCTTACCCCCATCCAGAGTTAAATCTCTGCTGCACTTGCACGGCAACAGAAACCACAGAGCTCAGATTCTCTGGGAAATTTATGATAACCTATTTTGATGTTGGATCGCAAGTGCAGTTTTTGACTGGAAGAGCATGGCTGTCCCACGAAGCCCTGACATGCATGGTCCTCTATCCCAGTGTTTATCACAGTACAAAGATGACAATGAATTCACATTTTCTAAGTCACAGTGCTGCCTGCTTTCAAACTTCATCTCTCTTTCCTTCACAGCAACTTTATGATGTAAGTATGACCTTGCCCAGTTATAAAAGAGGAATTAGAAAACCTTTCTAGCCCAAGGTCATACTTGCCCAAGGTCATACCCCCAAGAAGTGGCAGAGAAGGGGCTTTGAACCCACCTGCCTGCCTCCGAAACTTCTTCTTCCTTCCACTTGTGGTGTTGGCCTTGCCAGCTTAGATGCCTGTCTCTAGGAGAGAGTGAGCTCCTAGATGACCCGAGTCATACCAGGTGTATCTGAGTGTCCCCAGAGCTGGGGACAGAGAATGTCAGTAAACATTTGCTGACATTGAGCTCAAACCCTTTCCTCCTCACCCCTCCCAGGCTGACCACTAGTGACTTTTTTCCCTTTTCAGGCTCTATGTTGGCCAGATTCCCTTTCTTTCAACCATGCAGGGAGCAGGGTCATGGGACTCCAAGTTTGATTATTAGCTATGAGGTGCTGGGCAAGTACGTTCTTTCCCTAAAAGATACTGGGGCCTGTTCGCCTCAGAGTAGGGTACATGGCCCATTCTTAGGGATACTTATTAAAGCCATGGAAAATATATTGCACCCTTCCTTGGAGAGCCTTTTTCTCCTTAAAATTTTCAGGGAAGTAGAAATAAATTAAGTAATTTAACTTCTAAGCAATATTTTAAACATTAATTCAAAATAAAAAAATTTTTTGGCATAAACTACAAAGTTTATGTTAACTTTTAGGATAAAACTTACATGGGCTGCTTTAGGCTACACACCTTAGGTCTCCAGGGACTATGATGGAAAGATGTGGGAAGTACCCCATAAAATTGTGTGGGTTCCCAGCTACCAGGGCCCACCCTGGCTAGGGGTATAAAGAGATGCTGATTGCATCAACCCTCCCTTCTTCTTGCCCTGGTCCCTTGGGTCTCCTCCTACAGCTGGTTTAATACAATGGAAAGAACTATGTCCCTGGAGCTAGACAGACCTGACTTTGAATCCTAGAGTGGACAGTTACTGCTCTGGGAACCCAGACTTAAAATTCTGTTTCCTTTCAGTATCATGGGCTTAATGATACCACCTACCCATGTTGGATATACTGCTTGCCCTGCAGATTTGCCCTCCACCCATCGCTACCCTGCTCTGTGCCCTGGGAGCCTGAATCATATGGATGGTATCAATTGGTTCCTTTGTTCCCTGGCCTTCGGTAGGATTTGGGCAATGGGAGACTCAGGCGGGAGGATGGGAAGAGAGACAGGAAGGGTATTTACCCCCCAGTTTGCTCTCTACCATCTGGAGGACAGCAGTGAGAATATTCCTCACTTCTTTGGGCCACAGCTCTTGCTACTTAGCCCTCTCCTGTGGCTACAGCTCTCTTGGGTTCCGAAAACCTTCCCTCCCCTGACCTCAGGGCCCTGGCCAGCTTGGGGCTGGGGGCTGGTGTCGCCACCCTGTAATGGTTTCCTTTAACCCTCCCAAGGTTTATAAATATCCCGCCCTCCCCTGCGCTAAGCTCTCCCCAGGGGTCCCTTCTGAGTGTGCCATTGTTTTCTGTGGGACCCTGACCCATAAACCACCTCACTGGGTTTGGGGAGGATTAAATAAATGGCTGCGAGGCAGTTTATAAGGAAAGCTTGTACTTGGCGCTTGAGACGAATCATGGCTGTCACTGGGGACCCACTGGGGAGCCTGGGGAGGGTGGAGGCGGCCCCCGGGCAGAAGCCTGCCGGAAGGAGGCAGCTCCTAAGATCGTCTTCCTTCACCAAGGGCCGCTCCCTACCCCGGAGCCCTGGGAGGCCTGGCCGGGGAACCGTGCCTTTTCAGGGCACGGTTCCTGCGGCCGTGGCCGCCGCGGCAGCACCATCGGTAACACGCCGGGCTCCTGGGGGGCCCTCCTGGCTGCAGCGCATCTGGCAGCCTCGGGCGGCCAGGGAGCCCCAGCGCGGAGCCGCCAGCTCGCTGACTCAGCACAACGCCCCTCTCTCAGCAGCTTGGCTTGGGTGGGAACCAACCAGCCATCCGGTGGCCCCTCCCCTCCCCTCGGAGGCAGCACCCCCTCCGGCTGGAGCGGCTCCAGGCCTCTAACGAGTGCTGGCTGTTGGCTCGTCCAGGCCCCCGCCGCGCTGCGGCAGAACGCGCTCGGGCAACAGAGAACACTGTTGGTCAGCCAGAGAACTCTGTCTCCCTTCCAGCCTCCCCCCTAGAGGCTCCCGAGGACCTGGGGTGTCAGAGCTGGAAAGACAGGACAGAGCCCCTGACAGGACAGAGCCTCAGGCGAGGAAACTGAGGCCCCCAAAAAGCAATTTCCCAAGGGCCACCTCGAACCGCTTTCAGAAGCCAGGCCAACACTGGACAATTCCTCACAGGCTGGAGTCCCACGGTTTCTTCTCTGGGTGAGGACATCGATCACCAATGGCCCCAGGTCAGATCAAGTGCCCAGTAGATCGTGTGAGGTTTTCTTTAGAAGATTTTAAGTGTTGAGGGGCTCTAGGCACATCACCTACGTGTGACTTCTCGTCCTCACAACAACCCTATAAGGTAGGAATTGGGATCATCACAAACTAGATGAAGAAGCTGAGGCCCAGAGACAGGAAGCAGCTTGCCTGAGGTTGCACAGCTAGTACGTGGCCGAGCCAAAATTCCCACTGAAGTCTTTTATGCCGGAAGCTGGTGGTGCTCTGCCAACCGGGCAACACTGTCTTTGCATCTAGCAGCGCGTGGTAGCAAAGAACCCTCGGTAGGGTGGGCCTCGGCAAGCCGGAGCTCTAGCCTTGGCTTTGCCTCTAGCTTTTATTTGTGCAAACTTGGGCTACCTCCTATACCTCATTAGGGCTCACTTTCTTATTTATTTGACAGAGAGAGACACAGCGAGAGAGGGAACACAAGCAGGGGGAGAGGCAGAGGGAGAAGCAGGCCTCCCACTAAGCAGGAGCCCGATGCGGGGCTCGATCCCAGGACCCTGGGATCATGACCTGAGCCGAAGGCAGACGCTTAACAAGTGAGCCACCCAGGCGCCCGAGGGCTCCCTTTCTTATCTGTGAATAATGGTGAGCCAGCCGGCCCTGCTTCCTTCATGTGATATTCTATAAGACATGCAGGGTAGGTGCTATTATTCCCATTTTACAGATGGGGAAACTGAGACCATTCTTTTATTCATGATGAATAAATTAGTTGTAATTTGCTGAAGGACTTCTTTCTATAGGCCAGGTTCTTTGTCCCCAGAGAGGGAGGTGACTTGCTCAAGGCCACACATCTAGAAAGTGGCAGAGCCAAGCCTCAAGCTGACAGTGGATACTCTAACATACACTTCATGGCCTCCAGGATTATGCAAAAGTGGCCACAGGATCATGGTTTTCTAACTCCTGCAGAAAGCCACTTGGATCCCCCTTGAGCACAGCCCATGGCACTAAATAGATCCCAGGAATGCTATTCTCCTGGGAACTTTTGGCCTGGAACATATTTACAAAACTCTAGAGGGGATGGAAATATCCCAACCCACTCCCTACAGACCCAAATTAGCAATTTTCTTATTCTTTATAACCCCTCTGGAAATGCAAACTATGTAATATTGGTCTAAAATTAGGAGCATAAGTCACAAGAGAAAAGTCCCCCTACTTTGGAGAAAATGTTTTCTTAGCCTCATCCTGGCATTTTTTCTAAATCAGAACATGGCAGTTGTCTTTCAAATAATTATTTTCTCCTAGTGTGTATGGACTGGAAGCAAAATACGTTTAAGAGAACGTATTTTTTACTGTCCTGCCAAATGTTGAAATCCAGTCCCTTTTACCTGGCTGTCAATCTATTCAGGTAAGGCCTAGAATACTTGAACAGGAAGAGCCTGTTCTATGAGCCCAGGATGGCTTCTGGAATGAAGGGCCCTTTAATAATAACAACGGCCATAAGGTTATCTGTAGCCAACACAGACTGACAGTAACGATGTGCCAAGGAGCGGTGTGAAGTGTTTTATAGCCACTATTACGTTTAATCCTCAAGGTTACCTATAAGATGGGTGTTATTGTCCCATTTTGCATATGAGGGTAATTAAGGCCTAGAGAGGTTAAGAGATTGACCAAAAGTCATATGGTTATAGGACAAGTAGTGGTAGAGTTAGAATTTTAACCCAAACCTGTGTATCTCTGAAGTCCAAACTAAGATACTGTCTTCCATAACAGGTCTACACACTACGTGCCAGACACAGTCCCGAGTGATTCACATAATAACCTTTTGACCATTGCAATACTCCCCCTAAAAACTTGGCCCCATCCTTCTTCCTTGCTCCCCAGTGCCGAGACTCGCACTAGCTTCAAGCCTGTCACGTACTTCGAGGCTCTCTTGTTAAACTGCTGACCCCACTGGCGACTGTGCCAGGGTTGGTAAGAGTACGTGTGAAATACAACACCTTTGCATAAATTAATCCTAGTAGATGCCTAGGGCCTTGGGCATATTACTTAACTTCTTTGATCCTCAGGCTTCTCATCTGTCATTTGAATGGGTTAGCTTTGAGCTCGAATTTTCTAGAATTCTATGACAAATGCAGGGCTTGTCTGGAAATGAGTGTAGGGCATGAAAGTTTTGTTACATGGGGGTAGAAGTGACTTTGCTGTCAAGGCAGAGGAATGTTGTGGGTTGGGGGGACGTGAGGCCCCAGCTCCTAGGAGCAGTAGTGAATGGACAGCAAGTAGGGAGGGGGTAGGGTCCTTCAGCTGGCCGGAAGACTGAGCCAAAAATTGCCACCTCACTGAAGAGGACACGGTGAGTCAGAACCTCTCGGGTGCAGGAACAAGCATGTGGTATGTGTGACCCTGGGAGCAGAGCTTGTCCTACCAGATGGAAATCACCAAGGGGCTTGAAAGGGAGGGAGTTCCCCATCCCTTCAGGTAGTTGTTCAGAGGTTGGGCAGCCGTTGGAAGCCTTGTAGAGGGAATCTGACCTGTAGAGAGCTGACTTCCCAACGTGCAAACTTGATTTTGTCCCTCTTCTGCCTGTCCCCTTCCCCTGGATCCCAATTGCTTATGAATATAGTCCAAGGTAGCTCCTTACCATGGACGGTGAGGCTTCTTACAATCTGATGCTGACTTGGCCACATTCACTTCTCACTACCTCAGCTATGGTAGCCATGCCTAACTTCTTGCTCTTTTCTGAACACATGACGTGCTTTTATATTTCTGAGTCCAGCCACATCCCCTGTGAATCCTTTTTCACACCTCTAGGCGATTCATCCCTTTGGCTGAGCTATAACTTATGCATCGACTTTGTCAACAGACCATGAGCCCCTTGAGGGCAGGGCCTAGTCACACGCCTCTTCATATGGTGTCATGGGGACTGGAGTAGGAGCTGAGTGCAGATGAACGAATGAGGTGGGATTAGATGACATCTGACAGGCTCCATGCTAAGATCCTGCTATTTTAGTTCATTTCAGTAAGCATTAAAATGGTGGGCCTTCCACGTACACTCACATGGTGAGGGTTGATAGGCAGATAATAACAGTGCTAATGTGAACAGACACAACAGGAGCCAGGGCCAGGAACCAGGGCATGGAGAGGAGAGAGAAAAATACGGAGGTGGCTACCTAGTGAAGACAGTCTTGGTCTGTCTCATAGTCCCAAGCTGTTCCAGTGAGTGGGTGGGAAAGAGGAAAGAGAAAGCAATGGGGATGATCCTGCTGGCCACGAATTTTGGTTCTTTTGGGATTTAGAACTGAAATTGGCTTTCTTTAGAAGGCTCCACCCCTGCTCCCCAGTGGGTATTTTTAAGGGAATAGGTATCTGGGGGCCAATTTCCAACCCCTTCTCCCCCTTGACCCGCTGTATCAGCACCACACAGTTAGTAGCAGATAATCCAGCAAGTAGGGCCTGCCCACAAAAAGGGTCTGCCTTTGGTAGCCTCTAGGGAGATGAGGAAAAGTCACTGGAATCCAGTAGCAAGTAAGTAGGCCTACCACAGAAGCCTAGTTCCCCCTCATCCCTTTTGTCTTCAGTGGCATTTATGTGGCCATCCCCCTGGTTTCTGCCCCCTGGGTTATCAATCAGAATTTGCAGTGTGGCACCAGCTAGTGCTTTCCAACTCTTGTGGAGTTCCCACTGAAGACCCCCATCCTCTTGCTCCTTTCCCAGATTTTAAAAGAGAAGTCAGAAACTCAGACCAGCCCAGTTTTTGACGGTGGCTAGAGAACAACGCGGTGTGCAGATATGGTCTCTCCCATGGGTACCTCACTGTTCCTGTGCTCCACAGACAGCAGGGACCTGGGGTGGAGGGGTGTTGGAGGGGGGAGCCAGGCCAGATTCAAGGGCAGTGCTGGGCGTAGGTCTCTCTTGGGAGCCTTGAAACCCCCTCCCCTCCCTTTTTTGGACTCTTGACCGAAGTTACTTTTCTTCCTATTTTTATTAACACAAATCCCTAAGTGTGTTTATGTCCGGAGAAAATACTATGAATAACTGATGATACATTTGTTGATTAAATTGTGAATCATCCTGTGGGGAAAGGGAGATCGGAGAAAGGAGCAGGAGCTTTGGAGGCTTGCAGAAGATGTGTCGTAAAATATTTAGCAAATGATAGTCCAAACCACAGGGAAGAAGTCAGAGAGATGGGAACTTGCAAGCTGCCAGGGTTTAAAAGCTATTTAATGCTAACCATCAGTGCCAAAGAGCTGAGAGCGTCTCCCTTCCTCCCCGCATTGGCAGCCACAGCTCCGAGAATGTGGAAAGGGTTTGGACCGGCTGCACGCGGTGCTGGTGGGAACAGAGAGCAGGCAGCGTGCTGAAAGACTTTTTGTTTGAGAACTCTTGTAAACAAGGGATCTCCTCTGAGGTGGAATCCTCACCTCGTCTACTGCTCACACGTTCTTTTTTTTTTTTTTCTTCTTCTTCAAGATCTGCCAGATGATAAACTCTCCACATGGAACAGTAGTGGAGCCTCTAGTCAGTCATGGGGATGTTTCAGAATATCCTGATGTTTGACATCAAGGGAAAAATAGCCATGTGATGGACTGAGTTTGTTACTCTTCCTCCTGGTGTTTTGATAACACTTCGACATCGACTTCAGTCGCTGGTCCCAAAATGCTGAGGTTGTTATCTAAAGTTTTGAGCTACAAGTCGTGGCTCCTAAAGCATTAGGGATCTTACATTTTTAGGGCTGTGGTCAGGACTCACTTCTGTAACTGATCCTTTGGAGATGTCTGTTTTGGGGTAAAGGATGAAAAGGTCTCTCCTGATATTTTGGCCTGAAAGCCTCAAATGTGAAGTTAGGTTCTCCTAAGTATCAGAGCCTTATTAGAAGGAAAGATAAACTAAGGGAGAAGCAGCAGGGAAATAATGTAGGTCAATGGACATAACCATCCTGGGGAGAAAGAACACAGGAGACTGTGTTTATAAGGTACCCTTCAAAGTCACAGTATCATGAGTTCACAGGTAAGCAATTGCTAGTGAATTTGGTGGCTTCAGTCAAGGAACCTATTAATGTGCCAACAAAGTCCCCGCTTTTAGGGAACATACCATCTGCATGCTAGGGAGCCATGCATCCCCCAAATGATACAGATAATTAGCCTTTGAGGTTAGAAAAGCAAAAGATCTCTGGGCAAGGTGGTCCCAAGGAGGACAATAGGAATAATTCTAGCAAAACTGGTCCATGTGCATCAGAACCAGAAAGTGGTTCTTCTCCCTCATTCATGTTTGGTTTTGGTTCCTCTTGTTGCTTTGTTCCTCCTGCTTTGCTTTCTTGGAATGTCTTTTCTCCTACCCTCTACCTATCCCAAATCCAACACATCCTCTGAGACCCACTTCAGTGAACTTAGAGTCACACTCGACTATTCCAGTCTTCATCAATCCTTACTTCCTTTGAATCCTTACAGTACTTAGAGCCATTTATTGGGCACATGATTATACTGAGTATTATAATCTGTTTTTAAGAAAGATGAATCTTTCCCCCTCAATTCAACTATAATTGTTGGTACCAAATCTTCCAACACCTCTGTTACCCACAGCTTCTAGCAGTGCCTGCCACCGGGTGGATCACGTACATGTCAGTACCCCATCGGTAGGCTGCTCGTGATGAGTGAAAATCCTGGCTGGGTCTAAGGGAAGAAGACTGGATTCTTGGTAGGCCTAAGGCTGTGCCCCAGACTTGCACATCCAGGGTAAGAAAGACATGCTCTGAAAAGTTTTTGGTCCTGAAGTTTCCCTTCTTTTTTTAGTTGTGGTTGTTAAGGCAGATGGAAGGTTCAGAAAAGTTGTGAATTGAGTGAAAAATTAATCTACTGAGAATGAAAGTTGACCAGCAGTTCCATTCACATTTTTAAAAATGTGTAAGAAAGAAGAAAATGGGGGTGCCTGGGTGGCTCAGTAGGTTGAGGCACAGAGTCTGTTCTCTTCCTCTGTCTGTCCCTTCCCCCACTCATGCTCTCTCTCTCAAATAAATAAATCTTAAAAAAAAAAAAAAAAGGAAGGAAAGAAGAAAAGTGAAGGAGGGAGGAAGGAAGAAGGGAAGGAAGGACGGAGGGACATAAAAGAAAATAAAGCCTGGTGGTGGGGGTATGATAGGGGATGCATAAGACTCGGGCTTCAAATACAACCAGCAGTTTCATAATGTGGTAATTTTTAATATTAAAAGTAAATTGTAAATGTATCTTTATAAACAATATGCATAAAATAGATCTATTATTCTAAAACCTTTTCTTTTTAAAATGCTTTTTCACAGTAAATTTTTTAGGTGTCAGATTTCCCCTCAAAATAATAGTGCAATCGGAAGAAGGAACACATTGTCAGTGAATGCGGACTTGTCTGCTAATACAAGTCCTTGTAGATCTCTTGTAGGAGCGGGTGAAGACTCATGTCTGTCTCTGTTTTCTTTATGACTTGCAATAGCTGCACATGTTCTGTTACAATCTGTCTGAGGTCTGTCATTTTCTGGAGCAGCTTGGCAAAGAGCTGAGAGGACTCGGGGTGGTTCAGCTTGAGCTGGAGCTCCAAGGCTTGAAGCAGGTTGTCCTGGATGTCCTCAATGGGCTTCACATTCAGCAAACCTGGGCGGTCT
>NC_138369.1:45983941-45998648 GCF_054177405.1 Leptonychotes weddellii | reverse complement strand
TCATTCTCTCTCTCTCAAATAAATAAAATAAAAAAATCTTTAAAAAAAAAAAAAAGAATTCCTCGTATCAGTGAGGTCATATGATACATGTCTTTCTCTGATTGACTTATTTCGCTCAGCATTAACACCCTCCAGTTCCATCCATGTCGTTGCAAATGGAAGGCTTTTTTTTCTTTTTAAAGAAACACAACTTTGGTTTTATTCATCAACTCTTTTTAAAAATTCTATTTTGTTTTCAATTTAACTAATTTATTCTTTTAACTTCCTTTAAGTCTATTTCCCCCTCTTTTTCTAGCTTCTTGAGTTGAATGCTTAATTCATTTAGTTTTAGTATTTCTTGTTTTCTGATAGATGCCTTTAAAACTCTAAAATTTCCTCTGAGTGTCACTTTGGTTTCACCCTGCAGGCTTGGGTAAAGAGTACGTTCATAGCTCTTTCCTAAATAGTCTTACTATTTTGATTTCATTTTTAATCTAAGAGTTATATAGAATCATGTTTTAAAATTTTCAAGTGGAAAGTCTGGGTGTTTGTTTTTGTTTTCTAACTTCTATGTTTTCTTTTCTAATTTCTCAGTTTAACTAGCTCATTTAGGGCGCAGGGTTTTTGTACACCATTCAGGATACTCACCTGATACCATTCCAAATTTTTGCTCTTGAAGGCTATTCACCCTTGTTTTCTATTTTTATCTCTCTCCCCTTCCCTGTAAACTAAGGCACTGCATAAGGGCTTTTACTTACCTTTTATTTATTTAAAATAATTTTTAAAAGATTTCATTTATTTATTTGACAGAGAGAGAGAGAGCCACACCCACAAGCATGGGGAGCAGCAGAGGGAGAGGGAGAAGCAGGCTCCCTGCTGAGCAGAGAGCCCGACAATGTGGGGCTCCATCCCAGGACCCTAGGATCATGACCTGAGCCGAAGGCAGATGCTTAACTGACTGAGCCACCCAGGCTCCCTTAAAAAAAATTTTTTTTTATGATTTTAAGTAATCTCTACACCCAACGTGGGGCTTGAACTCATGACCCCAAGATCAAGAGTCACAGCTCTACTGATGGAGCTAGCCAGGTACCCTTACTTAAATTTTAATACCTTTCATCCTCTAGCCTCACTTTCTGAAATCATCCTTTTTTTACAGCCATATTAAGCTATTACCATACTAAGTCCCTCAAACATCCTATTTTCTGTCATGACTGTGCTTAGGCAGATTCTGTTCCTCCCTCCTGAAACAGTCTTCCTTTCCTTTCAACCATCTTAATGACTTCAACCTTTTATTCAAAATATGGCCTCTGTCACTTTGTTCTGGGAGCCCTCCTTGACGTTATCTGTTCCTCTCCCCTGTTCTCCCAACCCCCTTTCTTTGGACCCTGTAGCTCCCTATAAACACTTCAATCTCCATCATACTAGTAGATTACATTTATTGAATGATTATCATTTTCCAGACAATGTGCTGAAGGCTTTATACTCAATAGAACATTTGATCTTCACAATAACTCCATGAGGCCAGTGTTCTATGGAAGGAAAAATGAAGATTTAGAGAAAGGCATTAAATCTTGCCCGAAATCTGCCACTTCCTAGTAAATGGCAGAACTGAAATTTGAATCTAAGTCTGTTTAATTTCAAATGCTGTATTATAAGTATATTGTATTTATAAAGCATATTATAAGTACTGATTTTTCTTCTTTATGTCCCCTGCCAGGTCATGAGGTATCAGAGGGCACACTATGTCTTGATCATCTCTGAGCCTCTGGTAGAAACACAGGAAGGACTCAGTTGGCTAAGTTAATGAGCGAGAAGGTTGTTCTGGCTTAGAGTCCTGGATTGAAAAGTACAGTTCTCCTGGTTGGTGAACAAGCCTAAAGGCAGGATCACTACACAATGAAAAAGTCTCCTGTAAACAGTGTTTTCCTGTATGTAATAAACTCTAGTAACCTTTATCCACTGAGGTGAGGTATAGGAGAGAAATGTTAGCAGAGTCTCACGGTGGGATTTTCAGGACTCTAAACATTCTCTTAAATTAAGTTGCTTTTCATTTTTTTTTTCCTTTTTAATTACAGAAGGAAACTGGGCTGATTTCTTTTTTCTAACTTCTACTTATTCCATTGACTGGAATAAGCATACTACCCCTCCCCGCCCCCCCCCCCCGCCCCGCATTTAAGTTTGGAACCATCAGCAAAAATCTCAGATTCTACGAATGAAACAAATGATGTAGTCCTGGCTTAGAGAATCATGCCCCTGGAGGACATGCGCCTTTCTCACAATTGCCATACAATCATGAAAACTGTGATGCTTTAGCCCCTGACAGATCTTGGACTGGTGCCTTTGGTTTAATGATTGCGGCTCCTCTCCCTGATGAATGTTCCAGATTTCAGTGGCCCGCAGCTATGCAAATGCATGTGCATCTGAAGTGGCAGCATTTTGTGTGAAGGCCACTGTTGAATGTGGCTCCTCCATGGGCTGGGACCCCACACCCTTGTGTAGAACCTCTGCTCACTGGGGCACTGGCTCCTTGGAACCCTATCTCCTTCTTCCTTCCTCTTGGGCAGCATCAGTCAAAACTTCTGCTGAAGAGATTACATTAATCTAGTAGGTTTCATTTTTCGTGACAGCTCAAACAACCAAACCCTAAAATGCAGCTGATCAGGCTTGCTGGAAACACTTGGCTTCAGTGCAGTATAATGGAACTGGCTCCTTTAGGAGTGGAGAAGGATCTGGTTTGGATTTTCAAATCCCTCTTTGGCAAGTTAATTTTTTTTATTATGTGACAGATGAAGTTTGGCTGAACGGCTGAAATTTTGTGGCCACTGATTTATATTTTCTCTAGTGAAAAGTTAGATCATTTACAGATCTGTCCCTGTCCCCTTTACTGAGCCTCAGTCAAGGCAAAATGGAGTGCAGTTGAGTGGAAAAAGTGGCATAGTTTAACCAGCTCTGTGACCCTGGGCAAACCGATCAAAGTCACTGGGCCTCAATTTTCTATTCTCCAAATACATAATTCACATAATTAAACTGGGGAAATACACTCAAAATGTAATTAGAAAAGTATATTAACAGGCTTACACTTTAAATTTAAAACACTTGGCTTCTTTAAAAAACTAAAAAGCTTCCCTTAGTCTTAAAGCAATCCCTAGAATCAAAGGCAAAAGGGATTTGTCCGGGTTGCTTGACACCTTCTACCCTGCTGAAAGGCCTTCCCTCTCCCCTCTCCTCTTTCTCCTTCCACACGCATTCAAACCCTTGCTGAGCTCAGCTGGACACCACAAACGTGCCGCAGCAATCTGTGTAAGCACCCAGAGCTGTCCTGGGTCTTCACCCTTCCCTCTCCACTCCCCAGTGCCTGCTAAGATACTGCTTTTAGAAGATCCATCTGAGATCTTCCTGCACCTTACTGAGAGTCAGAGTTGAGGTCTGGAATTGGATCAGGGTCAAAGGACCCCATTTACTGGCCTAGGCTGCCTAGAAGACCCTTTTGGGAAAGTGAGTGTTGACTCACATACTCCAGAACACAACACTCGAGGAAGCTGGAGTCAATTACTGGTTCCTTACTCCCAGGCTGCAAAGAATTGGGAAAGCAACCTTTCCGGTCCCCACTCACACAGTGCTGGAACTGATTATAGAGGGCGGCTGATTATGAGCAAACCTACAAAACTCCCATAGTATCCAGATCTGGCTCCATTATGGGGAGAGATATCTAAAGACTTCAATTCTCTTGACCCTCCTGGGATCTGCCCCCCTGGGCCAGGCATTTCCCGAGCACAGATTTTCTCAGGAGGCTTCTGGGGGGGACCAGAGGGCACCAGGGGAGTCTCCTGAAGGAGAGCCAGAAAACCCAAAGGGGATGGTTTTGTCTCTATTCTAGGGGCTGCTGTTGACGCTTTTCCAATCTTTGTCTATTGGCTTTCTGATACAGACTAATCTGAAAAGGATTGTATCCAGGGGATTTAGGAAAAAAAAAAAAAAGTCTGAAAGCTGGGCAGCTGTAAATTGATCCACAGACAATGAAAGATCTTAGTTCAGGTGCCCGGTGAAAACCAAAGGGGAGGTAGGGCTTCCTTTTAACACTTCCTCTCCAATTTCCTTTATTCCATTCTTTCTAAGTTCACAGATGTGTTAAAAAGAGCAATGGATTTGGAAACAAAGACTTGATTTGAGCCCTCTCTTCCACTTAGTTTCTTTGTGACTTTGGACAAGTCCTCTAATCTTTCTGGGTTTTGGTTTAATTTTTTAAGACAATAGTATTTCATAAGGTCGTAGTGAGGATGAGCTAGGTCAAGGAACCCTGTAAGATATTAATATTCTCTCGGTTTGTTCAAATAAAGGCAGTTTCCACCGGGACGGGGTCAGGAGTGTAAGCTGGGGTGGGCTGGCACATCACAGTGAGGAAGGGAAGATTTCTGAACTGATCCTGGTAAGAGCACAGACTCAGGAGCACAAGAAAATAATTCCTGATGCACGCTCATGTTTGAGGGGTTTGGGCAGGTTCTCATTCTTGTGGTTGAGTGCATAAAAGCAAGACAGTCTAAGAGCAATAAGACAAGGAAGCCACGGGGCCCCAATTCACTTCTTCCCTGAAGTGCTGGTGTTCGGGATTCTGCAGTACTTTTCTGATCAAGCAGAATCATGGTGAGCATTAGGCAAAACTGTGAATTCAGCCAACTTTATCTTTAGTAAACTGTGGTATGGCCTGTAGCAATTCCCTCCCACATTCCTACCTTTGGGAAAAAAATAATGTAAGAAAGTTTCACATGTGTTCTTCTTCTCATAGTTAAATTTCAATTGGAGCTGGATGGAGTGCAGTGATTCTCAACTTTGGCTACACACTGAAATCACGTGGGGAGATTAAAACCCCGCAAATGAATACCTGGGTCCCATCTCTAGAGATTCTGATTGGCTTGGTCTGGGGTATGACCTTCAAGGTTTTTAAAAGCTCCCAGGTGATTCTAATGGACAGCCAAGAGTAAGCACTACTGGCTTAGTGAGAAGCAGTTGGAATCCCAGCCTTAAAACTTACTTGCTGGGTAACCTTGAGCAAGTTCCTTAACCTTTCTGTGCCTTGGTTTCCTCATTTAAAAAATGGAGTCATAAGAATAATGCAACTCATAGTGTTGTTGGGAGGATTAAATGAGTTAATAGATGGTGAGTGCCAGAGCAGTGTCTGACGCATAGTGGGTAGCTATTTCTATTTATAATATCACTCGCATCTTTTTCCTTCCTACCTTTCTTCTCTCACTTCTCTGATCTTCCTGGGTCTCTATCTTTCCTGTTCTTTCTCCCGTAATTGTTCCTTTCTTCTCAGCCATCTCTCCACTCCCCCTTCCAGATGTTTTTCCCTTTCCACTCCTGGGCCTGCACCTTGCTGGAGATTTGGTATTAGGAATCCTAGCAGGGCAAACCTAAATTAATCAGAAGACTGCATGATGGATGATTTTAGGAGAAATGCAGTTGATGGGTGGCTATCTGGGCAAGGGGACAACATAACCAGGAGGTCTTGTAAACGTGTTATCAAACAGATAAAGATCTTCTGTAACGAGCACATTCTGCTGTGAACCCACATGTAGTCGGACAGAGTCCTTCACTCTGGAGTGGGTTAACATTCTAACATTTCCCTTCTGAATGCTTTTTCTGTCTAAGTCCAAATGACAACCACTCCTTAAAACAATAACACATAGGATGTAGTCAGGATGGGGAAAGGGGGTGACCACCACAATGAAACCAACCCAGGTAGTATTTTCTTTTATCTGCCCATCGAGTAAACCATTCTACACCAACTTCCCTCATCTCAAACACCCAACTGCCACCCCCAAAAGCCACCTCCCCAACTACAACAGGGGACACAAAGATATTGTAATGAGGTGAGTAGTGCTTTCTTCTTTTCTGTCTTCAAAGCTCTTTGCATTGCTCAATGGTACCTCAATGGAGTGAAATGAGCTTGGGCTCTTGTTTTATTTCCAGGTCTTTTAGAATGGAAATTTTCCTCAAGCTCTCTGTCCTGCCCTTGGGAAGTTATTGTCTTTCCTGTCTCTTTTCACCCCCGGGGGGGGGGGGGTTTAAGGTCCCCTTGTTGTTCTAAAGGTTGCTCAATGGAAGCTCAGCCATGTGGTTTGCTGAGGGTTCTCTGTGTCAGCCCAGGACAGCAGTGTTCTTCCCTTGAGCTGAGGGATAGAGATAAATTCTGCTCCTTCCATGTCCAACACTGGCTCTGAGCAGGACTGGAAATGGGGCGTGGGTGGGAGGTAGAGAAGGCTGGAGAGGAAAGAGAATGATTTCTTCTTTCTCCTCAAGCCTGACACACTCCTCCCCCTAATCCAAACCCTCTTCCTTGCTTCCTCAACCTCTAGAAATGCCAATAACCGAACATAAAACATAGCCAAGTATTTGTTCTCTGCAACTCTCGCTCAATGTCTTCCTTTCCAATGTCTTTGAGAAGAACCTGTGATCTCAAAACATAGGTGTGATCTTTAATCTCCAAATATGACCTCTCAACACATAATGTCCCAAACTTTATCAGAACCTTGGGAGGGTGGAAACTCACCACACTCCTGGTTTCTCTATCTCCTTGAGGGGCCAGGGGGCTTAGAGTTCTCCCCTTAGCTTGTCAGGCCTCTCCCTCTTCCTCCATATCTCTTTCCCTTAGGGTTTTTTTTCTCAATCCACAACTAATCCCTTTAAAGTGATAGCTGATAAAGGGATGAGCTTGTATCTCCCTAGGGGTATTTATATTGTAATAAGGGATTTTAAGAATGACTATTGGTGGAATTGTAAGCAGTCTGACTGGCAAGATTGCGTAGAGCTACTTCAAATTCTATCATACAGGGGGAAAGGGAAAATTAGCATTTATTGTGTGCTTAACATGTCCCAGGCATTGTGCCAGAGGCTTCACATAATGTTATTTCTTTTACTTACAATACTGGTAAGGAAATTAGGGCCCAGGGAGGTAAATAATTGAGTGAAATCACACATCTAGTAAGTCGTGGTGGGGGGTGGGGTCTGAACTCAGGGCTGTCCCTGTGATTCCAAAGCTTTCCAATGCCCCCATCCCACCTCTTCTGGTTTTCTTCTTTGTGAATCTGGCAAGACCCTTGAAAGGTACTTTCCCTGGGAGTGCATAGCTCCTTCACAACCTGCGTTGGCCTCTCTGTGATGAGCGACTCGAACCCGTCCTGAGTTTCATTCTTCCTCACTCGCAGATGATCTGTCTGAATGTCTTGGTGGATTGTGCCAGTCTGGAAGGCTGCCTGGGGTCACCCAGAGTTTAAACACACATTGTGAGAACCCAGAATGATAAAGTGCTCCAAAAAGCGGCCCACTGACTGACTGACTGAACCTTTTCCAAGACTGCTGGTGAGGCGATAGGAATGACTCAGCAGTTTGGCTTTCAATCCCATGTCTGTCTCTGAGGTCAAGTACAATCGTGCGCTCACTCACTGAGATGATCCCGGCCTACCAGGCCCAGGGTGAAGAAGAGATTTTACTTCTGAAGCAGTCACTGAGAAAGATGCTTCTATGTTCTACAAACAACAAAAGCCGCCGTGCGTGTGTGTATTTTTAAGTTTCTCAGATGATTCTAGTATGTTTCATTTTCTCCCTCTCCCCCCATCCCCCCGCCAGCCATCTGGTTTTTAGAATTTGCGTGCCAGTTGAGAACTCATAGATAGACCTCACCTTTGTCTAAACCAAGTCCACAAAGTTATTAAAAGAGTGAACTAATGGGACATTTCTAGATAACACTAATTGAGTCATTATTCAAAGCCATCCTAGCCACCTGACAAGGGTTTTCCCACTGGTCATGGCACCATGGTGGGAAGAGCAGAGGAGAAGAGTGTCGTACGCTATGTAGACACACTGTAGGTGCCCATTACAGATTTTTCAGTTAATAAATGAATGCCATTACTCTCTGACTCCCTCATGGCCCCCATGGGGGACAAGAACCATGTAATAACACTCGTCCACTGTCCTGCTCAGAGCTTAGTCAGATGAGAAATCAGATGTCCTTGTTTATTCTCAGTATCATGAGAAAGAAGTTAGAATAACAACTTTTACCACCTAGGCACTAGCCTGAGTCTTGTCCAAAAAAACTGTATGGATAAGAGAGCTGCATATTTCACTCACAGAGGAGAGGAGAAGAAAGTAGGCCTATTGGTGTTCATGGTGTTTTTAATACCTGCGTTTTCAACTATTCTGGGTTTTGTCTCCTCCTGGTCAACGAGTACGGATGATGCTAACAGACAGAGAAGATGTGGGGGCCACTGGGTCCTGCAGAACCAGAGGCCTCCTTAAGCTGGGGTTTCCTCAAGAAAAGTGTAGGCCACTCAGACACCTGTCCTCTGCCCTCTGTTCTAGAGAAGTGCTATGCCGTCCATTCTAACTTGCAGACACAGTTCCACAGACAATGGAAAGACTACGCATGAGCTGGAAACATCCTTGAGATTGTGAAGGGCCTTGAGGGATGGGGAAGAGAGATGGAATACTCAAACTCAGAGTCCTCAAACTCTGTGCCCGAGAGCTGGCGTGACGCATTTGCCGCTAGAGCTGAATGAGTGTTGTTTCTGACGGGCAGGAAGAAATGAAGTTAACAATTTTAAATTTCTCTCATAAATTTCTTCTGCAACCACTCACCTCTATTAGAACCTGGTGTAAGATGGTATCTGATGAAGTGCAACTGTATTCACTTAGTTAACTTATTTTTTGCAAGAGTGCTACACACAAGTGCCATTGTTTCCGAGGCCCATGCTACCTGAACAAGTTTAAGAACACAGCACCAGTCTTCAGTGTCATACTGGGCTCCGTTCCTTCCCACAACCATTTTCAAACCTAGCGCGTCATTTTGTTAGGTTAGAGCAGTGTCTCGAGAAGGCCTTTGGATATTGATTAGGTAATATCTAGACCACAACCTGAAACTTATTGACTGAAATATTTGGAGGCAAATGAAATACGTAGTTTTTGGTAACTGCCAAAGAACTCCAGGACCAAGGTAATTAACTGGGGTTCTTCCACATCCCAGTACACAGCAGGGCATCAGTCTGAAGGTCAGAGAGACCTGGGTCTGAACCTTGGCCTCACCAATTAGTGGCTCTGTGACCTGGGGCAAGTTGCTTTATCTTAGAGCTCTAAACTTCTATTTTCTCCATTTGTAAAATGGGGATAACAACAGACTTTGCAAAGCTGCAGGAAAGGTTAAACAAAGATTATGAACATATGTAAAGTGCTCAAGTATATATTCTGGCATATAATGAGGTATTCGATAAACAGTGGCTAGTATTACTATGAATATTTGACTATTACGCATTCAACAAGCATTTATTAAGTATATTTTCTGGACTGGATGCTGTGCTTTGATTCTGTTCTATAGAATCTCTATCTATATACACATACAGAGTCATGACCAAGGGTAAGAAACAGAAGCCTCAGGTTACTGACCTGATAGAAGTAGGACTAACCCAATTGTCTTAAGAGCATCAACTCTTCCTGGATCTGCAAATGTACAGCTATGAGAACAATTCCCCTTTCTTGTGCCCTATTCTCCCTGCCCCCTGCCCACTCAACAGCAGAAACACACATGATCACTCCAAGAACAGCTGTCCGAAGTTGCTTCACAGAAAAAGAACATGGCTAGGATTGCTGGAAAACGAAGGAGCTGCTATAGAGGTGGTTTGCATAACCAAGCCAGACTCAAGAGGGTAAATGAGGAGGCTGATGAATTGCCATCTGTGGCCATTGTATCAATATTTACAGCTTCTCTGTCATTAAAATGGCGATGGCAATCTGCCTCAAAAAATATATTATAAAACCCAGTGAATTTCCTCCCCCATATCTTGGAAGTTTGGGAAGAACTGTAATGGATTCCAAACTGTTTTGAATTAACAAAAAGAGCTTTTTCCTGTTGCAGAGTTCCAGCTGGAACCTTCCTATGCTTTTCTTCACTGAACAGCAAATGCTCAAGGAGGCAAAGAGTCCAGTGGAGTGTCCTGGGGCTTGTCAGTTTTACTGAGCTTTACACTTGGCTTAGGTTGCTGGGTCGTTCTGGGAGTTTGCTAGTGTGGCTGGCATGGAACTGTGGCCCCGGAGGCAAACCTGCCCTTGCTGGAGGCAGTTTTATTACTCTTGACGCCACCCATCCTAGAGGGAACGAGGGAAGCTGTTACTTATCACGACTACTGAGGAAGCACTACCTCCGAATTATGGGCCCATACCTTAGGGGATACAGTGAAGGGAGCACAGGTTCCGGCCACCAACACAAGTGTGAGGAGGGTGACCACGAGGCATTAGCCAGGTGGCAGGGGACAGGGTATGTGGCAGAGAGGGCACGCTGAGGTGACAGGACACCTGGTTTTCAGCCCCAGTTCCACTGCTCACTAGCTGTTAGATCTCAGACAAATTGCTGAAGTCTAGGAACCTCGCTTTTCCTTCTGTGAAATGGGAATAAAAATATAGGAGAATTGTCAGGATCTAATAAGAGAACATATATGGAATGCTTTTTAAAAATGTACACAGTGCTGTCCTTCGTCTGATTCTGGACTGTTGTTCTTTGTAGTCCCATTTTTTTTTTTTTTCTTGCCTTGAGCTCAGGAGAGAAAGAGAGAGAGGAGAAAAACTTGAGAAGAACTAGGTCATCTTTCTCAGCTAGCTTGGTTTGAGAGCTGAGTAAACAGCAAAGATGCTAAGCACCAGGCCAATCTAAGCACCAAATCTCACCGGATCAGCAGTTTCTAGGGTTGAAGTTGAATGACAGTGATCTTAACTATAGCAACTCCAGTTTCCTCAGCAAATACTTAGTTGGGTCAAATCAGGTACTTTCATCCAAAAAAGAAAAGAAAAAATCCCCTTTAGGTCTTCTGGGGATGCCTTGCCCTTAATCTCCCCAATTCCTTACCATCCCACACTTACAAGGGGCCCATCTCCCCATCCTTCCTTCAGTCTAGGGTCACGGTGCCTTCAGTCTTCTGTGATTCTAAGCCTAGCTCAGAATGAGGTCAATGGGACCCCTGCCAAAAGCTCTTTTTCTGAAATCACTAAAGCTATCTATAGACTTCAATGTAAACTGCACAAAAGAAAATGACCACTCTTTGTTAAGATTAAGTAGGATCAGAAATTTGTTCACTGGATCAAAGCCTCTTGCTTACATGAATGTTTTCCTTCTGGAAAACCCAGGATAGGAAAAGAATTAAAACTCATTGAGAAATTATATGTCATAATCTAATAAACCACAATCTGGGATACTGACTTCATCTACAGATGACTGGGATTCTGATTTTACTGGAGTCTAGTCTTTGGACTGGAAAAGACTTGAGCAGTTCTTTCTCTGGCCTATACCCAACTGGCTTCTCTGAGTAAAGAAGAGAATCAAATTTCTATGTGTTGAGCAAACATGGGGTCCAGTTTATTCATTCTTATCTACTGCCTGTAGGTAGACTTCATCTACAAAAGCAAACTTTGATCAAGGAAGGATTTGCCTTTTGTGATACGGGAACTAGTCAATGGTTAATTCTATTTTTTTTTTTAAGGAAGTCTAAAATTATTCACAGGGTTTTCTTCTCATAATAACCACAGGGATAAGACTTTAATAATCTATGGCTGGCTGCTACCTTCAGATTTCTTTCATTGTTGTGAAGATCCAATAAGATCTGGATATTGGCTACTGTTAAAGCAGTCTGTATGAGACCAAAAGGAACTCATTTATATGGCATCTACATTTAAAATGTACCATTTTTAATTTTCATAATTAAAAACCAAAGCCTGCAGTATCTGTTAAATTGAATCAAACTATGCACTGTTATTTTTTGACCAACTAATGAAAAATTTAAAGCCTAATAAATCGCTGGTTTTTAAATAAACTTGCTTGTGAGTTATAGGCAATAATGGCTTTTTTTTCCTAGATGAAAACACCCTGTGGTCTCATGTGCCCATAAAACAACATTGCTCACTGGGGCGCCCTGGGTGGCTCAGTCAGTTAAGTGGCCAACTCCTGATTTCAGCTTAGGTCATGATCTCAGGTCCTGGGAGAGAGCACCACATAGGGCTCCGTGCTCAGTGGGGAGTCTGAGGATTCCCCCTCTCCCTCTCCTCTGCCCCTCCCTCTGCTTGCATGCGCGCACTCTCTAAAATAAATAAATCTTTAAAGAAAACCAAAAACCAAAAAACCAACACTGCTCAAGTTCAAAAAGTCCAGAATTATGACTGTTTCTTGTGTAAACCTTCCCTGGCTAGCAATTAATCTTTGAACAGCTTATTTCAAATGCCTCCCTTAGTGTATCTATGGTGGGAATATAAACTGGTATAAATGTTGTGGAGAACAATCTGGCAATGATGTAACAAAAGACTTAAACATATTTATAGCCATTCCACTTCTGGTAATTTAGAATGAGAAAATAATTTGGAATTTGAACAGAAATTTACACTTAAAAATGTTCACTAAAACACAAATTTAGAACACATTTTCAACAATTTTCTAAAAAAATTTTTCTATATTCTCCTCTATAGGTTTTTTGTAGTAAGTGAGCAACCATAAATAAGGAGATAATTCAGTATGTAATGGTCCTTTAAAAAAATGAGTATTTTACAGTCCTTAAAATGGTAGTATGTATACATAGATATGTAGCACATGCATAGAAACTTTTCAGGAGGAGACATAGGACTTTGTTAATCTCATTTTATTCTGAGGACAGAGACCTTTAATTCCCATTTACACTTTTCTGTACTCTTTGAATTATGAAATGACCATGTATTACTTTTATTTTCTAAAAATTAATGAAAAATATTAACAAAGAGTATGTAATGACATGGGGAAAATGACTAAGTGAGAAAAGGAATATAAATATGGAATCTAGAGTATGCTTGGGAAAAATCTTAGAAATATATTAAATGTTAATAATTCTATTTCTATTCATCATTAAAAATAAAATGTGCCTCAAAATATTAGCTAAGCAATAACAACTTGTTTTCTCATCTGGTTTTTCAAAATTTAAGCTTTTTCTCCTAATGAACCTCAAATAAACTAGAATCTCATTCTTCTTTGCTGAATTAATCATGGGTCCCAGAGGATCAAGGGTTGATCTATCTAAGTAGAGTCTGTCAAGATATTAAAATATGTTGGATAGTAGCTTTTGTTACATTAAACATAACCCCCCAAAACATCACTTTTAAATGAGTGGCAACTTGACGCTGCACAGAGGCTCCAGGGTTAACCCGCGTGCCGTATGCCAGCTCCCTGCACCCGAGTCATGTAAAGGGTAGGATTACTGTAGACTCTGGAGCCAGACTGCCCGAGCTCATCATCCTGGCTCCGCAGCTTATGTTTGCTGGGTAGCCCTGGGCAAGTGATTGAACCCTTCAGTGCTCTGGTTTCCTCGCCTGCAAGACGGTACTTCCCTCACTGGGCTGGAGAATTAAGTGAACGCGTACTACATGCTCAGAACCCTGCCGAGGACACAGTAGGTACTTAACAAGTGTTTGCTAGCATTATTATTATTATTACTAATACATGATGCACCTGATTTCAGAAGCATTCTGCTCTCAAATAACTGGACAACAAAGGAGGGCAGAGTGCACCATGTTCTTTATAATATCTTGTATAGTTAGACACAGTTTACATCTAGAGGACCACCATCCCTCCCCCCATCAGCTTTCGCCAACAGAGGATGTTCTGCCAAGTGCACACAGAAAGCTCACCCGAAGTCCATTTCAGTAATGAAAACTCATTGCTTAAAAACAATTTTTATAAAGAGAGACGACAGTAAAACTTTCTTCTACATAAGTTGGAAATGTGTGGAGAAGCCAATGAAAGTAGCATGTAGTATAAAACCTGGCTTTTGGAGTCGGTTAGTTAGATCATGTACTTACAAGGCCAAAAATACAATGAATTGCTAAATAACTCAATTTATTTCTCTGCTCTGTGCTCTTTGGTTCAGATTGTATTCTTAATCATAGCCACCACCTCCCAAAGGTACCTTAAGGGAAGCCATCAGAGAAATCTACCTGAGGGAATAGTTAGAAGTCAGTAGATAAATACTCCTTGATTCCTGATATTAGGAAAGCAATTCAAAGTAATATCTTCCTGATGGTAGGGCAGTAACTTTCTCTATGCCAAGTGAGCACCAACTTAAGCAAAGTTGTACATGTCATTACTTAAACGACATGAAGAATAGATTGGCCTGAAGGGAAGGGCAAGAGAGAAGGGAAGGGAAAAGATAGGGAAAAAGAAAATGAAAAGAAAAAAAAAAAAAAAGAAGAGGGCATTTGCTTTTCATGTTTGGATTTGACTGGAAAAAATATTATGAAGGATAAAAGAAGAAATGCCTGGGTTGCCCACAGCCTTCCAACAGCAAATTTATGATCCTCTCTCCTGGTATTTTACCTGTGTAGTGATGTTCTCCTGGCATCATACCCCTCGCATTTTCTGTAGGAAAGTACAGTAAGTACAGAGAAAAGGGCGAATGCTGAGGAAAGTGAAAATTCTTCCAGCCATGCCACCACCGTCCCACCCTCTTCCACGGAAGATCGAAAGATGGATCTTACCTCCACTGAGAATAATGACGGCTATAAATATTGCCAAGTCGCTGTCATCTAATTCCAGTGCATTGAACTTCACAGCAAACTCAAACTTGGGCTCCATAAAGTCACCAAAGGGCTTTCTCAGGCTCTTTAGAAATTCCCTTGTCATGAATCCTTGGCCCTCTGATATGAGAACCCCATCTTTATTCATCAAGGAGGCCAG
>NC_138369.1:45915707-45983841 GCF_054177405.1 Leptonychotes weddellii | reverse complement strand
CTGCAAAAAAAAAAAAAAAAGGGTGGGGGAAAGAAGCTGAGTTGGAGATTTCTAATTCAGGGTGAATACCATTCCAGTTTCTTTATACATATTTGCTTTGCTAAAATCTTTAAGGTTGAAAATACGTAATGAGAAAATATTCTCATCTCCTGATCATTCCTCCTAATTGTCTTTTGGGACCAAACATATTTTACCAAGCTTGGTCTTCTTTTCTTTCAACTTACACTGCAACACTTTTACCTATGACTGGCTAATACCAGTTTGGGTTGTTTGGAGAGTCTTTGTTGCTGACTTGTAAAATCATACAAAATCTGTTGTTTATCTTGGCTTTCAAGAGAATGTGTTTTTAACCTTCATTCAATGAAAAAAAATCATTTCGGCAACTCAGGGTTGAACACACCCACTTGAACATAAAGTAATCTTGCAGTTTTAGATTAAATCTACTCAGATCTCAAATGAAATGCAGTGTGCATGTAAAATATACTTAACTATAAAAAATCGGTTTGAAAGCAGATGAGAAATATTGAGCCAAGAAAATGTCTATTTCTTTTCTTAATGCTCTGGAAGCAATCTGTTTCAGAAAGAGCCAGATGTTTAAAGCCTGTGGGTAAGCACTGCATAAAGTGGCAAAATTAAAAAAGGGTTTTGAACTTATTTTCAAAATATCTGTCCTTAAGGGTCAAATAATCAATAAAACACGTGCATCAGTTACTCAAGTCTGCAACAGACTGCCTTCAAAAGTAAGTTGTTAGTCATTAAGTGATCTCTCTCTTTCTTTCCTTGTATAGTAAGACCAAAGGGTTGTGGTCACTGTGAAATTCTCCAGGCTGCTCTGATTGAGAAGGGGAATCATTTTATATACATTGGAAATACTTAACTATAGAAGTTAACCACCCCACTCCCATTCAAGTAAGTGTACACCCAAAAGCACGGAATAAGAGTTGAAGGCATTTGCGCTCTAGCTTTGGCTCTATGGTTAAGAATGTGACTTTAGGAAAAACATTTATCTTTCCTAGGCTCAAATTTGTCAACTGAGGGGAATGCATTACATTGGATGTTTCCATCTCTTCCCTTGAAGGTATTTTAGTTGCATTTCTTAGAAGCTGTGTATGCATGTGTGTGTGTGTGTGTGTGTGTGTGTGGTGTACATGTGGATATGTGTGAGCATGCATGTACACTGAATATGAAGTCTTTGATGTACAAAAGTTTCTTTTAGGCAGAGATGCTGAGAATTCCCTCTGGATAGGCAAGAGGAAGCAGTATAATGAGTGGCAGCAGTAAGCACCTTCAAGACCCACTGGTTTGGAGATTCTAACTGTGCACCTCTACACAAGCCTATGATTTTCACCAACCTGTTAAGTCTGGTCTACACTGAAGGAATAACACTAACACTAAGGACTCCTAGATGTTGAGTAGATTTCCAAACCTGCATGTTATTTCCACACCATTCACGGGAGTTATTCCAGAAATTCTTACTTTTTCTAAACAAAAATTCACTTCAGTTGTATTGGTCAGCCAGCCCCAAAGGAGGGCAGATGCGGGGACCCAACAGTAAGTGTGTTTGGTGGCTCGAACTAGTTCTTCAAGTAAATTAGGAACAAAAATGCTTATTATGTTTTTGGACATTCTGCTTGTTTTCTTTTTTCTTTTTTTCTACTTCAGGATTGATATTATTGACGAGAGAGGAAAAAAAAGAGCAGATAATCAGTCACATCAGTTAAAAATGTGCTGAGTTTCCCCAGAATGTCAGATTCTAATCATGAGAAAGACTTGCTTTTATAGAACCTACAGAAAATGTGGTTTCTGTCCTCTAGGAGTTCCATAGCATATTGTATTTCTATCAATGGAATACTGGCTTTCTTTACTGCCATGGGAATCTGATGGTATCGATACCATACAGGTAGCTGTACATACATAAGTACAAAATAACATGAATATAAATCATCCCCTCTTCACATATGGAAAGACTGTACCCAGAGCTGCCCACTTCAACTCCGGGATGAGCTTCTGCTCAACCATTTGGCTTCTTGGCACAGAATGTATGCATGAAATTCTTCTACCTCCATGTAAGCAATTTATCTGGAACTATGCCCTGATAAATCACCCTGTGACTCTTCCCCTTGACTTCCCCTGTCCCCTCATATAAAGCCCCAGGTTCCTGTTTTTGAAAATCTGTGATAGTTAACATAGGGCACAAAATCCTGCTAATTTTCTCTCCCAATTTAACAACAATGTGACTTTAACCCCTTGGCAATCGATGTTGGTCAGGATTTCCTGGCAGTAAACACTCAAGGACAGAGAAAGGAATCAGCAGCCCCCACCATCATGCCAAACCATTCCAGTTTTGTTTTTTGTTTTTTTTTCTTTTTTAAATCCCTTCAGCATTTTTGAAAAAATGGTGAACTGGTAAAGTATTCTAGGTATTGACATGCAAATGGATACCAAGTGGATTTTTTTTGTTTTTCCAAGATTATGCTGTTTTCCTTGCTTTTTTGAAGTCTGCATAGGTACTTTCGACCTCCATGTAAATCTGTCAAACTGCAAAAGTGATCACCAGACATGATCTGCCTGGAGATCTGCCCTTCTTTGCCACCAATTCACTGATTCTTAGGTTGCCAACACTTAACTCACACAATTCACACTGGGACCTCCTCCCCCCGAAACAGGGAAAAGACAGTGACTTGCCTGATTTACAGAAAGCTGACCTCTTAAAACGAAGTGGAATTTGGCCTGTGTAATTTATCTTGGATCATTAACTTAATGTTACACTTCTGGTAAAATATTCTACAGCAAATGAATTTCACTTCCATATTTCTGTATTTTCTACAAATCAAAGGGCAGCCTTCTGTGTTCTATTAGCTTGTATGGTATCATCTGATGATCTACCATTATAAGAGGAATCATATCATCCTCAAATTTGGTCTTAATGATTTTACATTTCTAATTTGGAGCTAACGATGTATTTATCTTCAGACACTGTACCAAATGGCTAGATAAGCATTTCTTCTTAACAGGAAAGAATGTTTAAATACATCTGGGACTCTATAGGGATAGATCCAGGTTTTGTGGGACCTGAAATGCACATAACCATTGGGTACATCTATGACAATTGTTGGGTTCAATAACACAACTTATAAGAGCAAAATTGCTCAGACCCTTCTCAGAGCGTTGGAAAGGGCTCTGTGCAAGGGAGGAGCCCTGACACTTAAGCTTCATTCACTTCATGGAGAATCTGCCTCTGGCCATTATGATACCTGCACTTCTCATATGCTGGACAGACCAGAAAAAGGTGAGACTGACATGAAGGAAACTGCACTTCAACACAATGTTTTTCTTGGGAAGCAAAAACAGTCTCTGTAAGAGGAAATTAGTTTTCTTTGGAGAAATACATCAAATGTAATTAATTTTGATATATTTCGATTTTCAAGAATGGCTCCACCTATCAAAGCCAGGATGGGATTAAAGGTACTGTTTTATATAGATTATTAAGGTTAGTTACAGGCCTCTTGCATGCCTCTAACGTGTAACACAACGATCATGGGGGAAACTGGCTTAATAATGAAAACACAGTAGGGTAATAAAAGTTGACTTTTTTAACTGGAGAAACAGAACAATAGTGTTACTAAGTAATCCATAACATCAGCATTTTAATATATATACAAGTTATGAAAGGGATTATGCATGAACACTGTAAGTTTACAGCTCTTTTTGAATAATAAAGTAACAGGCTAAAGGAGATAAATGAGAAAGTCAACTTACAAAGCACAGATTGTCCTGATGATTGCTTCAATTTGGGAGACTGGAATTAATGTAACAGACAACTCTACCCCCTCACAGACCATCCCTTGGTAACCACGTCAGAGTTAAAACTGGCCTGAAAAAACGTGTGCCTCCTCTCACGAAGCTCTCCTGATATCCTTAATTTTCATGACAGATTAGAGCAAAGGCTCAAGGAAGAGAAGCTGAATTCTTAGGGCCTATCTTCTTCATTTTGTTTCCTTCTTCCTTTTTTATACTTCTGACTGGCTTTCATCCTTTTCGAGATACATGGTTCTCCTGGATTAGCTATAGTGGGTGACTGTTAATCAAAATGCATTGGTTAGGTTTCTTCAACTTCTGGTTTTGCCCATTTCTATTTTCCTCTTGTTGAGAACCATGGGATTTACAGAACCAAAGGGGTCTTCAAAAATCACCTACATCATCATTCTCTGGCGAGGTATGAATACACTGAATGAAGCCAAAGTCAAATAACTATTTACAGCAAACCCTGAACTGGAACTAGAGCTCCTGACTCAGGACTAGTTCTGTTCCCTTTCTATTGCTTTCTACATGACTTTCCACTTTTCCTTCTTTAAATAAAATGACTATCCTGGGAGAAATTTCGGCTTTTAAACCAAAGCTCTTCCAGGGTGGGGTCTTGGAGACAGTGCCTTTTGAGCTCTTATTTCCTAGAAGTGCTAGGTAAGAGCTGGATGCGAATGAAGGGAAGTTCGAACAATCTTTCAAATGTACTTCTGTTCTCCCGCATGGTTTAGAGATTTAAGACAAATAAAAGCTTAATGGGAAGAATTATTCACACTCTAATGAACTCGCACATAACCACAGCTCTTAAAAAACCATCCATTGCCAGCCAAAGTGTTACTCAGCTGGCAAACAAGGGTATTGGTTAACTGAATCTAAACATTACCAAAAAAAAAAAAAAAAAAAAAATCCACTTGCTTTTCTTCATTCTATCTTTTTTATTTATTGTCTGAAAGAACACTATTGGTTCAGATCTGTTATATCTTTGGCTGTTCCTGACAATAAAGGAATTTATTTTATTCACATTAATATCTGGATTAAGGATCCCAGGAGCCCAGCTTCTTCATTAGCCCTCCAAACAAATCAGCATGACTAACATGCTCTTTATTTATATAGGGGCTCCTAAGTCTCTCTTGTCTGACAGTTTGTCTGGGATCTTTCTTCTCAGGGGAGCAAATTCCGACTCACTCAGGTTTTTCCATAGATGAAGGGGAAAGAAACCACCCTTTGTTCAGCTGTAAGAGCAGGACAGAAAAGAACAGATATATTTCCAATAGCCTTGAGAGTTACTAGGTTTGATGGCCACTGTAAATTTTAGAATGGGAACATCTGAATGGGTACAGAACTGTCTTCACAAAAGTTTCCATTTCCATATTGGTTTTATTATTCGGTGGTTTCATGTTTCACACACTGTTTAGAAAAACCATTTTTACGATGGCACCAGTTTGCTTTCGTATTTGTAAAAACAGTGACTCCACATGTCCCCATCAAAAGCAATGTGATGCTTCGGGACCCAGAGTCCGATACAGTACAGATAACAAGTTTTATTCCTTATTTGCAGACAGAGCGCAGCCAGGGCCTCACCCTCTCTCAGATATGGGATGAAAAGCTGGCAGGCGCACCAAGGGTTTTTCTATTTATTGTTTTATGACAAACCATGGCACTGAAGATGGTTTTTGAAAACCACTTTGTTTATTTTCATCCACAAACATGGGATCATGTGACAATGATATACCCAGTGTGTTCATCACATCAGGGTAATATTCAAACACTGGGAACTTTCAAAGTCCATTCCGTTCTCAAATTGCCATCATGAAACACAGCACCCTGGTTCTAGACTCACGGTTTTCAGAGTTCAGCGGGATCTCTTAAAGAAGGTGCTGGGCTGCTACAAGCCACTAAAAGGAAAGAGACTGTGGGGGAAGAGTCAGTGCCATCCTCCTTTGAGGTTGGCTAACAGGCTTACTGCTAGTGAACCTTCTTCTCTGGTTAACTTTACCCAGTGATTCCATATCCTATCTAGCCCTGAGCCTAAAACTCACAAGCATGCAAGGCAATGAAAAGTAGGGGCATCATATCCTGAAGACATGCTGTCAAAGTTAAAAAGACAGGAGGGAAGCAGAAGTTATCTGCTCATTTATCTGTTTTGCAAGGTGCGAGTGGCGCCCGGAAATAAGATACAGGAGACGGAAGTTTAGGTGAGAAGGCCCTGCTTGGCCTCAGGCAAATGCTGGTACAGGTCCCAAGAGGAGAGATTAGCAGGTATATCCCCAAATGAGAGAGCACAGGCAATGGTTAAATGGAGCAGTAAGATAAATTTGAAGAATGGCCTCTTCAATAGCATCGTTTCCTCTTACAAAGATTCTGGGTAACTGGCCATCCTTTATGCTGAGCAGCCTCCCCCAGGCTTGGCCTAACCAACACGAATGACATCAATCTCAAGCAGGGTCTATAATGAGACCCACGCTGTCCTACTGCACCAGCCACAGCCACTTTTCCATATCCCCCACCCTCTCGAGAGTCCATACTTCAGCACGACCTATCCTATCAATGCAAATCTTAACTTTCATAAGTCTCGGCCAAGAGATAACATAACGCCCCTGAGAGAGATGCTATCAAATAAATAACATGACCATGTCAGATAAAGAACAAATCTCTAGTCTCATTGGAAATCACATTTTGGATTTTTTTTTCCCTCTCCCATATTCTCTCTGAACTATTTCTTTCCACTAGTGCTTAATTTGATTTTGCAAGATAAGGAGAAAAGAGAGAGCCAAACAATTCTATTTCAGTTTTTGTGTAATCAGGGAATGGATTATTTTAATTTGGCCCAGTCTCTCTTTCTTTTCCAGACCCTAACAAGGGGCAATTCTGCCTCTATTCAGACCATTAATGATGTCCAGGTTGGTGAGCAAATATTGGGCTAGTTAGAGGCTCTCTGTTCAAAGTCCAGAATTTCAAAGGGGCATAGGCAACAGTTTTTAATTCAATTAAACAAATACACTCTGAGTAACTATTATGAGCAAAAGCACAGTCTTGGTTACTGTAGGGGAAAACATGACAAACATTTGGCCTCTGAACTGGAGAAGCCTATAATCAAGCATTTTGCAGCTCTTTGTCTTAAAATACCTTAATACCTATTTATCCCACAAAGAGCCTACAATTATCTTATTTTTAACTCAAAGATTTCGAGCCAAATTGCCAATTGGTATGAGGTTTTAGTGATTTACAGTGGACTGGGCTCTCTGCCCTTCAGTGACACATAAGAGAATATGCTAGTCACTGGTAGTGTACATTTAAATTCTTGACTACTGAGGGAAAAAATATTTTTTAATGCTTTCCTCCTATCTTCCAGGTACTGTTAAATTGACAGGATTTCCAGCATGGATTGCAGGTCTGGATTAGGAGATAAAGAGAAGGTGAGAAAGCAGTTCCTGGAAACTAAATGGCCTTAGGCAAAACTGTGGAGTAAACAGTTTGCATTCAGACTCTTTCCCTGTCGATGCTCCCTTCCCAGCTCTAGGCCTCCCAGCCTCCAGGTCCCTATCCCACACTGGCTCTCAGCAAGCCGCAGCAATCTGCCTTCAGCTCTTAACCCCTTTTAGCCAGGCCACTAGTTTTCCTTTTCTTTCTCTCCCTTCATATAAACACAGTTGATTTTCCATAGTCACATCAGCTAAACAGAGGTCTTTGCTTGCTTTTGTTTTGCTGTACCCCGATTTTTTGGGGGCATTTAATGAATACACAGACTCAGCTTTACTAGGTAGAGTCTGTAGTCCGGTCCCTATGGAAGACAGTTGTCCTAGACGTTAAAATTTGGGAAGAAAAGAGCAAAAGACAAAAATTTCCTGGCTGTGAATATATTGGGATAGCAGAACAAGGTAGAAGATTCCTGCCATTCTAAAAATTGGTAAAAATAAATCATAATGCAGCACATTTTCCCAGGATGAAGCTTTCCTAGTGCATCTGTCCACCTGGCTCATTGCTAGCCGATGGGAAGAGGAGCTTCCAGGAGGGAGTATCATGCTCAGAATGCACTGAGGTAGAAGTTAGTAGGCCTGGATCATAGGGTTCTTCCGTATGCTAACCGTGTGATCTCAGGGCAGAATGTTTAACCTCTCTGGATGTTAGTCTCCTCATCTTTAAAAACAGGATAATAACAGCAGCTGTCAGATGGCTGGGTGTCTTGAACGTAATGAACGTGTAAGATTTTTTGAATTTGTAAAGAACGGGATACACATATAATACTGTTCAGGTATCAGCATCCTCTCTCGCAGTCAGAAAACTCATTGTCCTTCTTGGCATTTGGCTCTCTACACAGCAATACCCCACAGTTTTCTTTTTGTATTAGCTGACACTACTCTAATGGTTTATAGCTAAAAGGAAAAAAAAATCACATTTTGAGACCATCATCAAAATACATTAAAGGCTAATGATATTTTCCCCCAAATATAATGGAGTGGGGACAAAGTTACACATATCTATAAAGTAATTGCATGCCTCTCCTGGAGGTATACATTTAAAAACAAATGATAGCACAAAAGGACTTTCAAGGGCTGGGACGGTGTCTTCTGAATGTGTCCTGTACTTCTTACAACGCTACTGCTGCAGACAGTACCATCAAAGTCAGACCTCTGCCTGTGAAAACGGGGACAGAGATGTGACCGAGGTCACACTGCAAGCTGACCGCAGAACCAAAACTCAAATTCAGGTGTAGTTGTGTCTTGTTTTAATTGGATTTCACATTGCTTTCTCAGCTTCCTATCCAGGAATAGTTCTGCTTCGGACTTAGTAACAATTATAACCTACTCTGGGTTTTCTAAACTGTAATGCATGAGCCTGCAGATGTTTGAGAATCTATGGGAGGAGTAGCCCAGGCAGCTCAGAGCCTCACAGAAGATAAAATTCACATATGTAATCAAAGGATTGAGCCTCCAGTTGCCCAGGAGCCATCAACAGAGCCACAAGGAAAGAAAGGAAATGTAATATCTAGATGTATTTTTATGCCCCACATGGAACTTCGTAAGTAACTCTAGCATTTCTCCTGAACTGTAAAATAATGGGACCGAATACCTTTTCCAAACCTAGGTCAGGCCCCTCCCAGAGACAAGCCGAGCTGCTGGAATGCATGTAGCTGTGGCCAGTTATTCTGATGTCAAGAAAAGATATGGATCCTGAAGGAGGGCAGCAGGAAGAGGGGGGGGGCTTTATACTATTCTCACAGAATTTATTAGGAGAACCTGAAGGACTTTTTCCCTTTTCAAAATAAGGTTTACTTATCCTATCTGAAAACATTTCCTTTCCTGTGTTTCAGTCTGTAATATGTAACAGCCAACAGCTAAACACGACTGTGCACACGTGTGTGTAACAGGGTGAATGATCTTCTCAAAGACAAAACAACAACAATAACAACAACAACAAACCCAGCCACCCCAAATGAAGACAGAAGAGAACTAACTGATTTGTCTGTTGTCTTTCCTGTCAAGATCGCCCTCGCCTTTGCTTTGGTCAGCGGGAAGGACTTTATGTATGAGTCATACAAATGTTTTGCCAGGGCCCGGAGATCAGCCGACTCTGGGTTCAGCTGGTCGATATCACTGGAGATCTCCGCCAACAGCTTCTCCTTCTCGGCCTGTGGCATCCGCCCGAACCTGATGGCTACATAGAGAGAGAAATGACAAGGATGCATCACTGAATCACTGCTGCTCTCCCCCAGTCCTAGTGCCCACACAGTAAAAGCCCTCCCACCCTTCCACCAAGCTCAAGGTCTGGTTTTTCTACTCCAACTTTGCTCAGGTTTTTATTTCATGGCAGTACGCAGGCTATCAGTAAAAATTAAATTGTTCACTTCTTTAACTGAAAAATATTAATGCATGATCTTGCCGGGAAGGTGAAAGAATCTAAGAGCTCAGCAAAGAGAGAAAAGTGTATTTACTTACATATAAAATAGGTGAGGGCCAGCTCCTACTCATCCCTCAAGACCCAATTCAAATGTCACCTTATGTGTGAGGCTTTCCTTGACTTCTTCAAGCAGAATTTATTATTCATTCGCCTGTACTCCAACAGCCCTTGGTACTTTCTTCAATGATAGCAATTTCAAACTGTACTTTTTATTTGACATGTCTATTAATCTCACTACAGAACATCCTGAAGGCCAGGGACAATGTCTTATTCATTTTTGCATCCCCAGCACCTGACATAAGGTCAGGCCCTAAAAGGATCAACATGTTTCACAGACTGAAGGAACTGTGCAAAATTCGAAGTTGTACAGACAGAACTTTGTTCTCACAGAGTCTGTATGATCTATTTTGTCCCTGTTATAAAGAAATATGGATGGTGCTTTCTTTCATGTTATTAGACCAGAGAGTACTTTTACATTTAGTAGAGAGAAGCCGTAATCATTCTCCGACTCTCCAGGATTACCACTTAATGATGTTTGTCAAAAAGACCATTTCCTTACTTAACATTTGGCTTCCTGTGGGGTGAGGAAGTGTAAAGAAGAAGAAAACTAAAGAAAGAAAGGCAAAGTGGAACATTTAAGAGAGGTTAGTAAGGCCTAGGTTGGGGGAAAAATCATCTGTTTGTACCTTTTGACCAAGATGGTTTTTCTCCCCCCTCCCCATAACAATGTGATCTGCAAAATATTTTTTTTTTAAGATTTATTAATTTGAGAGAGAGAGAGAGCACGTGTGTGTGAGTGCGAGTGCAGGGGGGAGGGGCAGAGAGGGAGAGAGGGAAACTAGGCAGACTCCCCGCTGAGCCACAAAACCAATGTGGGGCTCCATCTCATGACTCTGAGATCGCAACCTGAGCCGAAACCAAGAGTTGGATGCTTAATTAACTGTGCCATCCAGGCGTGCAAAATATCATTTTGAATAATGCTACTTCTGGGCCATGCTTTGGACTCTCTGTACTTTCCCATAATAAGGACATTTGGATACCAAAGTCAATACTACTCTGTGTGTAGCTCAACTCTTACCCTCCCCATGTGGTAGCTCAACTCTTACCCTCCCCATGTGGTAGCTCAACTCTTACCCTCGCCATGTGGTAGCTCAACTCTTAACCTCCCCATGTGGTAGCTCAACTCTTACCCTCCCCATGTGGTAGCACAGTGGTGTGTTTTTATGACCGTCTCCTTCACTACACTGTAGCTCCTTGAGGGCAGAGTCCATCATACTCACTTATATCTCTAGCACTTAGTGGTGCTCTGTCAAAAATTCCTGAATGCAGGAATGAATAAATGGATGGTTTCCTGCTATACGTTATAATGCTAAAGCTAGCATTCTACCATAAGACACTAAAGTACATAAACACATTTCCATCTGAATACTTGGTGAATTCCATTTTCAGTCGGCTAGAGGAGAGACTGGTGTGCACTCCTGAGTCTCAAATTCATAAATACATTTCCTGTGACCCTAAATAAGCTTTATCACTAACTAATACAATTATTGTGTTTGTGGGGGCCTCCTTAGGGAACGTCTGAGTTAGAGGGGAAGAAAATCTTACCTCTCGGTTAGGATGCCTTGAAATTAGCCTATATCCATTTGATAAATGTATCCTCTGCCCCTGACCTCTTCAAATGGAAATCTTTAAACAACTGCCATTTTTTGGTCAAAAATCTTTTCTCTCTACTCACTCTTCCCCATTCTCTTAGGCCTAGGCAATGAATGGTTGCTCACATTCTTATCTCAGTCCCCCACCCCTCTGCCCCAGATTTGTTTAGGTCCCTCAGGATATGATCTCATTACTCATTGTATTCTCTTTCACAGCACTGATCACAGTAATTATCTACAGTGGTTTCTTGTCTCCCTTATGTAATCTGCACGAAGGCAGGAATTTTGCTCAGTATCGAATCCTCAGCACTTAGTATAATGTCCAGCACATGTTAAATCTTTGTATAATATATGTCGAAATAAAACAGAAAAAATAACAATCTGAGAACCAGATAGCAGATTCTTTTCAAAATCCTTCTTTGTGAAGCTGGTCCAATCATTTGTTTCCCTGTACTATGTTTATTCCTTGTGCATCAGTAGTTCTCAGTTGAGAAGTAAGGAGGAGGGTAGGCAGGGCATATTAGAATCACTTGATAACTTCTAAAATTACGTATCTTCCATAGGAAATGTTGATATGTCATACCTACTCCCAATGAGGAGTGTATCAAAAACTTGGGGTTTGGGACAGTTTAGAAAACCTTCCTAAATGATGGGCTCCTGTTGCATGCATATATTAGCTCAGGTAGCAAACCAGAACTGTACTTCTGTATTAGTTATTCTACTAGAATCTATGAGTACCAGGTTTTCTCATTTTTGCTCCTGGGTGCAACAAAATACACATGGTAGGTATACAATAAATGCTTGATGAATTAAACTCTAAAGTATCAAGTTTAAAAACAGAAAATGAGACAGTATGTACCCAGGGAAGTTTGGGAAAGTGATCATAAGAATTATGGCATATTGAAGGAAGAAGAAATTTTGGTGTAAAGACTGGAGACCACCAACATTCTATACCAAAATAGAGTGATTAGAATCACCAACAATCTGTTGCTCTTTATTTAACAGAGTGCACCGTACATCTCTTCACTCAGTGAGTCATTATTGAATGTCTATTGTGTGCCCAAGATTGTTCTAGGCTCTGGTTACATTTTTATAGGTAATAAAGTATAAATATACAGTCAAGTTTACATGTCTAGGAAAGCACTTCTTTCCTAAAAGGTAATCCAAAAAGTTAATTTAAAATAAACAAACAGCCAAAGAGGAGTGGGAGGTACAGACTTCCAGTTATGGAATGAATAAGTCACAGGGATGAAAGATACAGCATAGGGAATATAGCTAATGGTATGGTAACATGGTGACAGATGGTAGCTACACTGTGGTGAGCACAGCATAATGTATAGAGACACTGAATCACTAACATAGTGATTCACAGTGCACCTGAAACTAATGTAGCATTGTGTATCAACAGTATTTCAATTAAAAGAATAATAAAATAAAATTTCTGTTAGGAAAAAACCCAGCCAAACATAGACACTTACTACATTTGCTGGTCTTGCTTTTCCGTAACCTAATAAAAAATAGCTGAAATGACTTCTAAAAATCATTTTAGAATTAGGACATATTAAAGTGAAAGCCTTCTGCTACAATCTAAATAAAATGTGAGGGGCACCTGGGTGGCTCAGTCGTTAAGCATCTGCCTTCGGCTCAGGTCATGATACCAGGGTCCTGGGATCGAGCCCTGCGTCGGGCTCCCTGCTCAGCGGGAAGCCTGCTTCTCTCTCTCCCACTCCCCCTGCTTGTGTTCCCTCTCTCACTGTGTCTCTCTGTCAAATAAATAAATAAAATCTTAAAAAAAATAAAATAAATAAAATGTGAATTTTTATAAGTCAAAGTTCCCCCCAAAGGTTAAACCTTATCAACAAATTTTCTGTATCACTGAATGCTCATGCTGTACATTAGATTTAATTAACTATCAGTGCAACTAATCATTTGGTGATTTTATTAGCATTTTCAACAAAGGGATTAAAAAATACATCCCATTTGGTGAAACTAAATTTGCATAAAACATATGGAAATCTGAAGTTAGAGAAAATGCCATTTTTTATTTGTATGAATTTTTTTAGGGAAAAAAATGCCAATTTTATTTTGTTGCTTTTGAGTCCAATGTAATAATACCTACCTACTGTATGTGAAATGATGAGATAAGGCACAGAAATTGTTCAGCACAGTGCCTGGCACATAGTAATGCTTAATAAATGTAGCTTTTATTACTTGTGGTTGAAGTGGTCTAGGGCAACCATGGTACAATGGTTCCTGTGGACTATAGACCAGGATGGTAGCCATGGTACAGAGACCTAGATACATTCCCACAGATAAAGAACAAATCCTGAAAACCTAATCTATCTCTGTAAATCTCTCTCTGTCTTTAACTTGTTTAAGGAATGGCGTACTAATTCTTGAACCTCAGTTTCCACCCACTGGGTAGAGAATCTGAGAACCAAGAAGAGGAGTAATTCTCCTTTTGGATTGCTGTTTCTGGTAAGACTGAAGTTAGAGCTCAGAAAAAGAAGACCAAAGTTCTAGATTGGGGACCAGAAATATAAAGGCTGAGTGAGTGTGCCCATATATACACAAGAATATTTCCCCACATCTACTACTGCTTAAAAGAGAGGAACGTGCTCCATGTGTTACTATGAGTTAGGGAGGGAGAACTTTTGGCCTCTCTGGAAGGCGATGAAATTAACATTGCACTTCAAGTAGTCAGGAAATCTACTTTCTAGTTTCGGCTCAGTGAAAAACCAGCTAAAAGTGGCTTGACTTCTCTGGTCTTTAACTGCTTTATCTATAAAATGAGGGACTTGGAAAAGAAGACCTCTAAAGTTTCCTTCTTTTAGCTCTAAATTTAGCTATAAAATTCTATGAATCTCGATGACACATAGTATTGCAGAACATACTACATCTCTTTTTTTAAAGCAATCTTTATTTAGTCTCTGAGGCCCTGGGTGGGGGGGGGGGGGGAGAGACACACTGTCTGTTCTATAGATCTAGCACCTGACATATAGAGCAACTTCTAAAACACTGGCATTCAGTGTCATATACGAGGTAATTAATCACCTACAGAGAATTCATATATCTTGGTTTAAAAAAAAAATGTCAGTATCAAAATCAGTATGCAGCCTTCAGGAAGAATAGGTTTGGTAGAGACTCAATTTCTGGTGAAATACATTAGCTTACCTTTGCATAATACAATTTTACTGAACTGAATGCAATTCACTACTAGCTTATGACAGATTCAATATTGTGCATTTAGTACTGATTTACTGGACACACAAACTCCAAGCAGATTTAGATACCCTGTTCTTTGGATCTTGGTACAGTGCTAAGAAACAATATTTCTTAATGACAATAATGTGTTTTTTAAACACCTACCTAATTGTAGGAGCATTTAAAGACAAATGTTACTTAATTATAAAGATGAATTAAAGCAGTTTTCAGGGCGCCTGGGTGGCTCAGTTGGTTAAGCGACTGCCTTCGGCTCGGGTCATGATCCCGGAGTCCTGGGTTCTAGTCCCACATCGGGCTCCCGGCTCGGTGGGAAGCCTGCTTCTCCCTCTGACCCTATCCCCTCTCATGCTGTTTCTCTCTCTCTCTCAAATAAATAAATAAATAAAATCTTAAAAAAAAATTTTTAAAAAAAAGCAGTTTTCAAAACTGTAAATTAATAGAAAACAGAAGAATGAATTGAGTCTTACTAAAAGTATTTTTGTCTTTCAACACATAAGGGGTGACTTTGCAATCATACTTTTGACAATTGGTAAGGCTATGTCTCATGGTTAATTTTAACATGCTGGTTTTACAAAAGCCTTATCATGTAAATAAGGACATATAACACTATTGGTTATAATATGGTTGTTGCCAATAAGTTATGTTTTTCTACCTCTCTTTCTCGAGAAAAAACTTGTGCCTTTTGAGGTTTTGCAGGATTTGGGAATCTAATAACTATCATTTTCTAGCTCCTCTACGTTAAACAAGAAGCAGCCTTAGCACCAGTATTATTCAGGGGTAACGTTTTCAAACTATTTGCAGAGGACATTTAAACATTTGTCTAGGTTTCTTTCCAAAGTAGAGATGGGCAAAACACCTCTGCCTCACATGACCCAATCTCCGGTTCCCCGAAGTCTTGCCTGGTATCATTTAATTCATTCACTGAACACCAGTTTGATGCAAGACACTGCTAGACAGACTGGACTGGGGAACACAGGATGAAAGGCCGTGTCTAGTAGGGGAGAACCTACATATACATGGATTATTCTCTCTTCACCAGCTCCTTCCCTTCCACCAAAGCAGAGGTTGAAGATTCTGACCCTAGTTATAACCTCCTCCTTGGGCCACCTTTCCTCCACCACTGAAGTTACTGGAAGAGGAGTCTTCCTTCTCTGCCTGTGTTTGTCACTATTTACATCCCAACCTACTGCAATCTTGCCTACACCTCATTTAAATTTCCAAAACTTTGCTCTTAAAAGTCCCTTATGTTTTTTCTGACAGCCAGATCTAGGGGCCTCTTCGCAGTTCTCGTTTCTGTTGAGCTCTCCAGCATTCTCCCAGCATTTGCTACTGTTGACCTTCTCCACTCTCTTACTTTAAATTTGTTCTCATAGTGGTTTCTGCTTTTCTGGTTCTCCTATCTTTCTGCCTGTTTTCCAGACCTTTTTTGATGGCCCCTCTTCCTTCCCTTCTGTTGTTCCTAGTTCAATCTTCTCTCTGACTCGCCAAATGTGCTAATGACTGCTGAGATTTGGACTCTGAGTTTTCTCTTGTTTCTATATTCCTTTATACATGGATGCTAGATATCCTGTAAAACCCTCAAATGCAACTTTAAAAATGAACTTTTGATTTTCCCCTCTCTACTGTCTCCTCATTCTGTTTCCCTTTCTTGGTTAATTCATCCTATCACCCAACTAGACACCCTGAACAATTTCTGACAACCTCTCTTTCCCTCAGACACTTGTATTCATTGGTCATGCTCTGGTACTTTTCTCAATTTCCTTTCTCCTCACTCACCCTTCCCACTGTCTTAATGCATGATATTGCATTTGTCCTCTGACAAATTTCCCTATTTCTCTCTCTATCCTCTTCACAGTTGTCAGTAGTTTAGTTTTTGGAATATCGATCTGATCGTTCCCTTGCTTTAGAAAGCAGAGTGTGGTTTCACAGGAAAGGTATAAAACACACAGAAGAGGAAGGCAGGGGGAATAGGAAGTCTTACGGAAGAAGGCATTTCAGCTGGGTCTTGAATGCCAGGTAGAGTTGTGACAGGGAACCAAAAGACATAATAAACAGAGGCCCAGAGCTATTCCACCACAGAGCACTGTGCAGGCATGGCAAAGTACACAGTTTACCCGACGTGTAAGTTGGAAAAGGCAGTGGTGGGAAAAGGAGGTGGAGGCTAGCGTGTGGGCAACCATGAATGCCTGCTGGTCTGAGCACACAGCTGCCATGTGTCGGGACTTCTTTATTTGGTGAAATTTTCTGAAAATTAACATTTGGGTAATTTTCCTTTATGTTACAAAGAAGACTAAAGAAAAAAACCTAACACACTGGAGTTTAAACTTATTTGCCATTCACGCTTTTCTTTTTTACAAGGAAGGAGAGAACTGCCTTAAAAAATGCTGAGTGCCACAAATATCTGTGAAACCATTTTTCTGGATTTTTATGAAGCTGCTGAGAGATTATTTTTAAAGTTGTCAGTCTTTATATAATAGAATGTCCTAATCAGTAAAGCTAAGATTTCACTAATTTTTATATTTATGAAAAGCATCATTTTCATTCAAATCTCAGTGGCATAGGGAAAACCTAGCTGAGTGACTCAGAAGTAACAAGTTAATTCTTCTCTACCTCACATTATTTTTTTAAAATGAACAGCCTACACTTATAATTTTATTATTTAGTTCATACATGAAAAGCAGCTCCAAAGACAAAATATTCACTAGTCAAAGTTCTTAGTGAATAAATTATCTTATCAAAAATAAAGAAGACACATTTAAAAAATATGATTAATGTCAGGGATCTTGACAACAGGACTTTAAAACAAAAATTATACTAAGAAAAAATACAAAAGTGTGTGTGAGGGCCCATTTGACTGAAGAAACTACATTAATCTATGAGGGTATTTTTATCAGGATTCTGTAGATAACAGCTTCACTAATTCAAAATGAACAAGCAGCAGGTGATGCTGTGATCACGTGGTAAGTCACATGTACCTGTGGGCAGGCCAGGAAGCTGGGTCTTGATTTCTCCTTTACTTTCATTTGGAGATTCCCTCTAAATGTATCTGACAGGGTATTGAATTGACTGTGCTTAGCATGACTCAGGAAGACAGGGGAGTGATCAGTGGAACTGACCTGTGGTCTAGAAATGATGGCATGTTAAATGATCAAAACAACTGCAACACGTGTTTATCTTGATCACTACAGAAAAACAAAAAATTTGCTCCCAAAGCACATAGTCCAACACTTGGGTGCTTTTCCTATTCAATGCTGAAAATAGATCTCTGAGAAACAACTGGGTTCCCAAGTGTAAGAATTCTGAAATCCTTCTGTCCTACGATGTTTAGGCTACACATCACAATCAAAACAAAAGTTCCATCTGAAGATGGAACCATATGCCATTAGCCATTTATACTTTCTTCAGCCCTGACTGCTTTGGATTTGTACTCTGAGGCTACATCATTATGTGACCATCAACTGAGCAATTGTTCAGAACATCCAGAAGGCCTGATTCAGGCATATGGATTATATTTTTACAGCACCAAGACATACAGGTGGAAACTTTTAAATTCAGGTAGTCAACAGATGCCAGATACCTACATATTGGAGAAAATGGTAACAATGTCTATAAAATATGGTCCAGTTTGTTGAAAAGTGAAAAAATCAGGGAGGTAGTTTGTTTGAGTTATGTAGACTCATAGAACTTTCGAAGTTGAAAGGATTTAGCAATCCTTGTTTTAGTGATTTTTCAACAATGTTCCCCTGGGCCCTGAAGGTTCCTTGAAGGTTACTTCAGAAGCCTCATTTAAGGCTGGGAGTGGGTGGCTAGTGCACAAGCTACATGCATCAGATGGATTAAACGGAGACCGAAGAGCAGAAACAACAGTAACAGAGAATGGAGTAAATTACTTTGGGAGGACGTTCATCTCTTCTGTGTCTACTGAAAGCATCGAGGTGCTGATTTTGGTATAACAGTAGAAGGCTCTTGATAAGTTGGGTGGGTTATTACAGTAAGGGCCATTCACATAAAACATTAATAAATTAACAAAATAGTTTTAAATAGTTACTACAACCTCTTAGAAAACTTTGTATTTGGACATGTTTCCCTTCTCAGGATAACAGGCAAAACTACTCAAAACCTCGTTGTTATGTTTCCCTTCTTGTGCACAGATCAAATGGATGTTTTCTGTGTAGCAAACACATTCCCATAAAAACCTCTTAGAAGGGATTTTCTTAGTCACAGTTGCAATCTTGTAAATGTTGAACTTCGTAAGTCTTTGATGCCAGAACATTTAATTCCTTTTTTTTTGTCTTTCCAAGAAGAACTAACTGAACACTCCCTATCAAGATTGCTCTTCTATCTAAATAGAATAAAGTAATTGTCATATGAAGTCAAATGATGACTTTATTATTAAGTTTATGGGCTTTCTTTGACTTTTCTGGGAAGAGAAAATTATACCATCAATACTACATAGATTATTGGGCTTTAAATATTATTTGCCTATAAACAATAAGCAAAAGGAGAAGTATTTTATGTGAATGTGTGCAAGCAACAGGAAATAAATGTTATGTGAAGTGACAAATTTTTAAAGGGCAAAAAATAAATACCATTAAAAGCAGAAATGGCATGCTTTTCTAGGCAGTCTTAGTAATAATGATTTCAAAGTCAAAGATTTCTTCATAAAGATAAAATAAGTTTACTGCAACTTGATTGCATCATCTAAAATATAACCCTTGACTTGAAAATGTGTCCTTATGCTTTATGAAGTCTGAAACAGAAAGGAAATTGATGGAATCAAACCAGTAAATTATTTTGCAATCAATGACTGCAGTTGCATGCTGCTACACAGCAGATGTAATCAATTGTGAGGAAAGTCAGACCAAATCTCCATCCTGCCCAGTAGAGCTGATAGATCTCTTCATAATACATTCTTGCCTTTAGAGGAAATGACCCATATAAATTATAAAACTATAATTTTGCGAACTATTTTTAAAGAGTTGGATATCAACCAATTAGTGATTCTCAAATATTCTGAAGATGTCCACTGTGAAAACCAAACATCTGCACAATGGAATAAAACTTTAATTTTCACAGATGCTTTGGAGTCCTAACATATGAAGATTGACTTCAAATATTATTCTCTCACCAGATCAGTTTTGACACAGGTGAAGGCAAAAGAAAAAAAAAAATAGGATATCCAGTGAACTGAGACTTCAGATTTTATTTGATTACTTTGGCATCTTATATTTCTTGAGCCCATAATGCGTTTTCAAAGAACTAATACTTGACAAATATAAAACTATCAAGTTACTATCAAATTTGCTTTGTGACTTTGTTAACACCAATCTGAGCTAAATGGAAATCCAGAACTATTTCTTCAAACAGGCCTAGGTTCCGTGATTTTACTGAGTTAGTTCTACAATTCATGAAAACAAGGGTCTTCTCAGGTCATCTACATTCTTTCTCTTAAGTTGACACTCCTTGATTTTAGATATGGCTTTAAAAAACAAAGTTTTATTCTCTATGTTTCTATGGACACTGAAGTTTTGTGGAATCTTAAAATTCTTTGCTTTATCCATAAGTCTGCATGCTCCTCGAAGTCAAGGACACTGCTATGCCTATAACTATCTTTGCACAGTAAAGAGGGAAAAAAAGGATATATTCTAAATTCTGATACGCTATTTAAAGTTCCATACCCAGAAACCTGCAGAATTTTCTTACATTTAAAGTATAAAGAAACTACTGATACACACAAGCATAATTCTGTTTTTAATGCTATTAAAGCAATACAAAAAAATCACAATCATTACGTTCATTTTAAAATACTAGTTATTTCTATCATTTCTCATATTTTCAAGTCTTTTCTCCCATCATGGCAGATCCCCAACCACAGAGAGAAGGATTCTACACTAAAAGCCTAGACTCTGACCAAAATGAGAAATGCTTTATCAGCATATACTATTCTGAAATCTGGCATTTTGTGGGAAACTGTGCACATTTTCAGCAGTGGCCCTAGAGGCCACTGATCTGGCAGCCATAATGAGAACAGTGAAGTATGTATGCTAAGCGTTCACTTACCATTGTGAGACATTCCCACAGCAAGGCATTTCTGAAACCGACAGTACTGACATTTATTTCTACTTTTTTTGTGGATCCGACAGTTAAGGTCACACCTATCATAAATGAGCTTCAATCTGATTGTCCTCCGGAAGAAACCCTGCAAAAGGATATGGAAAAAAGAAGCAAAGCTTAGGTCTTTATGACACATGGAAGCAGCAACATTTGTCTAAAGACACACTGGCCTAGGTAACAGAAAAGGTAGGCTTTGTCACTGGTGACTTCAGACAAGTCACTTAACTGCCAGTTTTCTTTGCTATAACATACAGAACCAGAAGATCTCCAGTGTCCTTCTTTAGCTCTGAAACAGTGACCATATCCAACTGATGTCATTCAATGTATCTTGGCTCTACACTTGGATCTCAGCATGCTCTAAGAAGTGCTCTGGATTTAATGTAATGCAAATAAAACACCATGTAATCAGTTCAGTCTCTCTGCAGATCATTCCAACAGCATGCCCCAGCCTTTATTATTGTGCTAAGCCATTTGGCAAAGTTATAATCACTTCATCCTAAAACATGATCAGGGCCAATAAAAATCCACATGTGGGTAATTTTTTAGAATTCTCTATGTTGCATAATTTCCTACAGAATTGGTTTCATTTACTTATGCAGTTGAAAGAGTGCTCCATAACTGTTGTAACCTACAACAACAACAAAAAAGATAATAGGAAAGAACAGAAGTAATATATAAATCCTCAGACAATGGACTGCCATCTCAAAATAGCAAATAGGTCCATTTGAGGCTAATTGAATTCTGCTGTATTTATACTTTATTGAAAGACCTGAAAGAAATTTTAATTGGAAATATTTGCTAACTCCATTTTGTTGTTGTTGTCAAAGTGTTCTTATTCATTTCCACTGTGCTCATCTCCATGAAACTCAATTCTTAACTCTTTCAAATGTTATCTGGCCCTGTTTGGTACCAAAATCCCTGAACTAGTATTGGTTTTGCCACTGACATGCATTTTCACTTTCTCCACATTTGTATCTTGAATTCTAGACAAGTATTTCTACTGCTTACTTGACACGTCACTTGGAAATCTAACAGCTACCGCAAACCCAGCATGTCCAACATTGAAACTCTGGATCGTACCCCTGCAAACTCATTTCACTGGCAGCTTTCACCATCTCAGGTGGTACAACCACCCTCTGAGTCTCTCAAGCCAAACTTTTTTTTCAAGCCAATCTCCTTGAAGTCACTCCTGACTTCTTTCTCTCACGTGGAAAGCTCTTCCTCTAAATATACACCTACTTATTCTCCTCACTGCCTTCAAGTCTTGCCAACATCTCAACTTCTCAGTGAGGCTTATACACCCTTATTTAATACTGTGGCCTGTCCTTGCCCCCACCTCTCAACTAGACCTCCTGGTCTCCTTCACTCTACTCTAGTTTTTCTTTTTTTTTTTTTTTCCCAATAGCACTTAGGACTTTCTAACATACCATATAATTTACTTATTATATTTAAGTGCTTGTTTTCTGCCCTTCCCCCACTGCCCAATTAAAATTGTGAGCTCTATGGGGAACCACTGGATATGACCCAAATACCAACAGTAGTCTTCTAGTAAAATCTGTTGAATGAAGATGTACGTCACTTAACTTCCTTTCTGGGCCATCTCTGATATTTTTCTACCCTAAACCATGACTGAGATACCACAAGGCCATTGGCATACTCTCTTCCTTTTCTGTTATCTTATTAAATGTAATATTAATTACAAACATGTAAAAAATACATGTAATTATAAAACATAAGATAATTATCACACACGAGCCCATTGCCAAGATTTAAAATCATGACTGGAAATTCTTCCTCTATCCAAATCCTGCCTTCTGTGTCCCCTTGACAAAGTAATCATTATTCTCAATTTTGTGTTTATTGTTTTCTTGACTTTTAAGAAAATACAGTTTTATCACACCATTGGTAAAAACTGAATAATACACTGATCAGTTATGCTTGTTTGGGGGCTTTATTAAATGGTATGATATGGGGAGCCTGGGTGGCTCAGTCGCTAAGCGTCTGTCTTCAGCTCAGGTCTTGATCCCAGGGTCCTGGGATTGAGCCCCGCATCGAGCCCCACATTGGGCTCCCTGCTTGGCAGGAGGCCTGCTTCTCCCTCTCCCACTCCCCCTGCTTGTGTTCCCTCTCTTGCTGTGTCTCTGTCAAATAAATAAATAAAATCTTAAAAAAAAAATAAATGGTATGATACTTCATATAGTATTTTGGGATTTTCATTTTTTTTTAAATTTAGTATTAGGTTTCTAAAATTTATCTACTTTCTTGTGAAAAGCTAGGATCTCTTCATTTTCACAATTTCATAATATTCTACTGTATATCTATTCCACAATTTATTGATATCTTCTCATGTTGATGGATGTTTAAGTTATTGCCAATATTTTGCTATTACGAACAGTGCTTCGATAAATATTCTTGTAAATGTTTTATGATGCACATGTACAAGAGTTTCCTAGGAGTGGAGTTTTTTGGATTGTACAATAAGTGAATGTGAAATTTTACAAGGTCATGCCAAACTGTTTTCCAGAGTGATTTTATCAATTTACATTCCCTCTAACAATTGGTATTTGTCAGACTTCTTAATTCTTGATAATGCAGTATGTGTAAAATAGAATCTAAGTGTGATCTTAATTTGTATTTTTCTGATTTTTCATTTCCTATTGTCCAATTGTATCTTCCTTAAAACTGAATATTAGAAATTTCTTTATATATTCTTGACACTAATCTGTTGTCTGTTCCAGGTGCTGCAAATATCTTCTGCTCTCTATGGTTTAACTATCCTTGAAATTTACTATTTCAGTCTCTCGGTTTTTTTGAGCCTGTAAACAGTTTCATTTCTCTCTCACTTTTGAAAGATTACAGAGAACTCCGTTATCTTCTATCTCACTTCAGATCCCATGATCTTTGTGCTTCCACTGTTGCTGTGGAGAGGTCTACTGTCAATTGACTTTGAAGTGTTTTGTTTTTTTTTTTCTTTTCTCTTTGGTTGCTTTTATACACTCTCTTAGTTTTCAGTGTTCTGCAGTTTTACTGCAGCTCGTCTCAGAATGGACTTCTTTTGATTTATTCTCTTGGACGTGTTTTCTGCATCATGGTTTCACTTGTCAAGTTCTGACATGAATTAGAGAAGTGTTAGACCTTATTCTAGCCTTCAATATTTTTGAACTTCTTTACATTTTCCATCTTTTTGTCATCAATTACTCACTAACATTGATTGCAAAAGTAAACATTAAAACAACAGTCAAATAAGATCACAAAAGCTACATAATTACAGTGAGGAAAAAAAGGGAAATATTTCTCACCAAATTTCATCAGTGAGAATAGTTCTGTACATTACTCTTCTATTGATTCATGAAGAAGACATACTTTTCTAATACTCAAAGATCCTATGAATCCTTCAAGAACTAAGAGGCTTCAAATTCTAGCAGATTCTGGACAGGACGTATTCTTAAGGCACTGTGATTCTCCATTTTAGTAATTTCTTTACATGTACCTTCCAGTTCAGTAGTCCTTTCTTCTGCTAGGTCCAACAGCTATTTTCACTGAATTTTTATTTCAATAATTATATTTTTCACTGTTTAAGTTTCACTTCACTAAATAAATTGATTTATTTTCAAATATGCCTGGTCATTCCTAGTAGTCTATTGTTGCTGGTTCATTGCTGTGATTCTGCCCTCTTTCTTGAAACAGTTCATACACAGCTGTTTTATATTCTCTATCAGGCAATCCCAATTATCTGCTCTCCTTGTATAGGGGTGGAGGGGTCTAAATCTGTTTTTGCTTATTTTTGATAAATGTCATTCAAGTTGATTGACTTCTTAATGTGCTTACTGACTGATATTTTATTTTAAACTCATATATTGACCTTAAACTGTGGGAATCCTATCGGATCTAAATTGGAAATTCTTTCCTCCAAAAAGAATTTGCAGATGCTACTCTAGGAAGCCAGAGGTGCCAGTGACTTGTGACTATTTCAAATTCCCTTGAGAAAGCTGACTGAATTTAAAAGCCCTAGACTCAGCTCCCCCTCATTGATGGCTCTGGATACTGTTCTAGGTATCTCTCTCTGGGGCAGTGCCGCACCTCAGGACTCCTTTGGGCATCTACCACGAGAGAAACCCTGCCTCAGTAAGTGTGTCTGCAGCCCACAGGTCAAGACCTAGAGTTTTTGTTTGTTTGTTTGTGTTGCTATTGTTGGTTGTTTGGGAGAAGTTTTCCCTACCCTTGTGAGATCAGCAATATCTCATAGATTAGGTCCTATAGAGGATCTGCTGGAACTTGAAGCCTCCTTAATTCTCAAAGTGTTCTGAGGACCTCTGGATATTAAAAAGGTATTTTTTTTCACTTACTAATAGAAGGCTCATGTACAGAACTATTCTCACTGATAAATGCTGGTGGGAAATTTTGTTTTGATTTTTGCCACTGTGATCATATATGTTTTATGATGTTCTTTGACTGTTTTTTAAAATTTTCACTTCTAAAAACTGATCTCCATGGTGGAAAATGCTGCTTGGCTAGCTGAGAATGGGGCAGGTCCCAGAGTAGTCAGTTATTTGGCATAGCTGGAGAGGAAGGGTTTTTGATGAGAGAATTATGTTATTTAAGTTTAACCCTTACAATGCAGTTTTGTTTTGACTCATACGACATCTTTCAAAGTGTTTCATATTATTTTTTATGATGACTCAGGGTCTTTCAATGTTAAAGGAAAATAATTCTGGATATTATTTATGTACTGCATATGTACATAAAATCACAAACTGAATATATACACACTTCAGCACACAGCTTTGAAGTTGCTTTTACTTTTCTTTTTCAAAACACCTAGTTCATGATAGCCAACTGTATTCTTATACTTTATTTCAAGAAACCTAGTGAGGAAGATATAAGGCTCTTAGAGTGCTTTTCTGTACAGTTATTTATTGATTTGAAGAATGAAGCAGGCTTCCCTGAGGTTTCTTCATGTTGCTGATCAAGAAAACACTCTTTAACAACACTCTTACTTATTATTTTGGAGTCCATAAAACTATGTGCAATTTCAACAATTTAGTCTTTTGATGACCACAAAGTCTGTGAACTGGTGTGATGGAAATGCATGAATCACCACGGCAGAAAAAAAATTTTTTTTTTTTGCTATAGATTTATTCCAAAGTCGTCATATTTGTGAGAAGGTGATGGCTGCTTTTTTGCTTTTGCCTTATAAAAATTTTTCTCCAACTTCTCCTTAATTGCTTTACTTTTAACAAAACTTTTAACTTAGGTGCAATGAGACCCTAGTTAATTTTATGGTGAGATTAAAAGTCTTGTGCTGGTCCTGTGTTTGGCTTTCTTATGAAGTGGTATGGCCCAGAGAAGCTCAATTCATGAGCTCCCATGGCAGGTATGAATATACTAAAAACCCTTCCTGACTTAGGGCCCTTCAAAGAACTACAAAAACAGATTACACTGTATTATATAGTAGATTGTACTTATATCTTTAGGTAAGTCTATGGTTCTAAAATGATCTTTCACTAAAGATACAAAAATAAGATGAAACCTTCTAGAAAATGATTAAGTGTCCAATTTGTAAGCAGTAAGTGACAGCTTTGCAAGCTCTAAGGTGGATGTATTATTCAGGAGCCAAAGGTTATATTTTACCTAAGTCTGCAATATTAATGACCCAAGAATCTGTCGCTATTCCACTTTAATCCAAGCCTACTCTTTTTATTCCTGTTTGATTTTTGGCAAGAATCACTAATATAAACCTGTTCCATGTGCACTGTAAAACTGTTCCAGAAGACCTACTAACTAACAGCTATCATAAGCAATACTGTAACTATTCTTTTCAATCCATCATTTAGTATGCAGGTTGATGGTTAACTGTATTTTAATTATGGGCATATCCTACATCCTACCAAAATGGCAGATGTTAAACAGCCAAGGCACCCTTTAGAAAATACATATGAGTCAAACACTTGTTAATTTCACTTTCCTGGCTTTTTATTGAGTACTGTCAATAAGCTAAGAAGATATCTTTGATTGTTGGTAGCCACTGGTCTAAATTAGCTGCATTCAGACTGTGGTGACAATTTTGTTTAGTTCCAAAGTAGCAATCCCTCAATCTCTTATAACAGCAGTTCTCAAACTTTCCGGTCTCAGGACTCTTTTACTCACTTAAAAATTATTGAGAACCCCATGAGTTTTGGTTTATGTGGGCTGTATCTACTGACACTTATCAGATTAGAAATTAAAACTGAGAGATTGTTATGTACAAGGACCTAACAAGCAAACATTCCATGAGCCACCAGACTATGTTACCATCCATGTCATGTAGTTTCTGGAACACTCCACGGACACTTCTGAGAGAAAGAGTGAAAATGGTAAATGACAACTGAATATTATTATAAAAATAGTTTCAACATCATGGATGTCTTGGAAAGGTCTTAGGGACCCCTAGAGGCTTCTAGACCACATTTTGAGAACTGCTGACTTATACTTGGAGAAGCCAAATTATATTATTCCACTAACATTTTTCTTATTCTTATCTTTAAAATGAGTAGATGTCTATTTCCCCTTCTAAGGTCAGTGCAACCTTCCTTGCATTTTAGTCCTGGAAGTCTGTAATCCAGGGTATTCTTGAGATCTGATTAAATGTTCACTCTCCATCTCTGCCTCAGCACCCTTTCTGTTTCTAACTTGATGGCATTTGGACTATGTCCTTCTTCTTCTCCTTCTTGCTATTTTTCTTCTTTGCTCGCTTTTATTTGCTAAGTTTTTGTGCCCTCAGAACTTAGCTTTTATTACTATAATCAGCTATTGTCTTTTCAAGTTTTAGCTGTTATCAGTAATGTTAACTCCCCACAAATATCTGACTAACAGAATCATGGCAGAACTATTTGCTTAAATGTTCTAGTTTTCTAAGTGTTTCACCAGCCATAAAAAACAATAATGCACTGTGGAAACTTAGCCATCACACTGTTTTGCTTATCAACATAGATTACCAAGATGACCAAACGGAATGGTTTGTTCAGGTATTTCTCAGAATTTAGCAACAATTTACTCAAAAATTATGTAAATCTAACACAATAAAACAGCATGTTCTCACAACTCATTGGAATCTTAAATAACTGGCTATACATAATGATTTCAGAGATCACAGATATTTTAGTTTGGTTTTAATCACACAGTGAATAGGTTTTAGTGTTTTAAATGAAAGTGTCTCTTGCCAATGGTATTTCAAAAACTCATTTTGGAATTTTAGACCTTGAAAATGAATTAGACCTTGGACAGCTGCTAATCCAACCAAGTCATTTTATGCATGAGGTGATGGAGGGCTAAAGTGTTTATGTGATTGGCTAGTAACTCTGGGCAAGTGGCTAGGTGACTACTAGCTTGTCTCTTTTCACTTTATTAAGTTGCCTTTAGTAATACACTATTTGAAGAGATTCTAGAGATTATCAAATTCAACCCCATCATTTTATAGATGCAAAAACTTAGGCAGAATATAGTTTAAAAATGATATATGCTAAAGCATCTTGCACAATATCTGGTACATAGTAGAAATCAATAAATATTAATTTCAGACCCTAGATGTTCCAACACCTACCTAACTGGTGTTGTATATCTTTATTCTGAATAAAAAGCTCAACTGAGGATCGAATCTGATCTTATATAGGCAGTGTTTATTTTATAAGGTAAATATTTATGAACAATTTATTCTGAGTCCTGGAGTATATAATAAATACTACTGATTCACTGAGTATGTTAAAATTATTTTAAAAGACTACCTATTAAAATATGAATGGATTAAAAATTTCTTAATAATTGGGCAGAATATTACTAAATGTTTGAGCTTTCAAAAATACACTTTTCACAAAGAATGGAGGACAAATAGTATCTCCCTTCCAGAATAGTTATATCCCTCTGCCTGTCCATAATACATGTCTCAAACTGATGCTGAAATAAGAATACACAGAGCACTGGCTTAGGAATCATAAGATGTATGTTCCGGTCCTAGTTCTGCCACTTACTAATGGAAGACCATGGCGAGTTTCACTAATTCATAATTTCTACATCTGTCAAGTGGCCATCAAGAAGCTCAACCTCACAGGGCTGTTCTAGGCATCAAATGAAGTATCTATTTATCTAATCTGTCAAGCCTTATAAAAACAAAGTAACACATGGAATAGTGAGAAAACAAAAACAAAAACAAAACTGGAGGATTAAAAAAATATGGATTCTGGGCCAGTTCATGTCTTTGCCATGACACATTGAATAAGTCACTTTTTTTTTTTTTTTTTTACCTGCAAGATGCAAGCAATGAACTAGATCCGTGGCTCAAGGACCAATTTGGAGAAAGGGAAGTGAGGCAAAGCAGCTCTGCTTTTACCAATTTTCTTAGGTTTTCAAATAAATCATTTGAAGAATGGGTTTTACCAAAACAACAACAACAAAAATTTTATCTCAATTCCTTGCTATGTGTTCACAACAAGAAATGAAAGAACAGGCAAGTTTTCAGCAAATTTTTTTGAAAAAAACTCTCTCTCTCTCTTTTTTTTTTTTTTTTTACCTTGCATCCTTCACAAGCATGAACTCCATAGTGGAACCCAGAAGCTTTATCTCCACAGACTCGGCATTCAATTGCCATGAGGGAGTTGGAAGGCTCTTCATGAGGCTTACTGTACAGCTGAGTCTTTTCAGAATAATAAGGCGGGGATGCAGGCTCCACTTTGATTGCACCTGTGTACAGAAAAATGTGAGCAGGTAATTATCACATAAAAAACTGCTACAAAGGCTCTATGGCCAGTCCCCATAGTACACCTTACTGCCATATGTTTATTATTTTAGTGTAGAAGCATTACGGAACATGAAAAAAAAAACACAGGAAAAAGTAGGCTTTGTAACCACAAGCAAGTCACAACACCTCTGAACCTCACCTGTAAAAATGAAAGGGGGAAGGGAATTAAGTCTGTGGTTCTGCAACCCTTCAACACTAAAGCCCTGATAGACACCACATAGTATCTGAGACAACTAAGGTTATTTTGTTACATAATGTGCTGTATTTGACATTCATCACAATATTAAATTATATATCTGTATTTAAATATCGCATTTTAGAAGTATTTTTAAACCACTCTTGGAAAAGAAACAGAAGGAACACTGCTGTGAAAAGGTAATGCCATGCCCAGCTTGAAGGTACATGAAAAACAAGAGACCAGGTTTTCACCAGTGTTGAGTCAGAAAAGGTGGTTTGTAAAAGAATCTTTGATAGAGAGTGAGAGAACCCATGGAGAGTAAGTACTACCCTTCTGCTGGTTAGGATCAGGCCTATTAAATTTCCATATTAGGCTCTAACTGAAAACCACACAAAAATAACCAAGTATACTATTTATCTCAAAAAAAAAAAACTAGAAATACAGGAAGTTCTTACTTATTGTCAAGTAATGGTTGCCAATTACATGGTGGTGGCTTTGGAAAACCAGCATATCAGCACACAAAGATAAAAATCAAGGAAATAGCATCATAGAAATTTATTTTATCTTGAAAAGTGCCGTTTTGGTTTGTAGATGTTGGAGTATGATGTTTTTGATGTGAATTTACTTAATGGCAGGAAGATTTATCAATAGACTACAATGGCAAAATTGAAATTTGTGCAGAAAAATAGGTTTCAGTATAAGTTGCTCAAATTGCAGAACTAGGAGAAATGGACCACAACTTTGCAATTTGGTGATGAGAAGTTATATAAGGTAGCAAACTATTGCTTATTAACTTAGAAGCGGCCAAAAGAATTTAAGAGTTTGGGTGACAGACTCTTACTTAGCCTGAGATAAACCTGGCAATGCAGCCATGCTGGAAAATGCTCCTAAGAAGGAAAGAAACAAGAAATAGGGAAAGGAAGAGGGAAGAAAGGAGGGAAAAAAAGGAAAGAATGATCTGGGATATTTACACACTACCATCCTTTTTGGTATATCATAAATACATAATGTTTCATAGGTAAATAGATGAGTAAATGAATGGTAAGTATCTTTTTTATAGAATTTTAGTCTCTGGAGCATTTATTCCAGTGTTATTGAGAGGTTAGTCCAATTCTAGTCTTAGCAGTCTGAAAAGTGAAAATATCATACTTTGGTACTCTTGGAGCTTCAGGTCATACTTATAATCGGCAACCATTGGGTCCGCTCTCACGAATGGAATGTCTTCATAGTGTGGAGTGGAAATGCTGGAGAAATCCACAGTGGTGAAGGGCTTGATGTCAAAAGAATGGGAGTGATCATCCATTACAGAGAGATCCACGGAGCTGATTCCAAAGTTGGTGGGCCAAAATGGCATCTCGGTGTCAACCATGGTAATTCCTGAAATGGAAAAAAAAAGAAAAGCTGTGGAGTTAGTTCTGGAAAGCAGAGCAATCTTCTAAAGATTCACAGGAAGGGAACTGAAAAGGTCTTTGGTACTGTGCTCTCATCTAGATTATCACAATGAGAGAGGAAAACACAACCACCTTCTGAGTGCTGTCCAGGTTGTTTTACTTAAGGAAGGAAGCCACCCCTTACCTGGATATCACAGCAGAGAACCCTATAATAGTATCGATGTGGTCCGTGTACCCAAGGGAATGTCTTGTAAACAGCCCTGCTCTCATGATCTCCTAAAGAAGATCATCAAATCAGGTCTGTTAATGATTTTTAAAGAGCATAAAGTTCTGGGACAATTTTACTTCCTTGGAATTAGAGATGCTAAATTATTTTTCTCTTTAGGATAAAAATTACGCTCCCCCATTTGTGTTTATAATGGTTTTGTGTGACAGAAAATATTCTTCAACTGCATTATAAGAATAAGTAATACAAAAATGAATCTTTTTAAGAAGGGAAGATCCCTCTATGAAAACCTCCTCAAATATTTATCTTTTCTGTGCATGCAGTTTCCCTTTTTAAAAAGGAGAATGTGTTCTCCATATTGAGAATGGACAGATTAGAGATCACGGAAACATATCTGATCATGAACAAGAGAATGTCGAAATGACAATCTAACACAGCATTAATTTTAAACCACCCTCAAACCAAAACCACAACAAAACAAAAATGGAAACAAGACAACATATAAAAGACAAAGGTAAAAACACTTGTATGGATTTTAAGGCCACAATATAACTAGTTTCATGCACTGCCTACTTAGGATGGTACAAGCCACGTGTATTTCTCAGAATATGATTTGTGGTCACAGTAAGTGAAATAAAACCCGGAGGGATTTTAGTTTGACTATCTAATGTGGACGTGTGAGCCACCAGAGGGTGTGGACTTCAGACCTTTACGCACTAGGAACCTATGTGGGTACTTATTGATGTAGATATTCAGACATGTGAACCCACGCGGTGCCTTATGGGTCCTTGGTTCTCCTGAAACCAGTTCACTCTTCAAAGTGGTACCAAAAAAGCAGTCACTGAGTATTTTAAATGGTAACTCTTGGGTCAAAAACACTAGTGAAGGGCTGTGTGAATTCGGGACTGCTGATATTGGAGACAAAGAAATGAATTGCTCATAAACCGCTAGAGGCTCCTGAAATCATAGGCTGATGTGTCTTATTTCTAGTCATTTCCCTATCACCTAGCAATGGGCTTGGCTCATAGTAGGTGCTCATATGAAATACCGAATGAATGATGAGGTGGCTCTGAAAGTTTAGCAGAACAGGCAGGAAGGGGGGAAGCAAAATAGTATTTACTGAAGTACCTCCCACACACCAGACACATTCTTATCCCAGGTAACCCAAGATCTTCTCCCCACTTTATAGATAAGCCAGGACCAGAGAGGTAAAGTCACTTATCTAGTGTCCAACAGCTGGTAAATAGAGGATTCAAACTCAAGATTGACCCAGGACCTTATCCACTCTGTATATATTCTCCTTATTCTCTCACTGAAGAAACAGTTTTATGGAGAAAGGGCTACTCTCCTAGGGGTATCTGTCAGTGGGTCTCTTGTTTTTTCCCAGCAAGCAGAGAACTAAGGAATTTACTCTCAAAGGCATGAGGTTAAAAATTCCAGTTGTGGTCTTCATAAGGAAAACAAAGTGCCTTGAAAACACAAATAAGGAGACTGTCCTATGAATGTACTTCAGGGGTTCCAAAGGGACTCAAAAAGGCACCGTTTGGGTTCACATGTCTGAATATCTACACAAATAAGTACCCAAACAACTTTAAGTTATCTGAGTCACAGTATAAACACGACACACAAGAAGAGGAATGTGTATTGGTGATAGCTTAAAGGTCGTGCTGGGTCTCAATGACACCCAGAAAAACATCTGTGCTCTTAATGACGGGGCACCCATCAGACTATGCCCTTTGCTTCGTAATTCCTCTAAACCTAACTCACCTAGGTCCCTCCACTTACTCTGCCCATCTCCTCAGCATGCTTAGTTTACATTTCTCTACCTACTTTGCTTGGTATAAATTACCTGCATATCAAAATATACCCCTTTTGTCTTGACTGCAATATCCACAAAAGTGGGTTTATCAACTATTTCTCATTATGCCTGTTGCAAAGTTCATCTGCAAATAAAATAAAGCTTGCCTAAGTTAAAGGTAGTGGATAAACCTCCATATGAATACTGGGAAATGAAAATAAGGATGCAAAAAATATATGTGTGGCAAGAAAAACTGGTTGCTCATCATTTTGCTGGTTTAATTTTGTTTTGTTTCACTTTTAATATACGACTTCAGTGATTCCCTGTCAACCAACGTAACACAGGAATCACACACTGAGGGGTCATTTACGTTACTGCAAATTTTGGGGAAAATTTTAATGCTAAAATAGCCATTTGTGGGGTGCCTGGGTGGCTCAGTCAGTTAAGCGGCTGCCTTCGGCTCAGGTCATGATCCCAGGGTCCTGGGATCGAGCCCCACGTCGGGCTCCCTGCTCGGCAGAGAGCCTGCTTCTCCCTCTCCCTCTGCCTGCCGCTCTGCTTACTTGTGCTCTCTCTCTCTCTCTCTGTTAAATCAATCAATCAATCTTAAAAAAAAGCCATTTGTGTGTAACAAAGAGAATATAAAAATCATGTGATTTTAAAGATATAATATGGAACTCCCTAAAAAATTGTTACCTGTGGTATATTTCATATCTAAAAGAATGTGGTTATTGGGCGCCTGGGTGGCTCAGTCGTTAAGCGTCTGCCTTCGGCTCAGGTCATGATCCCAGGGTCCTGGGATCGAGCCCCGCATCGGGCTCCCTGCTCGGCGGGAAGCCTGCTTCTCCCTCTCCCACTCCCCCTGCTTGTGTTCCCTCTCTCGCTGTGTCTCTCTCTGTCAAATAAATAAAATCCTTAAAAAAAAATGTGGTTATTAAAAAATAGGTTTTATTTTCATTTGTTTATTTTTAAAGATTTTATTTTTTTAAAGTAATCTCTACACCCAATGTGGGGCTCAAACTTATAACCCCAAGATCAAGAGTCACACGCTCTACTGACTGAGCCAGCCAGGCGTCCCTAGACTTAATATTTTACTTTTTTAAGCAGGCTCCACAACCAGCATGGAGCCCAACGTGGAACTTGAACTCACAACAGTGAGATCAAGACCGGAGCCAAGATCAAGAGTCAGATGCTTAACCAACTGAGCCACCCAGGTGCCCCCTAGACTTTATTTTTATTTTTTTTAAGATTTTTATTTATTTATTGAGAGAGAAAGAGAATGATAGAGAGCATGAGAGGGAGGAGGGTCAGAGGGAGAAGCAGACTCTCTGCTGAGCAGGGAACCCGATGCGGGACTCGATCCGGGGACTCCAGGATCATGACCTGAGCTGAAGGCAGTCGCTTAACCAACTGAGCCACCCAGGCGCCTCTAGACTTTATTTTTAAAAGCAGTTTTAGGTTTACTTAAAAGTTGAGCAGGAAGTACAGAGTTCCCATATACCCTTTTCCCCTCCTTCCTCTCCCTGACCCCTGAAACACACATAATTTCCCCTATTATTAACTTGCATTTCCCCTATTAACACTTGCATTAGCATGCTATGCTTGTTACAAAATTGATGAACCAATATTAATACAAAATTATTATCCATAATTTGCATTTCAGTTCATTCTTTGTGTTGTACATTCTATGGTACTGACAAATGAATAATGTCATGTATCCACCATTACAAAATCGTACAGAATAGCTTCACCACCCTAAACGTCCCTGGTGCTCCAGCTATTCATCCCTCCCTCTTCCCCCACAGAAATCTATGTTTTTGCTGTCCTCTTTCTATTAAGGGCATAACAGAAAAGCAGGAGAAACTCTGACCTTCATATATTATATATATATAAATGAATGAAATGTCTTACCATGGCTTTCAAGGCCCTCCCTGACAGAGTCCTAACTTACTTTCTCAGTCTTATTTTCCACTAGTGATTGCAGACCCCACTCCCATTCTTGGCATACCCTGTGGTTAGGCATACCATACTATTTGCCCAGGTTAAGCATGCTCTGCATTTTCTAGTCTGCTTATCTTTGTTCATGCCAAGGCTACTCTATATTCTTCCCATCCCTCATTGCCACATGTCACAATCCCTCTGTTTTTCCCACAGTGGGAAATCCCACTATATCCAAATGCTACTTTCTCCAGGAAACCTTCCGTGAAGTCTCCAACTTAAAAATACTCTTCCCATTCTTTGCATCCCCACAGCTCTTTGTACCTCTCTTTTAACTCTGATAGAATTATTTAGATAAATATCTCTGCTATCAGATTTCAAGTTCTAAATGGATGGTGTCTTAGTATTCTGTTTTTCCTTTAGTCCTTATGCAGTAATTGTTTACTAAATGTTTACCGACAGAATGATCATTCATTTTTATGTGAAAATGTAAAAAAAAAAAAAAGAAAGAAAAGAAAACAAGAGCACCTGGCTGGCTCAGTCGGTGAAGCATGTGACTCTTGATCTCAGGGTTGTGAGTTCAAGCCCCAAATTACGTGTAGAGATTACTTAAAAAGTAAATAAAAATTAAAACAATGGTGCCTGGTGGCTCCATTGGTTAAGTGTCCAACTCTTGGTTTCGGCTCAGGCCATGATCTTGGGGTCATGCGACTGAGCCCCATGTTGGGCTCTGCGCTGGGCGTAGAGCCTGCTCAAGAATCTCTCTCTTCTCTCTCCCTCTCTCTCTGCCCCTCTCCCCAACTCAAGCTCACTCTCTCTAAAATAAATAAATAAGTCTTTTTAAAAAACTAAAATAAAAAAAGAAAACATGTAGAAAAATGTTTATAAAAATAAAAGGGAAAAAATGAAGATACTTTCTCGGTGGTTTAGTTTTGCTAAGACTTACACTCTCCTAAAAAAGATGACAATCTTCAGTATCACAAATAAAATACAATTTAAACTATAACTCCTCCCTTCAACAAAGTATATTCAGTTTTTCTCTTGATAATTTGAGGAGCAAGATTAGTGTCCTATAAAATTCCCCCCCTGCTACATAGAAAAGACAACGTGAGAAAGAAAAACAGCTTGCCTCTTCAGCTCTAAGAAAACATATTACTCAAATACACATTTTCCTTTCCCCCTTTCCCTTCTCCCTGTCGTCCTTTTATTCTGGGACATCTTGACCTAAACAATATTACTCCATGGACCATAGTTACTGGGAGGCACAGTGGTTCCCTAGACATTTTATTTTATTTTGACTTAGAGATGGGTCCAGGAGCCTGCTTCTAATTTTGTCTCTAGAAAACATAAGCTACTGTTTCTGCCAAGCTGTAAGTCGAGTAGGTGTTTTTTTTTTACTCCGTGTAATAATTACCCATGAAAGAACAAATGAACAAAATATTTGCATGAACAACAGTCCTTCTGAGGGATAAGTAACAGTGTCTTACTTTCCAGCTGGGTGACAGGAGTGGGTTGCATCAGGGTTTATTCATCAATTTCACAACCTTAAGTGTGTTTCAAGCAAAAGTCTTTAGGCAGACACTGAACAAGGATGTGAATTGTGCCATTTATCTTAGACCTTCAAATTTGGTTTTACACTGTATTATATATAGTCAATGAGCAGACTTTGCATAATACTCCCAAGTACAGTGTATTTCAAACAAAAATATAACCAATATCATGCCAAAATAAAGTAACCTCTCTAACTGGAAATGCATCATTATTTGGGAATATGGAAGTGGGCCAGAAAAGATGGTAATGTATAATAAAATCAAGCCCCAGAACTACATGGTTGACCTTTGGGGTCCAATATAACTGCTGCCTCTTAAGAAAAGGAAAACTTCTACTAGAATTTCTGGGGAAATGCTGCATTTCCTTACTACATTATTAGCTAATTACATTAGCTAATATATTTTTTTAAGATTTTATTTATTTATTTGACAGAGGGATAGCGAGAGGGGGAACATAAGCAGGGGGAGTGGGAGAGGGAAAAGCAGGCCCCCCGCTGAGGAGGGAGCCTGATGCAGGGCTCCATCCCAGGATCCTGGGATCATGACCTGAGCTGAAGGCAGATGCTTACCTGACTGAGCCACCCAGGTGCCCCTACATTAGCTAATATTAGTAGAACCCTAAATCTTTACTAAGTATTGTGCCAAAAACTACATTTAAACATCACAACAATGCTATGAGGTAGGTGTACTCCTAATTCTCCTCAGAGAAGAGGAAACTGAGGCACAGACATGGAAGTAGGTAACGTGCCTAAGAACACACAATTACTGAGGAGGAAAGCTGGGTTGTGAACCCACGTGGTTGAAAACTGCAGAGCCTGCACGCTTAACTTTCTCAGTTTTTTTTCCTTAACTTTCTAAGCTGGTTAGAAAAAACAAATCTCTCCCTGATCTTCCAGTTCTATCCTAAAGAACAATTAATTTCAACAAGCCTTCAGTGAACACCTAGGATGTGGCAGGTACAGGGAATTGGGAATATACTATGAAGACTGAGTAATTATCACATAAAAGCTTCACTGGAGAAAGGTGTTAAGCTGTGCAACAAGAGAAGGTGCCAGAAAAAAGCCTTTCATGGATTCTCTAAAACTTAGTAGCTTTGTTGGAAGTGGCCTTAAAGAGACACCTACTCACTGATTTTTTTCAATCTCTTCTGATTTGTTTCAGTTTAACATCGCAGCACTCATCAATATGGTTTCAGCTTCTTTACCCAGCCCCTCCTATTGATTCATGCAAATCATTTTGCAGTGTAAAGTGACCTGGGAATTTTCTAATTGAAGTCCTTTCCCATGATGACAGCTGATATCCAGAGACAAAAATCATCCTGAAATATTAGAGTGGCAATGGCCTTTTTGAGATACTGTAAGTCCCTCATTTGACAGATGAAGAAAATGAGAGAAATGATTTGCCCATGAACACACAGTCAGGGGCTTACCGAATAAGAGTCCAGGTTTTCTGTCTCCTACCCTAGCAGTCTCTACATCCCATTATGAAGATGTTACTTTATGTAAAAATGTTGAAAATGGGGACTTTTAACCTATGCCAATTTTCATAGATCCAGATTTTTGGGGATCTTGATATATAGGAATGACATCAAATTTATGAAGGAAAGAAGTCTCATGCAAGTACCCATTTACTGGATGGCAAATTAGCATAAAATCACCTGTAACAGAATCTGTTTCTGACAAAATAAAATCTGAATTCATCAAAAGGTTTAGGGAATAGTCTAATAAAGTGAGCACAGATCAGTCCAAGTTTTTACATAATAAATACAGGCATACATATTTTATTTATTTTTTGTAGGTTGCTGTTCTGAACATTCACAGTGAAGATAAATGAGCCAGTTATCACGTCAGATGCCCTGGGTTTGAATCCTGACCTATTGCTTGCCAGTTTTGTGATGTCTTTTTACCTAACTAGCCCATCTGTAAAATAATATTGCCTACCTCATAGAGGTGTTGTGAAGATTAATTTAGATAATATATATAAAGCCCCTAACATAGGTCCAGACACTTAGTAAGTTCTCAATATATATAATTATTGGCAGCAGTAGTAATTCTTATATGGAACCAGAGTACTAGAATCATGTAAAAGGTGGGCTAACAGCCTCCAATGCTACCACTAGGGGACAGGAAGAGGAAGAAACACCAGCAAAGTCCTATTGTTCAAACAGGACTACGCCTTCAACAGATGTCCTGTTTTAAAGACCTCTGGAAAAGGAGTCCACCGCTTCTCTTGGTTACTCATTCCAATGCTTAATTGCTCTTTTGTAGCCAGGAAAGTCTAGGTCTTATTTGGCTTTTCTCCAACTGTGTTATACATATGTTAATGATGTTCCTTTTAAAATAATTAAAAAGAAAAAAAATTTGGTGAGCAAATAAATTTAGGAAATGCTAGGTCAAGCAAGGTTAAATAGGTTTATACAGAACTTCTTAAGGCTCATATGCTAATAATTCACGAGAATGTACAAAGGAGAGGGAAGGCACAGTGTGCAACATTTGCAGAGTTTCATATTTGACGGAAGAGTTGGGGAAGTGATGGCGGAACCTATGTTGGAGTTTGTAACTCTCCCCCCGCCATTTTTCTAAACATATATAGCTACTATTTTCTGCATATTTGCCCATTACCACTTGTACTTGAAAAGTGTTATTAAGCTGTCCCTCAGGTTTTCTTTAATTTTAGAGTGATTAAGGGCAAGGATTTACATTGGTTAAAACAAGACCCAAGAAAGAAAGGATTTCTTAAACCATGCAGAAAGGAATCACTATAAAGACTAACACTCTTTTTATAGAGACCATCCGAAAAGCCCCCAGATGGGGAGGAAAAAAAAAAAAGAAAGCCCATATAAAGGATCAGAACCAGAATGATAGTGAACTGCCCAACAGCAACGCCAGAAGCCAGAAAATTAGTAGAGCAAGGTCTTCAAAATTCAAAGAAAAAGTTATTATTTCCAACTTGGAATTTTAGACTCAGCCAAACAAACCTTCACTCAAGTGTATGAGTAGGACATTTTCAGAAACAGAGGACCTCAAAAAAAAGAGAAAGTCACCGCCTCCCCCCCGCCCCATACTCTTTCTGAGAGTTCCACACCAGAACAAAAGGAAACAAAGGACTAAATAGAGGAGGGGTGAAAGGAAGACCCAGGACAACAGATCCTGAGCAGCCTGGATAGAATGGAACAGGAAGGTGAAGGCCGTAGGAGATTACCCAAGAAATCAGAGTGCCTGATATATATGACTGCTTAGAGACAGTTTTTATTACTGTCAAAGAGTTGGAGAAAGAACTAGTGATAGTTCTGGAAAAGGAACAATAAAAATGAACAGTTTCTAAATTAAAAAAAAATTAACTCCAGAAAAATAAATAGCTATTCAGGATGGGAAACAGAACTGTAGTACACTGCCTGGCTCAATTGGGAGCAGTACTTTCAAAGCTAATACGATGTAAACACGGACAACTGATTTCACTGAAAATTACAAATACACCATGAAGATGGCGGGGAGGACAAGTGTGTGTTTTGGGACAAGGGGTGTGGTGGTGAAGACCTAACTTCTTATCTTCCACTGTAGGAAGTCTGTGGGGAATGAACACAACTTTCAAAATAGCAGCATACCACATGTTATTTTAAAGACATAGAGATAAATTCCAGGAGAAATGTTTAAAAGAATTAAAAATGACTGTTTCCAAGGAATAGGAACTGGGGACTGAGGGTTTCTGTTCATGAAAAGCTTTATCCTGACTTTTAAAACTAGGTACAAGTCTTACTTTTGTGGAAGTAAAAATTAAGCTAAGTATCTTTTCATTGTAGTGTCTTCCCATGATTTCACTGAACAGAGGGAATAAATATATTCCTTGCATGTTTCTCAGTCCTCTTAAAAGGACTTATCATGCAATAAAACCTGGAAAAGTAGAGAAAATTTTAATGTATTTTTAATGCTTGATCAATAGTTGGTTGTCCTTTTGGCTCAAGCATTTAAAAAATTCTATCAATTCATTTCTTTTCCTTCACTGATATCACAGATTTTGATCAAGAAAGCAGGAAAAAGACTCTGGATCCCATTAGCGGAAGTACAACTTAATAATAGATAACAATTTTGAAGTATTTGCATGACAGACATTGTACCTTAAAACATTACACATGTAATTTATAATTTATTAATGTATATATGTGTAATTTATAAATGTGTACATACATATAATTTACAACTATGAATAGCTCTATGGGTTATATACAATTATTATCACCCCCAATGGATTGAAAACATTAGACAGAAAGGGGTTAAGTGCAGGGAACCTGGGTGGCTCATTTGGTAAAGCATCTGACTCTTGGTTTCAGCTAAGGTCATGATCTCAGGGTCCTGGGATTGAGCCCTATTTTGAGCCCCACATGTTGAGCTCCGTGCTCAGTGCAGAGACTGTTTAACCCTCTCTCTCCCCTTTTGCTCATACTCTCTTTCTCAAATAAATAAAATCTTAAAAAAAAAAAAAGGTTAAGTGCTTGCCTGTTGTTGCACAGGTAATAGGTATTGGGATTTGAATCCTGTTGGTGATTTCTCAGAATAGAGAACCTCTTATTTTGGCCGCCGTGAATTAAGAAAAGGATTAGAAATGGATTCTTTGCTGTGTCATTTGTTGATTCAATGTGAAAAAATATATTTTCATCCTGTTGTCTACTTAGACTATATTAAAACTCAAATCTAATGCTTCTGTGGATTGGTTCCCCATTGATACTCCCACTGATAACTCTGGCAGAGGCGGAAGCATTCCAATATGTAACCGTATATGCACTTTCCTTATAATGAGCCAGAAGGTCTTGTAACAAATTTTCAAATTCAGATCAACAAAGGGCCTATCATCAGCTTTTAGAGAAGACCATGTGCACTTACGTTTTTCAAAAGTTCATTTTCTCTTGCATGGGTCACATCTTGTTTAGATAGCTTGCTTAACTCAGTCCTGAGGGGTCAGGAGACAGGAAAGATTACAGGATCATGCCCTCATCCATAGCCATCATTTCTTCTGCTTCCTGAGCTGGAGATTCATGTCCTCTATTTCACCATGGCCAAACTGAGTCAAGCTTGGTTCTTTTGCTAAAACTACCTTCACGTGTTTCTAAAGGGAGACTTCCTAGTAATTGAATCAACACTAAACCTAAGTCTGTTGAACAGCTAGTTATCCTGGTTTGATTGAAATTCCTACTTTACCAAGCATATACTGGTAGTAAGTGAAGAACGGTGTGGAGGTCAGAAAAAAAAAAAAAACTGGAATGTTCTCCCCAGCTAGCTCTCTCTGCACATTTTGGTTTGGGCTTTGCAATGAGAGGGTAATGAAAATGGGAGACAGGAGACTGAGTGGAAAAGAAAAAAATTAAGGGAATGGTCCAGGATTTTGTAACTATCAGAAAGGAGGGGCCACCAAAGAGATGCCAGAGTACTGTTTCTCTTTGCTTTGTCCACCTCTCAAATACTGTCAAGGGCCCTCCTGCAACTAGGAAAAGGTAAGGGTGGCAGTGGTTTTAAATAATGCTTTACTACTGAAGCACCTTGAATAGCTTGAAATTATCACAGAGTAGAAAGGGATTGTCTTACTCAGAATTGTTTAGTCTGGCAAAATGATGTGATACACTATGCTCCTGTGTACTCTTGTTTTTAATTTACTGTGCCAAGCACTCTTAATGAAAAGACAATGGTCTTAAGCTAAACAAATATGAGAACAAAAGTGTCAAAACCTCTACCTCTAGCCAGATTGCCAGTGGTTATGGGCTGATTTGCAGATTTTTACTAGCTATATCATATATTATCTCAAAAAATACTATAATGTGGTATTAAAATATCCATAGTAAACATTTTTCATGTTTAAATACTCCTCCCGAGCTATTATAGCATTATCAAAAATATTCTATATAAAAACATTTGACACAATTCAAAACATCCATGATTTAAAAAAAAAAATCTCTTAACTAGGAAGAGAAGAGAACTTCAATAATCTGATAAAGCATATCCATAAATAACAAACAAACAAAAACCTAAAGGAGCCATCATACTTGATGGTGAAATATTTAAAGCTTTCCTTTGAGATCAGGAATGAGATAAGCATACTAGCTATCGCTGCTTCTATTCAACAGTGTACTGGAAATTCAATCCAGTGCAACAGGGAAGAAAAAAACAAGGATTAGAAAAGAAAAAATAAAACTAACATTACTCACAGATGACATGACTGTCATATATATATATATATACATATAATTATATATGTTTGTGTGTATATAGTAAAACTCATTACAATTAATAAGAGAATTCAGCAAAGTTGCTGGATATAAGGTCAATCAATATTCAAAAATGAACTCTATTTCTATAAGCCAGCAACAAACAGAAAATGACATTTTAAAATGATTTTTACAATAGCATCAAAAACATCAAATGCCTAGGGGGAAAAATCTAGCAAAATATGTGTAAACCTGCTATAATGAAAACTCAAAATATTATTTAAAAAAAGTATTTAAATAAATGAAGGGATATACTGTGTTCATGAACTGGAATACTCAATATAAACTGTCAATTCTCTCCATATTTATCTATAGATTCAGGAAAATTCCAGTCAAAATACTAGCATTTTTGTGTGGAAAGTGATATGCTCAGTCTAAAATTTATATGGAAATTCAAGAGCCAAGAATAGCCAAGGCAATCTTGAAGAGAAGAACAGCACTAGAGGAATTTACTACCAGATATTAAACCCAATTATAAAACTACAGTAATTAAGGCAATACATCAATTAGTGCAAAGAGAAAAACAGATCAGTGCAACAGGAGAGCAAGTCCAGAATTAATCCCACAAGAATATGGTCACCTGGTTTATGACCAAAATGTCGCTGCAGTGTAGTGGGGAAAGGGTCACCCTGTCAATAAATGAAGTAGGTCAACTATATATCATCCATATGGAAAAAAGTGAATCAACCTCTACCTTGAAACATACACAAAAATCAGTTCCATGTGGATTGAAGATCTAAATATGAAATATGAAACAAAAGAGTTTTCAAAATAAAAATTAGGATAACACTTCATCAACCTTGGAGTAGGCAAAGATTTCTTCATAAAATGCTTCATAAAAAGCACTGATTAGATAACCTGGACAATATTTAAGATTAAAACTGATTATTAAGTAAATGAAAAAGCAACACACAGTGTGGGAAAAGATATCTGCAATATATACATTTGACAAAGTATGCTTTATTTTTATTTATTTATTTTTGACAAAGTATGCTTTAGAACTCATATCTAAAGTACCCAATATAAAAATGGGCAAAAGACTTGAACAAGCACTTCACAAAAATGAATAGCCAAAAGGGTAATAAATATTTTTTTAAAGTGCTTAATGTTTTAGTTATCAGAGAAAGAGAAATAAAAATTACAATGTGATACCACCATAAACCCACTAGCATGGCTAAAATGAAAAAGAAAATGTCAAGTACCAGTAAAGATGTGGACCAAGTGGAACACTCAGACACTGCTTGGTGTAAATGGTAAAGCCATGTTCAAAACTGTCTGGTAGGGTCCTCTTAAAGCTGAACACACCCTATGGCCCATATATACGTCTAACAGAAATGTGTATCCTTGTTCACTGAAAGACCTATACGAGAATGTTCCTAGTTGTACTATTTGCAATAATGAAAAATACCTGAATGCCCATCAACAGGATAGATATATTGTGATACATTCACAAAATGAAATACAGTAATAAGAATGAAGTACAATTATACTCAGTAATGTGATTAAGAAACAAATACTGAGCAAAAGAATCCAGACACAAAAGAGTAAACAATGTATAATTCTATTCATATAAAATCCCCAAACAGGCAAACTAATCCATGGGTTAGAAATTAGAACACTCAGAGGGCTTCCAGAGGGCTGGTATTGTTCTGTTTCCTTATCTGTGTGCAAATTACACATTTGCTCTTTTGTGAAAATGATTTACATACTTTTCTCTATGTATTTTATACTCTGATAAAAAACTTAAACAGGAGAGATGGGTCCTGGGAATGGGAGTTGATAGAAGGAAACATGCAGACCAATCACATAAGCCAACAAAAACTCTTATTTGTGTTATAAAAATTGTTATGAAATTTTTAGTGTATTTAAGAATTTTTCTATTCAGAAGTTACAAAATGGTATTAAAATCAGTCTCAATAAACTACCTATTTTTCTAACTGGCTTCATTGTATAATAAAGGCTAAATACATCTTCAATTAAGGTCCTCAAGTCAGTGTAAACTGGGAAGGAAAAAATTCAAAAGGTGCACATTTTACCTTAAGGAGTATTAAAAGTTATGTTTTTGCTTTAGATATGCTTGGCTTATATGTAAGGCCTATTCTGCTTTACAAGAACCCTATATTTTTTTTTAAATGCAGGAAATCTTTTCCCAAATACTAATGCCTACATTAGGACTCCTATGTTTGCGACGTTTGGATCAGTTGAGTTGTCTTTTGAAACATTCCATTTAAATGAAATGAAATCTGTGGCTTAAATCCAAGCTACCAATTTTACGGTAATTATTTAACTCTTCTTTGTATCAACAATCAGTTTCATCAACTTTTTGTCTTAGAAGAGTTATCATATTTTACTACAGTATTTCTCTTCCCAAAACCTCTCTTTGTTTTACTTTTCTTTGGTATTTTCCTTTCTCAATATCTTAATCTCAGTACATGCTTGATCAGTAATATGAAACCCAAACCATCTCAAATCAAGATAATCAATTACCTAATACTCTATGTGCAAGGTGTTTTTCAGGCCTCACAAGAAATACATTATAATGTAGTTCTTGACCTTGAGAAGCTTACCAAGGTGAAAGATGTTTAATAATAGAAGGCAGTATAGAGACCAAACTAGTGAGAGAGACAGTAAGTGCTCTAGAAATGTAGAGGAGAAAAAGACCAACATGTTCTGAAATAATCCAGGATAACTACATGGTAGAGCTGAGTTTTGAATTCTGAGGACCCTGTGGAATGATTAGGATTTGGATTATTATTGATAAAGCTATTCCAAAGAATAGATATTTGTCTCTACTATCCAGCATGACCCTTATATTACCTGAGTTACCTTAGGCCTAAATGAACAGGACATCAAAATGATTAAATTTTGTGTTAGGACATATGCTTGCAAATTGGATCAATTTCTTGGCCAATTGGGTCATCTGTTTGGGTCAATTGTTTGTATCTTGTAATTGGCTAGAGATGTGGTTATATCAGTGGCAAGGAGGTTTCTTTGAAAATGGCAGAGATTTCTCTGTAAATCTGGCCATACTTATATCAAACTGACACATTTGGTTCTTTTCAGCATTATATTTTAGTCAATTAAGCAAACTTGTCCAGATGGTCTATATAATAGGTCTAAATTTTTAAAACTAAACTAAAGTCAGGGTTTTCGGGAAAGTGTAAGACAACAGTAAAGTAATATCCAACAATCTTACATTAAAAATATTCAACTGGTAATGCCAAGTAATGAATGTTTTACTTTTTCCAAAAGAAGGAACTTAATTCAACAAAGTAAGGTGAGCCATGGTGCTCAGGTGTCTAGAACCTGTGACGAATATTAGAACTGCTGTTCCATTCCTGAGTTTTGCCATTGGCTCTTTGCCAAAACAAGAAATTGAACCTGGGTTTCTTTCTTCTGGAACTGTGACTAATAATACGTATCTATCAGATAACATCTAAATATTCTGGGGAAAAATGCTAAGGAAAAGATTGTAAGCAAGTAAGAAGTAAGTCTGACTTACTTAACTATAGTAATAGAAAACTTTTGATAGCATGGATAATGAAAATCTATATTATCCCAAAGTTGTAACTTCTGTTTTAGGGGTGAGAGGACAAAACTAACATTTGTTGGACAGCTATCACATATCAGGCACTGTGCTAAGTGCTTCACATATTGGATATTGGTTACTTAATCAAATAGCTTGCTTTCCTTAGCACTGCCAGCAAATAAGTCTCCTAAAATTTCAAATGAATACTGGAAGTATCAAAAGGTAGGCAGACTTGCAAAAGAAGCCAGGCATTTGGATAATTCACAAACTGTGATATTCAAGTTAATGTTCAAATAATATTCAACTAATGATAATTCAAACCAATGGAGGAATATGATGCAACTAACTGTACAATCGGTAATTCAAAATAGATTTGTACCTGGTTTTTAACATATATAATGTTGTTGGTTTGTTTATATCAGCATGGGTTTTAGAATATGTTAGCATGTACACTAAACTTTTGTTTTTACTTACTGAACATATTCTAGAGCTTGACCTCAGGAGCTGGCGAGGTACAGCAGCAGGTCAGATTGGTATTAATAAGTCAACAATAAGAACTTATTAGATACCTCTTATATGTTAGATACTTGTGGAATAAAGAAGAGAATAAAACATGGGTCTTATCCTCAACAACTATAATTTGGATTAGGGGAATATATAAAACAGAAAATAACATCAGGCAGTCTCCAATTAAGGGCTAAATAGTGTGATACAGACCAACACAGAAGAGAGGATATTATTCTTTCATTTTAACAAGTATTAATACACTGGCCATTTACCAAACACGTTCGAGGCATGTGGGATATACCAGTGAGTGAGCAAACTAGACAAAGACCCCTGCCTTTATGGTGTTAATATGCTAGTGTGAGAAAGTGGACAATAAATACAATAGATGAATAAATAGTACAGTATGTAAGGAGATGATGAATAATTTAGAAATAAAACTATGGAGCAGGAGGAGGGAAAGGGCAGTGGGGAGGACAGATAATTCAACAACAGCAGGGTAGAGGCAGTCCTTATTAGAAGTGAGATCTGAGCCAAGATTAGAAGGAGCTGACAAGAAGATGTCAGAGGATGAGGGTTCAAGGAAGGAGCAAGAACTAGAGCAAATGCACTAAGGCAGGAGCATGTCTGGAATGTGGGAGGAATGGCAAGGAGGCCAGTGTGTCTGGAGCCGACTGAGGAAAGGAAAGATAGGTAGATGGGAGTGGGGTGGGGGGCTGGGGCAGACTGGGCTTCCATCCTAAGTGAAGTGAGGAGCTGCCGTAGGGTTGTGAGTGGAGTGACAGATCTGGCTTACATTTTAACGTGATCCCTCTGCATCATGGGCTGAGACTAAGCAGCTCGGAGGTGAGGGCAGAGGCAGGACAACCCGTCAAAGAGTGGGATAGCAATCCAGGAAGAGACAGTGGCTTGGATGAGGGTGCTGGTAGTGGAGTGGGGAGAGGAGATATATTCTGAACATATTTTCAGTTTAGAGGAACAATTAACAGTAATGTATTAAGAGGAGGTCTAGTGTCATGGTGGTTACTTGAACCTGACGTTGAAGGATAGGGGGGATTTGAAAAGGTGGCAGAATTAGGAAAGGCATTCCAGGACATGGTAGGCTTAGAGGCATGAGTGAGTCCAGCTTATTCTTGGGACAATGTGATTAGTCCAAGTAGAAGAAGGCAGATCATTCTCTGGGGTGTGGAGGGAAATAAAATACACAAAGCGGAAACAGATTATACAGAGCTCTGAAAGCTAGGGAGGGGTGTTTAGACATCACAACATTCACTATGGTGCACTATTGTACGTAGTAGGTGCTCAGTACATATTAGAAGTCTGACAGGCTTTGAGGACCACATATCTGGCAGATTAGGCTGGAGGACTGCAAGGTTCTCATTTAGAAAGTCAGCTAAAACGCTGCACAAGAATCCCAGTGGGTGGGGCGCCTGAGTAGCTCAGTCAGTTAAGAATCCCAGTGGGAGGTCATTAGGGCTGGTCTACCTGTAGGTAATTGACAGTTGACTGTTTTAAATTTACTTTATAATGCAAACCATTCACCACTTGTGGGAACTTCAATCTTGTGTTGGCAAATCTCTTACCTGATAAAAATTACATGGGTCTAAAAAACTGTGTACTCAAATAACCACACGATCTTAATTCTGAGGTTATTGGAGTTGGACGGCAGTTGCTATCAGATGCATATGTAATTCCCGTGTCTCTAAATTAGTTACAGGTGCAAAACTGTATCTACAAAAAAAGGTGATCTAGTAGAGGTTTACAGAAACTTAGTTCCATCTAAATGAGTCTGATTCATTCACTATCACATATATTTTTGCAAATATTCAACACTAGTAGATGGACATGAGGCATTTACTGGACAACTTTCTTATGCCTAATTTAAGGGTGTCCAAAAGAAGCCAAAATAACAGAACCCATGTCAGTTCTGTTGATCTAATACAGTGAAGACATTTATTCTGCTCAGATTTCCTCTGATGCAAAGACTATATGCTTTATAAGGAGTTATGATGATTTTAGAATTTCCTAAGGGTTACCTCATTCAAGTTATAGGTGAGAATATTGACAAAGATAGTAATCTATGACAAACTATCAGAGCTATAAAAATTGTTTTCCATTTAATGACCTATGTTTTACACTGCAATGAACAGTTTAAATGGATAATTGCTGTCAGACAGCTTTCAAGACAAGTTGTATTCCTTAGGGATGCTGGGGGAAAATAAATATAAGAATTTTTTAAATGCTGTGTTTTCTTGTAAGCATCTAATATACATGACATTTGTTTCTGGTGTTTCCTATAATTCATAATTGGGAAGTACAAGAGAAACGATAGTTTTTGGAAACACAGCAAGGACATTCTGAGTCTGGAAATCTACCAAATCTACCAGGACCTGGTGGTCAGAAAAGAGATATGAACAGTTAAATCAGAGAAATAAATGATAAAATAGAGCCATACTAAAAAAATTAATATGGGCAATAGTAAAATTCTAGAAAAAGGCCCTGAATTATTACTAATGTGAGGTTATGAAATTGAGCTGTGTCAATTACCTAAATCTTCATCATAAAGAATATTATAATCTATGATAGTTTTTCAATGTCTCGGAGAAGAAGACGTGTAATCACTGCTTTCATTTAGGGCCAAAGAATGATTTCAGCTTTTGGAAATCCAATCTTTTCTGAAACAAACATTAATGAAAGTGGGAGGTAACTGCCCCATTAAAAAAAAAATCAGACAGAAAGTTGCTTTCTCTAAGTATGATTATATCCTTATCAAAACATTCATGGGAGATCATGGAGAAGCCTCATCTCACTCAAAAACTGCCACTTATTTTGATGCACAAAGAATTCTGCAGTTTCCCCCCACATATTCTCTAAAATGCTTCCAATTTAGGATATCATTATGTCTTCTCTTCCATCCATAAGTGATTAATACTAGAAGACCAAAACAATAAACTCTCTATAGGACTTCAGATGTGCTTTCGCAAATATTGTGTCATTTAATCCTTGCAATAGTCCTATATGTCTGTTGCTATATGTGGAAACAGAGGGGAGAGAGGATAAATGACTTACTCAAATTCACACAAAATGTACATGGCCAAGACAAGACTGGTAGTTACATTCCCTGATACTACCTGGGTCCCTTAAAACCTCTAGAAAGGTGAAAACTTTGGTCAATTATTTAAATGCTTCCAAATATATAGTTGCCTGGAGTCACAAAGACACAGTTTAAGTATCCCTCAATAAAAATGGCTGGCAATCAATCACTCACTCCTATCTCAGGAGAGGCGCTCGTTTCAAAGGATTGTCTATTGCAGCATTTATCATGTCTCCAAGGCATATTTCCATTGCTCAATCAGCTCCAAAGGACAAACATGTCATCATCTTTCAATGCTCTGGTGCAACACTTTAAAATTATAGAATTCACATAGGACTAAGTCTGGCACTAAAAGCAGGAGGCATATTCAGCTTGAGTTTGTGGAAGCTTCCCTTCAATCTTGCCAATTTTTACTAGTAGAAATGGTTTCAGAGCCAGCATGGGGTTACTTGGGGTTACTTAAGGAGCTCATGATGAAAATAGGGAAATAAGATAAAGGGGGGGGTCACAATGATAATGGAGCCCAGGAAAAAGTGCAGAAGTTCTCTTTGGGCATAGTGGCTAGATACATTTTTGAATCTCATGAATATGACCAATATAGCTTGGACATCTGGATCATTCACACTCAACAACCACTTTTTCTTCAAAGTAGCAACCAGCTACTTGCAACAACCCCCAAGCTCACCTTGCCTATAGTAAGGAAGAAGGAACACCTAAATTGATTATCGTATTAAAGCCAAATACCTAAACTCTACAGTGTTTCATCTCTGATGGCCTCAAATAGCTAATGATGATTATATGTCCAATTTCAAGTTTGTTTGTCTGTCTGTTTTGGCAAGGGTGCAGTAAACAGTGGGTATCTACAAAATGCAATTGAAGTTAACAACCATAGGTTTTTGGCCTTTAGGAATAATATTTTTAACAAAAAAACAACACTTTTGAATAAGAAGTAATCAGACACCATATAAACAAAAGTTAAATTATTTGTACAATATGTAATTTCTTAATTGCTAATAATTCTATTCTGTACCATGCTAATTAAGAAGAAAAGTACTGAGTTAGTCTTTTGGAGGGGATTTGACACTCAAAATAATTAAACCCCGGGCAAATTCAAGGCATAAACATATAGAGATTAGTACAGAATGAAAACTAACTTGATCACATAACTATCTCTTACCATAAACGGTATTTTTCCTCAGTTAACCTAAAATATTTGTTGCACTACATTCTGGACATATTCTTTGCAAACAGACAAAATTACCAAATTTTGACTCAAGAACTATTTCACAGTGTAACTAGGACATTCTGCCCTGATGTAGGCTAAATTAGTAACTGGAGAAAGATAGCAATAGTTTTTATGGCTTTTAGAAAAATAGAATAACAGATTTTTATATAATATAATGAAACCAAACTCCTATTTAAGAGGCTCAGATGACACATATATATATATACTGAATCAAATCATCATAGTAGAATGAAATAGTATTTCAGGAAATATTTTTCCTTAATTTTTAAACAGCCTAGTGTTTTAACAAAAAAATCTGTGAATAATATGTTCCAACTTCAGGCTTCCAGAAAAACTGAAACATTAAAATGCAAAGCCATTAATTTCAACAATGAAGCGACTTAACTGTAATGCTTTAGCACTTACATTATAAAACACAAATCACACTAGTTAACACAATCTATTTTTATGTGGTATCTATGAGAAAAAAAATAGAAATACAGAAATAAATATGAAGCAGTACAAAACAGAAGAAGCTGTGCTAAGAAACTCCAGCAGAAGGAGCTGTAGAAATGAAGAATTTACATTTTGCAATGGCCAAGAAAGGAATTTTGAAAAATGAGGTATCTGCTTGAATCTTATAGATCTGAGTACAAGTAATAGCTAATCAGTTACTTAGCATGCAATAGGCATTTAGGGACATTGTTTTCTTTATGTGTAAAATGAAATGCTTGGAATAGACATTCTCCAAGTCCCCACAATCTATTTGACAATGCATGAGGCACCATGCCAGGTATCCTAAGAAATATAGATTATTAAGTTGGTCCTACACTCTGGAAGCATACAATTCTTTGGGAGAGATAAAATGTACAAATATCTAGATTTCAAAGTAGAACTAAACACGCTGAGAGAGCTTTAAGAGGAATAAAAATGCTGTAGGGGGGATAAAAACTGCCTGAGAGATATGTACCACATAAGACTATAAAATGGGAAAAAGGGACCCCTCGGGTATTCTAAAAAGACCTTAAGTATATTTGGGAAACACATATAAACCCAGGAAATAAAAATGAATAGGATTTAAAAATATATAAATATACCCTTAATGCTTACAATTCAGGAAATGGGAGCCATGCACAGAGATAAATATGGATTAGTTTAGGTTTCTTTTTCAAAGTTCTGATGCTTGTAAGTGAACACTAACACAGCAAACTAGGCATTAAAAGTACCGGAGTATATACATCTCATATTAGAATATAACTTGGAAAACAAACTACAAGAGCAATTTTACCATTTCATAAATGCCCAAAGTAACCCAATAGCCATATCTGGAATTGACTTTACCTTGTGAAGTGCTTGCAGACAGTGTATCAGCAAAGGAATCGCTTTCTGGGTCAATAAGAGAATCTCCCAGAGTTTCACCCATAACAGCATGGAAGAGGGATTTGCTGTAATTCACACTGATATTTTGTCTATTTCTTGCAAAAGACCAATCCATTAAAAGAAAAGGACTTGCAGTAGTAGAACTTGTGAACACGACCAATGAGTTAAGACATCAGTTTCCAAATATTTCAGAGAGGTGGGAATAAATCCACAAAGGACCAGGCCTGAATTGGCTGGCACTGTCCTGCTGGAGAGCCAGCTGTGACAAATGTTGTGTCATAATGTTGCTCACTGCTTTGGCAAGACTTGGTACATTACAAGGAAAACATTGCCACACTGTCTCGCCAGTGACCCACATGTTCTGTGTCTTGTGAGGGGCATGAGTTGTACAGTATTTAGAGCTATCAGAGCAAAGAGATCATTCAGTTTTCGATTGCTTCTTAAATGGGAGACTTTACATCTCTGGGTTATGAAATACCAGATAAACTTACTTGGACAAAGTTTTTTCTAGCTGCCTGTTCCTGGCGCAATCTCTAATCATATTATCTGAAGAAAACTACTTAATTCAAACATGTACTTGTATTTTAAAATTCGGCATTGGCATGCTACTGAAATGTTATTTTCTGAGGCATTTGTCCCATCCCTTGACAAAGGCTAAAATGATACAGACAAATTCTATAAGATTAACTGGTTGAGAGATACAGTTTAGATTTGCTCTATCAGGGTTTGCTTTTTAAAAACTCGATGATTAAGTTTATCCATCACTAGCAGAGGCAGTAATGCTGCACCAAGGTCTGAACGTAGCTGATGTTTAAATGATAAATGCCATGTCATAATAGAAAAAGTGGAGTTCTCTCTGAGAAGAATAATGCATTAGCAGAAAAAAAAAAAGACAGACTCACACTGATAGGTTGGCGAGGAACTGTGGTCAGTTTTGTAATCAGGAAAAAGCTGGCTTCTTGCTCAAGTCCTTTGCCCTTTCTGGCAAGAAGAAACACAAGCAGTGCCAAACTTCAGTGTGGAAGCTGGTCTCCACTTGTCCTATAAGTGGTGTGATAGAATTGCAGTGACTTGTGGATTTTTTTTTTTAAAGATTTTATTTATTTATTTGAGAGAGAGAATGAGAGAGAGCAAGCACATGAGAGGGGGGAGGGTCAGAGGGAGAAGCAGACTCCCTGCCGAGCAGGGAGCCCGATGCGGGACTCGATCCAGGGACTCTGGGATCATGACCTGAGCCGAAGGCAGTCGCTTAACCAACTGAGCCACCCAGGCACCCTGACTTGTGGATTTAATCAAGATACCCCCACACAGGGTGATGATCAGATGGCAATAATTCCCTTAGACTTATCCCAATGTTCCCCCAAGTGGCCTAAGTATCTATCAGTTTCATCTACATTGAGTAACTGGTCATCCTGCAAGGCGACGAGTCAAAGTTTCCCTGGTAATCATGGAGCAACAGCTTGGTGGGGAAAATGCATACTTGGGTCTCAACAGCCCAGAATAAAGTGGAGAGTTGGGCATTTGTATTGCTTAAAAGCCTTAAAAAAACCAAAAAGCTTTTACTCAGGTAGTTCAAGTAAAAGCAAGCTTCTTGACAGTCCAAATGACTGAGGAAATTATAGGTGTGTAGAACTAGTTTTGTCTATATTCAACTTGAACCGTCAATAAAGGAGTTTCTCTCAATGCTGGGAAATTTCCCTCTCAATGCTGGGAAATTTCCTTGTATTACAGACACAATGATAATAGTTAAAAGTGTGATTAGTCTACGATTTTTGATTGAATATAATGATAGATCAAAATCAATTCTAGAAGTCAAGGACAATTTCCTTCTTGTTAATAAAACAGAACAAAAATTTAAGCCCATTCTGCTTACAGATACTCTTCCTCAATGTCCCAAGATGTGCTTGAGTCTGGAAGGCAAATTTTAGCTTTCTTCCTATGAAATGGCAGTTTCTCCCTCAATTCCCTATCCTCTCCCCATTCTTGCTTTCAGGTTCCAATGTCTCCCCAACTTTAAAAAAAATGAACAAGTTTATTAAAATGTTAAGATTATGCCAGAGTATAAGAAGGACAAAACGGGCAGAAGGATACAATTTTAGAGTGAAACTCTATAAAAGTCTAACACTCTGTTAATAAGATGAGAAAACAAGGCCCCCAAATGACAAGTACACTCTCCAGGTTAAACAGGTAGGTAGTGACGTGGAACTAGAATCTAGGTTTTTAGGTATCTAATTCCCCAGCCAGCCTACTATTGGCCTTCCCCAACTTCTTAAAAGTGTCTAAATTACCTCTTTTAATAAATCAGTCACCACAGGGACAGAGTATAGAATGAGTTAAGGGGAAAATATGTTAACTCTTTCACAGAGTATCAGTCAATAACTGTCATTCATTTTTCAATACCCATAGATATGGAGTTGGTGTGGGGAGCTTCTCAATGCCTTTTTCTCCCTTATTCCTACATTTCTTCAATGATAATGTAGGTCATTCAGGCTACATAATTCTATCTGGGGAGATCAGTTTAGTTTCTGAGGCCAAAAGCATTAAGCTGGTCCTCCAGTTGGACAGTGGTCTCTTCTGCTATTTGGGCAATACACAGATCCGTTCTTTCCAACTACCATCAAAGGGACTAATTTCTGGATTCTTTACCTACTATTACTTCTATTCTCTTTTTTCCCCCCTCAGACACCATTCAACTTGTCTGTCTACTGTTGTCCAACCCCCTAACAGTTCTCACTCACACTGTGCTTTAGCTATTCAAATACAGAATTATTTCTAACAGCTAATTATTCTCTAACATCTGAATCTAATGGCATCTACTCCTCTTGGACGGTATTGTTTGAGAGCAACAACCTGTCCTATTCACTGTATTTCACTCATTTATTTGTTCAACAAATGTTTGTTGGCAAAAAATCAGAATATATTGGCAGGTCTTGAGTTAGGTGTTAGCTTAATGAACAAGATGGATGTATTCTTATCTTGTGGATTTCAAAAATAGTCAATAAACAAAAGTTATAATTTTTATCAACAATTTTTATCAACGTGTGGATTGTAGGCTCAGTAAGTGTTGCCTAAACTCTTGACAGCATATCAAGCAATATAGAAAACATTCCAAGTTACTAACAAAATACTCATACAATGTGGATTTTAATCATATTTTTAATGTTAGTAACAATATTTATTTTTTTAAGATTTATTGATTTATTTGAGAGAGAGAAAGAGTGTGAGCGGGGGAAGGGGCAGAGGGAGAAGGAGAGAATCTCAAGCAGACTCCCCGCTGAGTGTGGAGCCGCACAGAGCTCAATCCCAGGACCCCGAGAATATGACCTGAGCTGAAACCAAGAGTCCAATGCTCAACTGACTGAGCTACCCGGCACCCCAGTAACAGTATTTTAATATTTTGTATCACAGTATAACACCAGGTCACTTGAGAAATAACTTGTTCATGTGGATATTAAAATGGACAAAAATAAACGGAGCCAATGCCAATTTATATCTAATTAGGAATGTGCTTTGCCCTGAGATATTGAAAAGACTTATTTTATTTTACAGTGATCCATCCAGGTATTCCTCAAATATTTACCAAACACCTTCTGAGTGCCAGATATTATTCTAGATATAGGAGATAAATCCATTAATAATCCAAAGTTCCTATCCTCAGTAAGTTTATATTTAACTATATTCACCAAAATTATCCAAATATACCTGAAAGAGTGATCTTTCAGCTCATTTAACTTTGAAGGTCAATTAGCATGCACTGATATAAGAAATAATACATTTGCTTAAATGAAGTCATTCCTATCAATGGACAGTATATGATCAACAGAAAATTTATGAGAGTTTTGACATGCATGTGACTATTTCTATCTTCAACGCCTTAAGATTCCCCAGTGTCCTACTCTTCATAATATCAAAATCTAAAGAATATTACAATAAGATGCATAAAAGAGCATGCTGGTAAATGGGACTATAATGTAAGATGTTGGAGCTGTAGACCATATCTAGGTGTTTTGCACACCAATTGCATATCAGTACTTTGCATCTGAAGGGTACCTCTACAAAGAAGTCTATGGCTTTCCATCCCATGGAGAACCCCCTTTGAAGGCTAGTCCTTGCTAATTCAGCAGAGTGAAGAGGAATGGTAGAAGACCACCTTCCTAATGCACTTGCACAAAAGCTAACTCAGCTTCTTCTATTAAGGGATGCAGGGATCTGTGTGATATAGAAGGTCATCTCCTCTTGGACTCTGGAGACATATGGGGTATGGATGTGATTGTGGGTAGAGTAGACACGAACAGCAAGAGAAAGAATGAAGATAATTAGGAATGGCCATATAGTGAGGAGGCTGAAAAACTTAATTCTGTCCTAGTTTATGACACTAGGACAAAAATGTAATTTGGTATTTGAGAAGGCTATGCTTCAATATTTTGTTTTCAGTATTATTTATGATTCCTGTCTTTAGCCAAAAGAATCTGAATATTACTCAGCCAAAAAACTCCCCAAATTTTAGTACACTTACAAGAAGGCAACTGGACTAATAACAGCTGTGCATGTCTAAAAATCCATAGTTAATAAAATCATAGTATTATATATGTAAAGGGTTTTTAAAAACATTATTCGGGGGCACCTGGGTGGCTCAGTCGTTAAGCGTCTGCCTTCGGCTCGGGTCATGATCCCAGGGTCCTGGGATCGAGCCCCGCATCGGGCTCCCTGCTCACCAGGAAGCCTGCTTCTCCCTCTCCCTCTCCCCCTGCTTGTGTTCCCTCTCTTGCTGTGTCTCTCTCTGTCAAATAAATAAATAAAATCTTTAAAAAAAATTTAAAAAAATAAAAAATAAAAGCATTATTCAGTGTTTAGAATAATTTATATCAAATATATCCATAAAATAGAATATTAAATACTTTTTGTGTTGTGTTACTCTTGAAAGCTAATTAAAATCTTGCTTTTTTTGGCTGTAGGTTAAATCTGGATTTTATCCTCTAGAGTAAAACTGAATTTTTAAAACTGCTTTAATTGCTTCCTTTTTCTTTTATGTAAAATAAGCTATGTTAGTATTGGTATAAAATAGTGTGTATAGTATTTTTTTCTTTTGTTGTAACCCCATTTTAAAAGCTGCTTCATTTAATGCTTCAGGCACTATGAATACTTATGCTGGCCCCTAAAGGTTAGGAGCTCCTCAGGAGAACAAGATTGAACACTTCTTTGTATCTCTAGAGCCTAGCAGTGTCTCTAGTTGGCACAGAACATGTTTATTATTTTTGTTGATGTTGAGAATCATGAAAGAACAGCTGCTTGCACGTCTGTCTCACACGGATCATTCAAGGAAGAGTTTAGAGACCTAATGAACTGACAACAACATCACTTATCTTCTTGTTCCAACAAGACATTTCCCTGTGGTACTCCAAAGGACACCAGGATAATCGCGAACAAGCAGAATGGCTACCTGGCTCACTGCTCCCCCTACCCAGAACTGCTGCCTTTTCCTACTCCAATTCAAGTTGGCTCAGAACTCTAGCTTCTAGCTGTGGTTGCATCAATTCAGGGTTTCTTCATAGTCACAGGGGACACAACATGGAAGAAATGATGTTCCAATGGGACACAAGCCTAACAGAGGAACAAATAATCCTGTATCTTAAGATGTAAATTCCACTGCGACCATCACAGCAAGCCTGGTACTCCCATGGAAAGAGACAAAGGAAGGTTGCTGTTGAGAACATCTGTGTTTTGTTTTTTTGTTTTTAAAGGCGAAGTCCATTCTTCTTTAATCAAAAACAATAATTTGGTTCAGATTTTCAAAAAGTAACATTTTCTATACAGGATTAATATTTCAAACTAATATACCATTTTGATTTAAAGAAACACCAACTGAAAATTTCCTTTTCTTCTCCCCTTTCAAAAGTTAACTTGCCAGTAATATCTGAAAAAGAGCCTAACCTGTCTATAACTACTTTCTAGGGATCAACTAAACACTTTTCAAATTACCGTACCTTTGAACCAACGACATCTCACCTAAACTATGTTTAAGTTGTCTTTGCCTATAATATCTGAAGTTCTCCAGTAATGTGGTTTCAGGCATAAGATACAATGGGTTGTATGATCAACTGACCCAGATTTAAATTGTGTAAAATCCTAAACCTCTAAAACATATCTTCTTCACGTTCAGGTTTTAACAATTAATTTTTCAAGATCAGTTATATGGAGATTCCCTAGGTAACATACCTTATCCCTGGTGAATCACACTAGAATTCCACAAACATCCTAAAGCAAGCTCAGAGCCACAGTGCTATACACAAGTTCAGTTTATGTAAAATAAACAATTTACCAGTTCTGCAACTGTACCAAAGGAAATATATGGATTACTGAGATCACAGGCTTATAAAACTTAATACTGGGGAGATTAATATATTCAAACTCTTTTAATTTTTCACATAAGGAAAATGAGTTCCAGAAAAATGAAATGATTTGCCCAAGGTATTATCGAGATAATTAGGAGCAGAGTTTGAACTAAACATCAGGTTTCTTCATTCCCAGTCCAAAGCACCAAACTGTGCTCTGTCATGAAAATGATGCAATAAAATGTTCAAATAAATTGTTCCGATCCATTACCCTTAATGCCAACAATTATGTTAGAAGTCTATCAGCATGAAAGCATTTGTACTATGATATGATTCACTTAATGTGCATGAATCACCAATGAGAATGCCATAGTTCATCACAGAGTTTAGAGACTTTGCTTTCTACAAAGTAAGTACTCAATAACAACTTGGTAAATAAAATCCAGTAATATTTGAGCAATCAATTCAGGAATTCATTTTGCTGACAAATGTCCTTTTGCCTCATTCATATATTCTTTAAGAGTCATCCTAGCATTCTGAAGTTCTTCGGGTAGAAACAGTTGTCTTTTCTACTGACATAGTTCTTTGTTCTTATGAAAATAAAATAATAAAATTACTATTTGAAATCTTCCACTTTGCGGTAATAATACTGTAATTTTTTTAAAAAGTACATTAGAGCTGCATGGTGTTTTTAACCTCATTTGAAATTCACAATGCCACTGGGAGGTTATTCAAAGCAAAACAAGAAAATAATAGCAAGTGCCGAATAGGGCCTCAATATGGAACCTGGTAATGGGTTTGGGTCATAAAGTTTTACTTTATTTTCTATTTATAAAGTTATACTTTATTTTCTATCAACTCTGTAAATGCTATCATGAATAAAATGGTCTACTACTAAGTGAACTTATAAAATTCATACTTGTTTTTGAAGATTCCATACTCTACTTGTATACCATTTCTTCATGAAACATATTTATGTTCATGGAACATGTTTAAAAGCAATAGCAGGTAATATAAAATGTTAACAAAAGGAGAAATTGGGTGAGGGTTATATTAATACCTCTTCAACTTCTTTGTAAATCTAAAATTATCCCAAAATAAAAACTTCATTTAAAAGAATAAAAGCAATAGTAATGTCAGTTGATGACTGCTTTTTATTACTTTATTAATCAATTTTTCATGTGTAAGATTTAAATTTTTGATAAGAATTCATAAAATTATAATTTTGGGAGCCTCTTCTCTTCCAGGCAACTGATTTATTTCAATTGTCTTTAGTTCTCACAATTATTCTTTTAGATGAGAAAAGAGGTTTAGAGAAATAAGGTGACTTGCCAAAAGTAAAAATGCTTGTAATCGACAGAGTTTGAATTCAAAGCCAGGTCTGTTTGACTCTATACCACACCGACTAAAGACAAATAGGCAAAGTTTTACAGCCACAAACTATTACCAGATGTTTTTGAAAGATAAGAAAGTGTTTTCTAGTCTTTGTACCTTCTTTCCTCAAAGGAAACATATTTATTTTCCTTAAAGGACAAACTACACTGTTGCTTTTCTGCATATTGTTGTTTAATAATCTTATTATTACAGAACCAGTCTATGTTCATTGTTGAAAATTTAAAAACTAAATTATTTCTACTACTCAGAGATCATCGATGTTGAACTGTGTTTCTCTCACTGGTTCTTTTTCTGAGCATATGTATGATCCTAAGTATATACAGTACTTAAGTACATACATACAGTATTTGTATTTTTTAAATAAAAACGAGATATGGTACTTAGTAGTGGCAACCTGCTTCTTCAAGTCAATTAATATCAAGTCATTTCAAATAATATCCGTCCATATTCAAAATTCCCCAGCTGACCCAAAATGTTCCTTTACAGCTGGTTTGTTTCAAACCTGAATCTAATCCAGGATGATGAAATGCATCTGGTTATATGTCCCTTAAGTCTTTTTAAAAGACTTTCCTTAATTTTAAGGCCACTGACCAGTTGAAGAGATCAGGCCAGTTATCATGTAGAATGTTTCACCCTCTGGATTTGTCTGGTTGCTTTCTTGTGGTATCGTTTAGCTTGCTTCTCTATCCCTGTGTTACTTATAAACTGGGTGTTATATTGAAGATCTATGAATTCAAGTTAAACATTTTTTACTTGAATGTAACACAGGTAATGTTCTAGACTTCCTATTCGATTACATCAGAGACACAGCATATGACTGACCATTGATGATGCTAAAATCAACTACTAATTTAGAATGATGACAGTCAGATCTTTCCATTGCAAGGTTCCTTTTTTTTCCTTGCAACTAGAAAGTAATCTGTGTGCTGTGACTTTGGCATATAAGGATGTTCAGTTTTACCAATTGCTCATTTAAAGATTTTAACACATTTAATGATCTTCTCCTGAACCAATACTATGAGTTTATGAAATGAAGCTTTTCTAATTCTATCACTCCTTCTGCATTTGTTTTTTTAAAGTTTTATTTATTTGACAGAAAGAGACACAGCAAGAGAGAGAACACAAGCAGGGGGAGTGGGAGAGGGAGAAGCAGGCCTCCTGCTGAGCAGGGAGCCCGATGCGGGGCTCAATCCCAGGACCCTGGGATCATGACCTGAACCGAAGGCAGATGCTTAATGACTGAGCCACCCAGGCGCCCCCCCTTCTGCATTTGTTAGCTGCCCTTTTCCGATGAGGCAGAGCTTTCTTTTGGGAAGTATAACTGTGTGGATACCCTGAAACAGTTCCTACTACAAAGGAAGAATAAATATCTCATCTGTTCTCTGTCATTAAAAGGTAGATATCTTCAACACCAAACTTTCTTGGTTGGGCATATCTGTATCTTCTGTTCATTGAAAGTTCCTATCATAAAATATTTATATACCTAAGTTTCTCTTTTTTCAATCATTTCTAAAGACTTTGATTTTAACTTCAATTTTCTGTTATCCTTGGTCCTGACAGTTACAACCGGGACATCCATCCACTGGTTCTTTTTCTTTTTATGGCATATACAAAACCACTTATCACCCCCTAATAAAATAACTAATGCTTTAGTTTTACCTAACAATTTCCATTAACAGGGACTTTCAGTTTTTATCAAATGTTTATTCCTAAATTATAGGGAATACGTAGAATACAACTTAACTGGTTCTTCCAAAATTATATCGTGTGTCAGCAAAGCTTTAGGAAGAGAGTCTAAGATTCCTGACGGGTTTATGGACTAATTAAACCACATTCCAACCACCAAGTTTGTTCTTTATACCCCAACGTTGCTTTTCTTCAGATACACTAAGCTCTAGGAAGTAAGATGCTATGTTTCTATATTTACAAACATAAACCCCATTGTAATAAACTTTTCATTTTAAACATCCAAAAACTTCTTATTGAACACAAAAGGAAGCCGAAGACAGACAGGAAATAACTTTTTCAGTTCTAAAATGAGCACACACACTCCAATAGAAATAAAAACAAAACTGAGTCTTAAAGTCAGTCCTCCTTCTAATTTGTTTTTATTTATCTATTGCACACAGTCAGATGAATAGCTCAAAATGCCTAAAGTCATTCTGGGCAAGTTGACAAGGATCCTACACATTGAAATGAGAAGTGGGGAGAAGGCCAGATTGCTTAATTGTTACTTGGGAATCCGAGGAGGTGGACAAGCCAGAATCTTGATGGGGATCCAAAGAGTACAACTTCTTCCTTAGGCAGCAGAAGGAAACAATGGGCCAGATTTTCATACTGTGTCATTTTATAGGATGATTCCATTGTATCGTCCATTGTTTCTTTCATGTACTGCCTGAAGGGGAAGTGTATTGTGATCTATGGAAGAGCACCCGTAAGAGTTATAGAGGATGAGAACAGAGCCTCTGGGAGATTAATGAATGGTGCGGCATTCAGTCTAGCATGGAAATTTCAGATAAACATTCTGGGAACTGCGTACTCAAAAGACCTATGCCTTAAGGTCAGGAAGTTTAACTGACCAAGAGTTAATGAGACAAGGAATATGCCAAGCTGATTAAAGGGGCTTTGAAAAGAACATTTGGGGAGGGGGGACAATAAATAGGAGCTTGAGAAAGGATAACAGAAATGTGAAGATGAGGTTGTCATATCTACAGGAAGTCTTAGAGAACATATAATCTAACTCCCTCTTCATTTGCAGATGGGGAAACCAAGGCAGAGAGAGGTTAAGTGACTTGCTGAGGCCTTGCCCAAGATTTAATACAGAGTTAATGCCAAAGTCAAAGCTAGAATAGAATCCATGATCTCTTAAGTACTAGATGCTCTCTCTGGTTCCACTAAAATAGTGTTTTTTTCAATTAGGTCTCCTTACCATGGGGGAGGGATATCTATGGATATATACTTCTAGGAAGTCCTACTTAAAAAAAAAAAACTTTATAAAAAGCTTTATTAACAACTTTACTGAGGTATATTTTATATATCATAAAATTCATTTCAAGTGTACAATTGAATGAAATCTGGTAAATTTACCAAGTTTTGCAACCATCATCATAAATCAGTTTTAGAACATTTTTATCACCCAGTAAGATCTTTCATGCTGATTTACTATCAATCCAAGTTCCCCACCCCCAATCCCAGGCAACCACAAATCTACTTTTCTGCCTTTATAGATTTGCTTTTACTGGACATTTTGTATAAATGTAATCATGCAATATACGGTCTTGTGTCTGGCTTTCATTTTTTTTTTTTTTAAATTAAGTAGGCTCCATGCCCAATGTGGGGCTTCAACTAACAACCCTGAGATCAAGAGTCAATTAAATGCTCTACTGACTAAGCCAGTCAGGCACCCCTCTGGCTTTTTTTCACCTAGGATTACTGTTTTTGAGGTTCATCCATGTGGTAGCATGTATCAGTAGTGAGTTCCTTTTTACCGATGAAGAATCTAGGTCAGGCCATATATGAGTATACCATATTTTGGCTATTCATTTAGTTGATGGACAATGAAACTATTTCCAATTTTTGAAAAAAAAAATTTAATTCTATATTTTTAATTTTCCTTTCATTCTAATGATAAAAAACTGAAATAATTTATATTTTAGATTATCTGGCTATCTGGATTATCTAGATGATTTTGTAACCAAATACACACAGGTTCAGTGCCACAGCTTGTATTTATGATTTCATAAACTCAAATATGGTTCCCAGGATTACTACTTTAGTTGTCCAGGATTCATGACAGAAGGACACAGGTAGACTTTTAACATGTAAATGATCCATTTGAGTTCAGTGAAAACCAAATGAGGCCCAGTAATATTGTCAAGAGGACTGTTTCACAGAAGAGTTCAGTCAGAGAAAAGTTAAGGGAGAATTTAATCAGATATATGGCACTGAAGAGCACAGGGTTTAGAACCTCAAAAACAGGTGTTACAGCAGTCATTTCCATTCTGAATTATTAATTTGAATGTTAAGAATTTTGTTATTTGATTTGTTTTGGTTGTATGTAAGAGCTATATGCATCAAAAATTTATAGCTAGTTTTGTACATATTTAAGTTACGTTACAATAAAAAGTATGTGAACGCTAAGAATCGTAAGACATTTTTCCTTACAAGAAGTCTGTGCTTGGGGTGCTGGGTGGCTCAGTCATTAAGCATCTGCCTTTGGCTCAGGTCGTGATCCCAGGGTCCTGGGATCGAGCCCTGCATCGGGCTTCCTGCTCAGTGGGAAGCCTGCTTCTCCCTCTCCCACTCCCCCTGCTGTGTTCCCTCTCTCGCTGTCTCTGTCAAATAAATAAATAAAATCTTAAAAAAAAAAAAAGTCTGCGCTTTTACTCAAATACTAATAAGAAGTAGCTATATAAAATAATTGAACCAGACTTTAAAAGTGTTTCTTACCCTCTCATTTTATAGATAATGAAAAAAGAAGTGGATGACCTTACAAAATGATACAGCTAGTCAGTGATCGAGCTAGGTCTAAAATACAGACTCTTCCCTGCCATCGCTATAAAACATTTTCTCCAAGTTGTATATTGTTAATCTCATTGAGCCTTTAGTCATTTTATAAATAAGATATTCACTGAGATTGAGACATGAAACAGATTCTTTTTCTAAACCATATTTTTCTACCAATGACTGAATAATGATTATAATCCAAACCTTTAACTGAGGATCTAACATCTGGTATTCACATAGCTGGCATGGGGAAGAAGAAAAGATGTTTTAGCTAAATTCAAGAGTCAAGAGGCAGAATGGTATACATAACTCGAAAGTGGAAGACCAGGGTTCAACCTTCAGTTCTGCCACTAACTCTGTTTGCAAACTCAGGCAAGTCACAATGACTCTGGTCGTAATTCCCAATTTTTTAAAGTGAAAATAAGGAAAGGCAGGTAGAGTAGATGACTTCTAACAGTTCCCTTTAGCTCTTCCATTCAATGAATTACAAGTGTTTAGGTCTCATCTATCATAAACTCTTGTCCCTAGTTAGAATCACACCTAACCTCTGCATAAGTTAATAATATTGCTATAATCCACCCGCACATCTACCTACTCATCCCCTTTATTGTTCACTATTTCCTAACATGTAACTTAAGTTCTATTCAAAAGGATGTATCTAGTCACTCCTATGTACCTGTGGCATATGGTAGATGTTCAATAAATGTGGAGTGGATGCATTAATGTGTGAATGAATGTGTATTTCTTATTTTCTGTCATCCACCAGGACTTGTTTCTGGCTTCTTGATCTTATTTATAACATTTAAGGATATTTTCTTGATTAGCACAAAGTAAATACTCTTTGTGCATCAATTTATTATTTCTAACCCCTAATAATTCATTTACGTAGAGTCAATACCACATAATTTACAGCTAAGTTGTTTCATAGATATTTGTTTTATTCCTCCAGGTATATTGTCAAGTCCTTTGGAAACATGAGAGGGTATGCTTTTTACTTCATTTATTTTTTGTATTACAGCACTAGATGTTCAAGATTTAACTGACTGTTAATTCCAAACAGATAATACGCTGTCTTTTCAAAGGCCTTCAGGAAATTATCCTACTCCAAATTTAAATGTCCGTGGGAAACTCAGCCCCCTTGTTTTACTTTCAGAAGAGGGTCTAAGAAAGATGCTTACTCTTCTTTGAATACTGCCCCTGTACAAACCTAAAGACCATTATTCAAAACAACATTCCTCTTCCTTACCTTCTTTGCCCAGCTTAAGAATCGGTTTCTCAAAATTAGCTCGGATTCGGTTTTTGGTACTTGAAAATTCTAGCATAATTAATTCTTTGAGTTGTGCACATAAAGAGTCTTGGGCTGTGAAGGAGCACAGGGTTCTAATCAAGACTCTACTGCTTACGAATGTCTTTGGGCAAGTCACTGAGCACTTCTGGGCTTCAATTTCTCCATCTATATAAAATGGAAAGTGACATCTACCCTGCTTACAGGGGTATTATGAGGATTAAATATTTTACTACCTGAAAAAACTTTACATGTTTTAAAGCTCTATGCAAATGTAAGATATTATTTCCCTATTGTTGCCAGAACACTAAAAGCATTTTTCTTATGGCTATAATTTAAGAGCTCCATTGAACACACATTAAAAAATATATACATGTAAGAAGGCTGAAAGGAGCTATGCTATTGTTAGTTATTTCTGGGTGATGGGATTATGAATGATTGTTTTTTGCTTCATATTTTTTGGCGTATTTTTCAATAGTAGCTACCACTCTTAGAATTTAAAAAGTTATTTTAAATAAAATAAAGACTCTCTGCAACAATTGAGTATTTAAAAAAAAAACAGCCATCAAATCTGGAGGACTTTAAAAGAAAATATCAAGCAAGTCTTTTATAGTTAATAAAATTAAGTTTCTGAGTAGATTATTAAGGTAAATGGCAGAGACATTCAGCTAGCTTTTCAAAGAAGAGGAAGGTTATCAAGAATAATATGTTTTCATTTTTCTAAAGAACTATTATCTTCCATCTTTTTTTTTTTTTTAATTCTGTGAAGTGTTTCTGCTAGATATCAGCATCACCAGTCCTCAAAGAGTATCAAGAGGTGAGAGACTCACAACATGGAAAACCTCAGACAGGAAGCTTAACGTTAGTATTGCATAAAAGATACCACAAACTCCTGACCTGGTTCTTGTCCTCCGCCTCTCCGCACTACTCCCCATGAGCAGCCAGCATTAATCTGATGGATCTTATGATGCTCAGAATGCATTCACAAATCACTTTCCAGCTCAGCTCACATCTTATTTACTGAGAATTCTGACCAGTAGCCTTTTGGTTTCCAGCACTGTCCCAGCCCCAATATCATTTCCCCTTTAATATGTTCTCATCATTCCCAGACCTCACCTCCTGATTAGGGTCTCTGAGGGATGAAATAAGATGACCATATACTTTTTTACCCAACCTGGGACACTTTCAAGAGTGAAAGAGGGCAATATTAAAAACGACACTCAAGGAAGAGGCATCAGCCCAGACTGTCACAGGCAACCAGGAATATAATCACTTCAAAATTCAGCAGAGTGGGGGAGCCTGGCCAGCTCAGCATGCCACTCTTGATCTCGAGGTCGTGAATTCAAGCCCCATGTTGGGCATGGAGCCTACTTTTTAAAAAATTTCAGCAAAGTGAGGAGATGTAAGAGAGGAGAAGAAGTTTCATGATGTCTTTGGTCCCGGCCCTGAAACTAGGTCAAGACTGCCACTGTTCATTGCACATTGCCTTCCACTTTTTTTTTTTTTTTAAAGATTTTCATTTTTATTTATTTGAGAGAGAGAGAGAGAGAGAATGAGAGAGAGAGAGCACATGAGAGGGGGGAGGGTCAGAGGGAGAAGCAGACTCCCCACAGAGCAGGGAACCCGCGGGACTCCGGGATCATGACCTGAGCCGAAGGCAGACGCTTAACCGACTGAGCCACCCAGGCACCCTTGCCTTCCACTTCTAATGGTTGTTCACTCTTGAATATAGGAATCCCCTATGAACACTTTCATTGGAAATTTATAATTAAATGGGGTGAAGCAAATTTTCTTTGTTTGCTTTTCTTTTCTTCTTTTTTTCTTAATGTGAAAGGTTCACACAGGGCAGCTGTTTTGCAAAGGAGTGTGTGAATTGCAAAGGTTTTGCCCTAGGCTGTCTTGCATTAAGAACTGTTGCATCTGGCCACTTTTCAAGTAACCAGATGTGAAGAAAGTAATGCCCATTTGGATTACAAATCTCATTTTAATATCTTTCAACATAAATAACAAGAGTCAATACACTTATTTCAAGGCTTCCAAGAGGTGAGAGACCTTAACCACACAAGAATTACACTCTAGAAACACTA
>NC_138369.1:45893029-45915207 GCF_054177405.1 Leptonychotes weddellii | reverse complement strand
GCACCCCCCAAAGCATAAAATTAACCAAAGCATCAAAAGTAGCAAAGATCCGATGCAATTCAGTAAATTCTTAACACCTGGGGAGTCTTAATCATAAGACTTAGCTATTGAAATTATTGTATTTCATCCCATACACATAACCTAAGGCAATACAGGCTTTGATGGTACCAGTCCTGATATATTCTTTGGAGAGTATACAGAACACTAATAGAGACTAAAAAGCATTTCAACATTCCTAACAAACCCTTTATATCAGTCTGAAACTACAAGTGAATGGATTTAGTACCTTGAAAGAAAATTAACAATAATTTCTAGTATTCTCAGTTTTGGGATGGGTCCATTAATTGGATGGACCTTGTGATCCATCAGATTAGGCTAGTCTGATAACAATTCATACTATTCATGTCCATAAACATAAATGAGACTAAGACTTGGGAATAGGCACAATAAAGGAGAGAATTAGAAATAAACTTAGAGCAGATAAGTTAAACTGCAAAGAGCTATACAGTAGGGTAATAGAGATAAAAATTGGTCAAGTGAACAGGTGAAGTAAATGTTGAGACACAAAGTATCTATTGGAAGAGTTCAAGATAGGGCTATTTATACCACAAAATATAAAATGATCAGTAACACTATAATCTAAAGTTTTAAAGTGTACAAGCATTTTTACATATATTATTTATTTAGCCTCAAGAGGTAAGAATTATTTCCATTTTATTGAAAACTGAGGCTCAGGGAAGCTAAGTGATGGCCCAGATCATCTGACCATAAAGTAAACCCTGAACCTAAAAATTTAACACAAATTAACAAACATTTGCTGAATGAATCCAGTCAAAAAAACTTTGCTATTTACAAGACAGTGTGGGAAATACAGAAAAGGGTAAGCCTGCCCTTAAGGAATCTATATCTTAGTAAAACAAACTGCAAAGAGGTGAAAAGTTAGGTAATAATGATTCATAATTTGAGTAAGATTCTAGCCAATGATAGAACAGATGTCACAAGGTAGCACCTGGTTAATTGACAAATAATTGAAAAATAACTAAGTTTCACAGGGACTCCTGAAAAGCATGTCAAAATGGGATGGTTCACAGAAAAGGCTCCATGGAAGAAATGGGATTTCAGCAAGGGCTTATATGGTGAGCAAGGTATATACTAGAAGAGAGTGACCTCCTTAGAGACAAAGACCATGTATCTATGTCACTTTCATATCTGTGTCACAGAACCTCAATAACTTACTGCATGACTAAAGATCATTGTCTGGCTGACGAACTGATTAACAACTGGATGAATAAACACATGGATGGGAAGTATGGAGCATTCTAGACCGCGGGAAGGGCCAAAGTATGCCTGGGAGATAGTGAATGCAAAAAAAATTATTGTGCTTATCCAAGGTTAGAGGTGTTAGGAAGAATAGAATAGTAGCTAGAATGTAGGTCTCCTGACTTCCAGTGAGGAACAGAGGTGTGAATGGAAAGAATACCGGTTTTAAAATTAGACAAACTTAAGCTAGAATCCCAGCGCCACCCCATACCCGGGCTGTAACTTTGGGTAAGCTACTGAACCACTTCAAGACTCAGAAATCATGTATGTAAAGCACTTAGGAGTGCTTGGCACAGAGTTAAGTGTGTTAGTTTCCTTCTCCCCAGACCCCATCTTAAAGGGTATTTTACTTTATTAAAAGATTCACTTTGGTACTGCAAGCATTGGAAATATCCCCTAGATAGCTGCCTCATGACTTAATTTACTCAAACCTAATTTAGATGTAACTTTTCAGATGGCTCTTTACTGCACACATATATGTATCTGTCACGTCAGTAAAATAATTTGAAATCGCTGCATTATATATGAGGTCAGTGATCAAAGAGGACACATTTTGATGAAATTAACAGTGCTGAGGAATATACTGATATACCTGGTTTTACTGAGTTAGAATTACAGAAAAACCCAGATATTTAAAAACAATTGCAATATAACTTTCATTAACTATTAAATACCCTTAATGTACTGAAAGTTGTTTTTACACCTTTAGAAAAAATGGACAAATGCTAAGGGAAAGAAAAGAAAAGGCAGTTAAAAAGTGATTTTTTTTAAAGATTTTATTTATTTGACAGAGAGAGACACAGCAAGAGAGGGAACACGAGCAAGGGGAGTGGGAGAGGGAGAAGCAGGCTTCCCGTGGAACAGGGAGCCTGATGCGGGGCTCGATCCCAGGACCCTGAGATCATGACCTGAGCTGAAGGCAGATGCTTAACGGCTGAGCCACCCAGGCACCCCAAAGTGATTTGTTTTTATAAGTAGCTTCCAGAGCATTTCCTGAGATAATCTTCAATATCTTCTGTATCTTCAGAAAAATGCCATTTGGTATTCAAAATGAAACTAAGATATTAAAAATTCTCAAATCATCAATTCAGTTATCTAAATTGGAATTTAAATTTTATTTCACCCCACAATATCTACCAAGACGGAAAAATGGCTTGTGTTTAAGGAAGATTTTGTATGATCAGAAATGAAAAGTGTTTTTTAGTTGGCTGAATTAACCAGAAATTCAATTCACCAAGAATAATGTATACATTGTACATCCCAGTTTATCCACATTTCACATGACTAGATTCTGGAAAAAGGATTGGAAAAATGTTCAATTTGACAATCAGTAGCATAAAACTATCTGTCTCTGTATGTAAGGTAGGCAGACATTTTATGGAACCAATCATTTGACTTTTCCATCAGAGAACAGACCCCCAGCTCCTGGCCTTTCTTCCACTGCTCTGTCTTCTTCCTGGCTCCTGAGAAACCAATTACCCTCCCACTCGGGTTGCTCCTTCCTCAAGGGTCTGTCTTAGGCTCTTTCACTCTTCTGATTCCATATGCTCTTCCCTAAGCAATCCCATTACAGAACGTTTCAAACATCATGGATAAATTGAAACCAAATCAGTATTATGTCCTCGCTGTCTCTTCCATGCCGCAGCTCTGTATAGGGACATCTGTTTGAGCTGTCCACTGAAATAGCTCATAGGCAACTCAACTGCAAATGGTCCAAAACTGCATTCATCATCTATTCCCCCAAACTTGTCTCCTTCAGTGAGCCCTATCTTTAGTAAACAGCTCCAACAATCTCCCAACTGATCATGCCGCCCAAAAAGGGAGTCAAAACTGACTGCTACCATACCCACATTTAATCAATCACTACGCCCTTTTGATTCTACCTGTTAAATACATTTAGCCACTTCTCTCAGTCCTCTCTTTCAACCCTAACTCCTCTTTCAACCCTATTTTTCCTGTAGCTTCCTAGTGGTCTCCTTACATCTTCTTCGGCCCTTAATCTCCTCTCCAATCAATTATGCATCTGCGGCTAGAGCGGCCTTTTAAAGATGCAACTCAGATTACATCACTTCCTTACTGAAACTGTATTGACTTCTAATTGTCTTAAATCTATACTGGAGGGGCGCCTGGGTGGCTCAGTCGTTTGGGCGTCTGCCATCGGCTCAGGTCATGATCCCAGGGTCCTGGAATCAGGCCCTGCTCAGCGGGGAGCCTGCTTCTCCCTCTCCCTTTGCTTCTCCCCCTGCTTGTGCTTGCTCTCTCTGTCAAATAAATAAATAAAATCTTAAAAAAAAAAATAAGAAATTAAAAGTAGAAAAAAAAAATCTATACTGGAATAATCTGGTCCCTGTTTATCTCGGAAGCCTCTTTTCACTCCTTTTCCCACCTCAGAGCCCCCACACAAGTTATTTCCTCTGTAACCTTGCTCTTCTCAGAGCTCCCTTCAGCTAACTTCTGTTCTCTCTCTGACTGTCAGCATAACAATCTCTTGCCCAAACCCTCAGACTGGGTTAAACCACCCTGCTATCATTCGATACAACTCCTATTACCCTTCTTCTCCTTCACACACTTGCCATTTTAGTTATTCCTTGTTCATCTGCTTTCCCACTACGTTTTAAACTCAGTGATGCCAGGATCCCTGCGGTATCCCCACAGTGGCAAAAAGAACACTGAAGAAAGCTTTAGAAGACCTGGGTTTTAGTGCCGGTTAGTTTAACTTGCTGTGCAATTCTGGCGAGTCACTTCACTTCTCTAGGCCTTCTTTGTAAAAGGAAAGGCGTTGGTTTTGATCAGAGTTTCTTAAGCTTCACTAATGTATGGGTCCCTTTTAAAGGAAGAGAAAAATCTTAGACACCTGCCAAGGTTGTGTCCTGAGATTCCCCAGAGGCCCTATAACTCCCAGGTGAGAAAAGTGATACAAGAAACCTTTAAAATGTCCTTGAATTGTGAAATTTGGGCTTTATAATGACCTTTTAGATTATTAATATAAAAATGTCATATTTTTAAAGTCTAAAACTCTCAGATCCCAAGAATATATTTGTGGATCCCCAAGAATCTGCAGATCCCAGTCTGAGACAGAGATGGTCTCCTCCAGGTTTAAAATTTCATCATTCTAAGAAAATGAAAATGGATGTTTATTTTCTAGAGTACTTCATAATGAATCATACCCTACACATGGGCTTCTCCCCCTCACATGGGCTCATTAAACTCAGATTTGGGAAAGAATACAAGGAATTTCACAACATCAAGGCATCCAGAAAAAAAATCTATCATTTGAAGAGAGATTCTTAGGTACTGATTTGATAACAGGATGAAAAGCATTTGACCTTAAGTCAATGTATGTAGCAACAAATGACTGATAGAAAGCATCTCCCTAGGGGCGCCTGGATGGCTCAGTCGTTAAGCGTCTGCCTTCAGCTCATGTCATGATCCCAGGGTCCTGGGATCGAGCCCCGCATCGGGCTCCCTGCTCCACGGGAAGCCTGCTTCTCCCTCTCCCACTTCCCCTGCTTGCGCTCCTGCTCTCGCTGTGTCTCTCTCTGTGTCAAATGAATAAATAAAATCTTTAAAAAAAGAAAGCATCTCCCTGGGCTCAAATTATACTATCTTTTTGATTATATAGAGAACTATGTGAGAACATGAATTAAAAAGTGAGAGAAGAACAATAAAAAGGCAAAAGGCAATCGCTCAATTTAAAAAAACATTTGACATACAGATGTCCAAAAAGCACATAAACAGATACTCAGCAGAATCAGTCATTGAGGAAATGCAAATCAAAATCACAATGAGATAACAGTCTACACCTACAAGATGGTTCTAATCAAAAATATGGAAAACAGCAAGAGTTCAGGAGGATGTGAAAACTGGGACCCTCACACATTGAGCTATGGAAAACAGTTAGGCAGTTCCTCAAAAAGTTAAACACAGAATACAAGCCAGCATTTGCGTTCCTAGGTATCTACCTAAAAGAACTGAAAACGGGGACTCAAACAGATACTTGAACACTTGAAGGTTCATTGCAGCATTATTCATACAAGTCAAAAGGTGGGATCAAACAAGTGTTCAACAACAAATGAATGGATAAGCAAAATGTGGTATATATGTACAAAGGAATATTATTCCACCAAAAAAGAAATAGGAGTTCTGATACATGCTACAACATGGATGAACTCTGAGAACACTGTGCTAAGTGAAATGATACACCAAAGGACAAATATTGTATGATCCCACTTAAATGAAATAACTGAATAGGCAGATTCATAGAGACAAAAAATAGGACAGAAATAACCCTGGGCTAGGGATGGGTGGGTGATGGGGAGTTATAGTTTAATGGGTGCAGTTTATCCTTGGGATGATGAGACATTTTGAATATAGACAGGGCAGATGTTTGCACAATGTTGTGAATGCAATTAATGTCACTGAACTGTATACTTAAAATGGCTGAAATGGGGCCAAGAGACACATGACAAGATGCTCAACATCGTAATCATCAGGGAAATGCAAATCAAAATCACAATGAGATCACCTTACACATGTCAGAATGGCTAAAATAAAAAACCTAAGAAATAACAAGTAGTGTTGAGGATGCGGAGAAAAAGGAACCCTTGTGCATTGTCGGTGGGAATGTAAACCAGTACAGCCACTGTGGAAAACGGCATGGAGGTTACTAAAAAACTTAAAAAAAAAAAACCCGTATGACCCAATAATCCCACTACGGAGTATTTACCCAAAGAGAATGGAAACATGAGTTGCAAAAGATACATGCACCTCTATGTTTACTGCAGCACTATTTATGACAGCCAAGATATGGGAGCAACTAAATGAATGGATAAAGAAGATGTGCGATACATGCATGCACAAGCACACACAACGGAATGCTACAAGGCCATAAAAAAGGATGAGATCTTGCTATTTGTGACATGGATGGACCTAGTACACTTGATCTTCGCCAAAAGGCCGGGAAGCGATGCATGGACCTAGTACTATGTTAAATGAAATAAGTCAGACAAAGACGAATACCATATGATTTCACTCATGTGAAATCTAAGAAACAAAACAAAATAATAAACCAACAAAAACAGAATGAGACCTATGAACACAGAGAACAGAGGGAAGGGGGGAGGGGCAAAATGGGTGAAGAAGAGTGGGAGATACAAGCTTCCAGTCATAGAAATAAAAGGTATAGCATTGGGAATACGGTCAGTGACATCATAATAGCATTGTATGGTGACAGACGGCAGCTACACTTGTGGTGAGCACAGCGTAACATATAGAGATGTTGAATTGCTATGTTATACCCCTGAAACTAAGGGAACACTATGTCAACTATTTTCAAATAAAAAATTTAAAAAAAAAAGGAAAAGAAAATGGTTAAAATAGCAAATTTTATATTAAATATATTTTACCACAATAAAAGACAGTGAGAGAAGAGCTTGTTATTTACTGGTTGTGCAACTAAAAGGTTAATGATCTAAAAAAGATACAAAATACACAATACATTGTTTTAACAGAAAAATTTGTTCTACAATCAAGGATCTCAAGAATTAGCAGTACTGGGGCACCTGGGTGGCTCAGCTGGTTAAGCGGCTACCTTCAGCCCAGGTCATGATCTCAGGATCCTGAGATGGAGCCTTGCATCGGGCTCCCTGCTAAGAAAGGGAACCTACTTCTCCCTCTGCCCCTCTCCCCAGCTTGTGCCCGCTCACGTGCACTCCTTCTCAAATAAATAAATAAAATCTTAAAAAAAAAGAATTAGCAGTAGTAAGTGTATGACTCATCACCTACTCATATTTTGGAATTATGGAGGTCCCCATAACTGGTTTATACCTATCAAGCCATACAAATTCTAATTCTATGGTTCAAGTTAATTACTAATCATCCTTAGTGATGGATGTTAGAGGCCTCAAGGGTAAATGAAGAACAGCTGAACTGCAAATCTAAATATACTGATCTCTTATTATCTTTTGTATCCCCTTCTAGTACAGGTGGTAAGTGATTAAATGACTATGAGAATCTAGGAGAGAAAAGTTAAATCACAATCGCTGTGCACAGTAGGTTCTGAGAGCAGAACCTAATGCTATTTCTTCCAATTTTTACCTTATGGAACACATGCTTTGCAAGGGAAAACAGAACTCCTGTGTCATTCAGATACTAAAGAATTAATTTTATTTGTTCAATTTGTTTGCTTTGTTTCACAACTTGACAAGTGATCCTAATAGAAGTGCTCTTCTTGGTTGAAATCCCCTGGTATTTTAGCACCTCTGCGCCTCTTTTTGACATGACTGTTTCCCAAATGTATCAGCTATACTATGGAACAAACTGATCACCCTTGCTACCTCTTCAGATTCTGAGTCGAAGGCCTTTCTCAACAATGCCAAAAAGGCCTTCTTCAGGCCAGCTGTCATCCCATGTTCTCTGCTATGGTCTTCATGCTCTTTTGATTTGGACACTTCACTCTCTTCAAAAAATCTTGCCAAGAAAGTCAAAAGAGACAACATCCTTCATTTTACTCAGGCTGCTTGGAATTAAACCGCTGAGTGAGAAAGGTAACATCTATTCATAATAAATACTCTGTTTTTCAGGCTTCCCTTTTCTGGACTTCTTACAGAATGCCCAGAGGCCAGGCTCTCAAATTATCTAAATATAAACAAAATGCGTGTTTCCTGACTGAGACCTCATCTGCCAAGATTCCACTCAGACTGCTGATTTATAGGTGGCTCTAACTCTCTAAGTACAGAAGACTTTAACAGACATGGTGACACTGCCCATGGCTGGGGAAACAGAACAGCTAAAATAAAACCCACAGCACTCCAAAGAGGAAGAAGCAAATCGGGGTAAAACACCCAGTTTCCTTCTTTTTTTTTTTTAGCACTCAATACTTTTCACTCTACCTCTTGTATTCTAAATTACAAGATAACCTTTTCGACATAACTTATATGTGTCATAGTAAACTGGATACTCTTAAAATAATACTGTGTATCTTGATGGGACGCCTGGGTGGCTCAGTTGGTTAAGCAACTGCCTTCGGCTCAGGTCATGATCCTGGAGTCCCGGGGTCGAGTCCCGCATCGGGCTCCCTGCTCGGCAGGGAGTCTGCTTCTCCCTCTGACCCTCCTCCCTCTCATGCTCTCTCTCTCTCATTCTCTCTCTCAAATAAATAAAAAAATAAAAATATTTTTAAAAAAAATACTGTGTATCTTGAAAAAAATAAATACTTAAAATTGAACAAACTTTTTTTTAAAGATTTTCTTTATTTAAAGATATTATTTTTTTAAAGAGTGAGACAGAGAGCACAAGCAGGGTGGAGGGGCAGAAGGAGAGGAAGAAGCAGGCCCCTCGCTGAGCAGGGAGCCCGATGCGGGGCTCGATCCCAGGACCCCAGGATCACCACCTGAGCTGAAGGCAGACACCTAACCAACTGAGCCACGCAGGTGGCCCTGAACAAACATTTAAGGAAGAAATTTTAAAAATCAATTATCCTTTTCCTTCAAGTTCATATTTTCACAGGATGGCTGATTCTATAAGCTATGCCTCTATCTTGACTCAAAACCCAGGATAACTAACTGTACAACTTCAGCTGAGCATTCAATTTTTAGATACTTGGTTGCCTTGCCCAACATTTCAGTTTCTATCCAAGAATCAAAAAGTCATTTATATAGGGGCACCTGGGTGGCTCAGTCGTTAAGTGTCTGCCCTCGGCTCAGGTCATGATCCCAGGGTCCTGGGATTGAGCCCAACATCGGGCTCCCTGCTCCACGGGGAGTCTGCTCTCCCTCTCACACTCCCTCTGTGCTCTCTCTCTCAAATAAATAAATAAAATCTTTTTTTTAAAAAAAGTCATTTGTTGAAGTCTGCATTTTTATGTAACCCATGTAAACAAATACTGTAAATCTCCAACTCAGGGTAAGGAAGGACCAATGACAATCTGCCAACTTGAAGCTTGGTAATGAAAGGGATAGAAAGACATCTTCAGATCACCAGATCACTGAAGGTGAAGATGACTAAGTGAAATGTCAACTCTGGCTCTAATTCTTCATCAGAAAGATGAGAAGAATAAGTGACTCCCAAAATAGCAGTAAGTAAAATTGATAATATTCTAGAAAGTAGTATAAAGTATATAAAAAACATGCATTTGGGAAAATATTCCTGCACTCGATTTTCTCACTTAAGAACACTAGCCAGAGATGTCTCTGTTGATTTTGTTACAGCTGTAACTTTTCCACCATACCAGGCATTAAAGTTACAAATTGGCTTGCTATTCTAGTGGTCTGGAAAAAATATATGCTGTTTCACCAAACTGCTGTAAATTTAAATCCATTTCCTCTAGTTCTTGGCTTCTTTTGGGAGAATACTTCTAACTAAAAGTGTAATAAACTATATTGTCATACTTCAGGGTTTTTACAACTCCATCCACAGTGAGGAGGTAGTAAGAACTCATAAGGAAGTAACGTATTATAGTGACATTTTATAACCTTCAGCAAGCCTGAGGACAACTGAAATCACGTGTTTAAGATGGGAAGCGTTACTAAATTTGGGATGACTTCTTGTGGCTTTTTTTTTCTTACACCAGCATCACTAAATTTTTCAGAAATAGATTTCTGGTTTTTTTCTAAATCACTTTTCCTTCATAACATGAAACACAATTCCTTTTTTCAGAAAAGAAATGTTCTTGGTAAAATTTAAGTTAACAAAAGATGGGAAACTAGGATACTAATTAATTTTTAAGTTACTACAAAAGATAATTTTGAAAAATCCTGAGATTTCCATGAACTGTCAGTCAGTGCCCCAAGTATAGTTCCTTTTTAACAAGAAATCAACCTAGTAACCAAATGAAAAACAATTAAAATGAGACAAAAACAAAGCAGGTACATGACTGTCTTAACATAATATGTTTCTGAATTTTCATGGGGGAGACTGATAAGAACAATCAAAGCAGAGAAAAAACATGGAAAGAGTACTATACAAAGCCTCTACTGGTGACCTTTTATTTTGTAATTCAACTTTCATTCATTTAATAAGTATTGATTGAGTTGTTACTGTGTAGCAGGCCTTATGCTCTATGCTAAGACACATCAGAGAACAGGATATGGTCCTTGTCTTCAAGAGTTTAAAGTTAGCAACACACTCAGACATTTTAATAATTTTTAATAAGGGGGGAAGGATACATTCAGAAATTTTGACTTGTGGACCTAAAATTCTAAAAATTTTCTTTGTTTTATTTTAGTTATTCCTGCAAATTCCTTTGATACATAAAGTTACATGATTGCCCTATCTGTGAATAGATCAAGGCTGTTCCTTTCTACATGTATAGAAAATTAGGTATTGGAAGGGTCTTTAAAGATCAATTGGTCTAACTTAATCTAATTTGTCTAACATATGAGCCTAGAGGAGGGAAAGAGACTTGATTAAGGTCACTTGGCTGCTATGCCTTTATTTTAATGAGCTTTTCTTCCAAGTAAGATATAACTTCAGAAATACTATAGTTAGTGCTTTGATAAACCTACGCTTCTCTGACACCTTTCTTCTTTACCTACTGGGAGAGTGGTCACATTTAAGCTCATTCTCCTTTCTTCCAAACTTAGTGGAAGCAATCTTTTCTCACAGGGTCTGTTTCTCTTTAATGGCTATCCTGAGACCTCACCCCTGTACTATTTCCTCCTTCTACACTGATGTGCTCTCTTCTCGACTTTACTTGACTCAGCTGCTCCAGGAGAACTGTCCTACTTGCTGCCAAAATTCTCAGTGGTCTAAAATCACTCCCTTCATTCACACACCACCTGTTACCCTCACAGCTCGTGGAAATACCCCTTTCTGCAGCTGGACTTAAACCCTAATCTTAAATGACAGTCTCTTCCTTCTAACTGTTAATGGCATTATTCTTTTCTTCATTCTTCTTGACCTTTCATTGTCATTTCACATTTTATTTCAGTAAAAAAAAATACGTGAGCTTGGGAGTCAGAAAGATCTCCATTTCAATCCAGATTCCACCTTGTACTGACAGTGTACTCTCAGGCAAGTTACTGAACCATGCTAAACTTGATTCGCCTGTAAAATAGAGATAATCCTAATTCCTACTTTATAGGGTAATTGTGAGGACTAAATAAGATTATACATGTAAAGTTATTACCACAATGCCAGGTACATAAGAGATACTAAGTGTTGTTTTCCTTTCCTTTTCATGAAACTCTCTTCGTTTGGCATCGATGATACCAGTCTGTCCTCTCTCTCATCTTCTTTCAAACTTGACCTGTGTGTCAGTTCTGCAGACCCCAGCTTCCCTCTATGCCATGACACCCAAATCAACAGGCTAGTTCCACTGTCTGAAACAAGGCTCATCCCCTATCTTCACGTCTCTCTGGGATATTTCTTAGATATCCCACCTTCACTTCAAATTCAACAAGTCTAAAAGCAAGTGCATCTTTCTTCCCTCAGAGGAGTCCCTCTTCTCTATTTCTTTTAATATCTCATCTCTCTGTATATCAGTCAAAAGTTCATCTTTGACCCTTTTGTCTTTCCATCTTTGTCATTTCTTATTTAGTCACCAAATCTTACAAGTTATCAAAATATCTCTGTCACTTGTCCCTTCTACAGAGAGCTTCTGTCTTACCTCTTCCCTATTTCTAAATCTTCAAACTCCCAGTACCTCCTAGACAAAGTCCATGTTCCTCAGGCCAGCGTTTGTACCCTGACAACCCGAGCCTTTTTCCTCCGTATGTGCACTTCCCACTGATTCTCCAGTACACCATGCCCACTGATATCTTGACCTTCCTACCCCAGGATGCCCCTCATGTTTACAATTTCCAGCTTCTTCCTTCTCATGTATCCATATCCTTTCTTCCAGGTGCAAGCATCTTATGAAACAACTACTCGCTATTCCAGCTCTGCATGTATGTGTTCTTCCATAAATTTTGACTACAAGTTTTTCCTCAATCACACATTGCCCAGCTCCGTTATATATTTCTTTCATGTAGTATGTATAGGTACTATCTTTGAAACAAGACTGTGAGCAAGGACTATCTCATCTCTGTTTTGCCTAGAAGAGTGCTGCATATATAAAGTAGTTCAATAAATAACTTGTTTAATAAATAATACATATAGGGGCAGCTGGGTGGCTCAGTCGGTTAAGAGTCTGCCTTTGGCTCAGGTTATGATCTCAGGGTCCTGGGACTGAGTCCCACATAGGGCTCCCTGCTCAACAGGGAGTCTGCTTCTCCCTCTGCCTGTCACTCTCCCCTGCTTGTGCTCTCTCTCTTTCTTCCTGACAAATAAATAAATAAAATCTTTCAAAATAAATAAATAATACATATAAACAGGTTTCCAAAAAAATCTCATGATAAATAAATTTCCTAGCCCTTTACCTGACTTGGAAGCCCTGCATCAGATGCAACAGAACACTGAATGTCCATCACTAGTCTGTGAACTGAATTATACAGGTAAAAAGTAGCTGATGAGGTACTTATGCAATTTTATGGATTCATTTACAATATGTGCAAAAAGAAAAAGCCTGTGTAAATGTTAAATCCACAAAATCATAAATACATATATGTGTCATGGAAATTCTTTTAAAATAATTCAATTTTGTACATGCTTTGCATCTCTAGTTGGTAAATTTAAAAATAATATTTAGGCAAGACTGCTAATAACACTATGTCTAATTAGTAGAAATAAAAGTATATCTGAATCATTTAATTTCAATTACATCATCATTTCCTTAATTGTGTAATATTTGCTAAGAATTGTGTTAAGCACTAGGGATAGCCAGAAGATGGTCTCTGCTCTCAAGAAGCTCAATCCTAAAACTGACTGTAAAATCAGTTATAGTATGATACGATAATTGGTATGTTCCAGTCATGAACCAAATGCTGTGAGGGGAACACTGCACAGTCTGATGTGGCTGAGCCATAATATTTGTGGTAGCAAATGGAGGGAATAGGCTGAGGGGGTAGGCTGAGGCTGACCACAAAGTTTCTAATGCTCCCTGAAAGGAGGGTGAAATGTAAACAAACAGCATTTTAGAAAGATAACCGTCAACTTGGGAGGATGAAATGCAAACAGTAGACTGTTGAGTCAGACAGATAACTTGCAATTACTCAGGTGAGGAATTAGGAAAATCTGAACTAAATCAACATCAATGGAAATAAAGAGGTTGGAAAAACAAAATTATAGTAGCAGCAATCAGTAGATTCAGATATAGAAAGATTTTTTTCCCCCACCACATTTGGCACCAGGGAGCAGAAGTGTACAAAAAATGTATTCTTCTTAGATACTTACTTGCTGTTGCTATTACTTTTATTCCAAAGTCTGATGGATAAAAATAGTTAGTCCATACACTGAGAACACAACTTGGCAGCATTTTTTCTAACTTTCATGTTTCACTTAAGGTTGAAAGTCAAGTCACTCCAACACATTCCAGCCACCAAAGCATCCCAGGTCAGGTGTTCTTTAAAAGGATGTGAACTTAGAGGAAGTGGGTCTACTTTGTTAGACACAGAGGCACTGCATATTTAGAAGTGTGATTACTTCTAGTAAGCACTTTTTCTGGTCAAATGTGGTAGAGTACAGATCTGTTACGTGTCACCCTTTTCATATTGGTGCTTAAAATAAAATTTTAAAAACAAACTAATACGATGAAGGGGCTTAATGTTTTTCTTGAACAAAGGTAGTTTTAAAACATATTGAATCGTTGCAGAAATTCTTTAAACTCCTATCACACAGATAAGCATTTAAGCAAATTATTTTGTTATCTCTTATTATGTGACAATATATTATTGTGGGGTCTGAGACTGAAATAACTAAGTGCAGAAATATCTCAATAATTTCAACAAATAGCTCCTGCTACTGAATGGGTCCCAGCAGGGAGGACAACCAGGTATGTTCCTATAAATTCTTAAATTACTGAAAACACATAATCACCATTAAGGAAAGAAACAGCAGCAGGTCAAAAGGCAACAATTATGCTCATCCCTTAAAGACATATAATCCTGTAAGAATTTTCTAAGCCCCTTGTATATCTGATCTTACTTGATCCTCACAATAAACACCTCCCACTTAATAGGTAAGGAAATTGAGGTCCCAAGTTTTTAAAGAAATTGCCAATTAACAGAAGAGGAAAGATTACAACCCAGGTATCCTGACTCCCAAAACAGTGATATTCTCTGGAATAAAGTATAATCGGATGTCAGTGTTGGTAAAAAGTTGAGTATTAAACATCTCTATAGCAGTAGGAAAATCATCTTCATTGTTTGTATGTAATGATTATAATACTTCCTGAATGATACACCTTATATTTCTAGTGAAAACAACAAGAAAATGTTTCGTGGTTTGGTAGTTATGCTAGATTTCTCTGGATACTCAAAAGAGATTGCTAAAAAAAAAATCAGTTCTTGTCAATTATATTTATACGTCAGTGGTCACTTCTGGACACAAAAGTGCTCTCAATTTTACGACGCTATCTGGAAGAAGTTCAACAACACATTGTTAATACTCTACTCCTACAAAATAATTTTAAAGCTCCATGGGAATTTAGATTTGCACAAGTTATTAGGATGTGACCTTTCCCTTAGATTTCTTATTTTAGGATTGACTTAACATTGTATTTCCCCAGTGGGAGCTGTTGTACTTCCTTCTCAGATAAGAAAAATAGCAATCACAAATTATAGTGAGTAAACTTAGGAAAACATATATTTCTGTGATGCAGATGAAACCAAATCATAAAAGGAGCCCGAACTACGTATTCCTTGAGTTTGAGAGGAAAGCCATGTGGCTTGCTAACAAAAGAAAACAAAAGTCATGCCATTATGGTATTTCCCTGAAATTTATACTTAATTGTTTTTCGTCCCAGCTACCAAGTCTTATGACTTTTAAAGATTATTAAAGATGTTTACGTCACTAAATTTCCTATGTCCTGTCTACTGAGGGTATAAAAGGTTAAAAATACCAAACTTTTAATATTTTAAAAGATTTCAGATCACAGGATCTGGATTGAAGGACAAGGAGTTCATCAGTATAAAGAAAAAAATTGAGTAACAGAGTTGCTTCACTATGTTTCATGGAATAATAGTGGCTTCCAATGATTGACCTCTTACATGATACTGTGGTAGAATTGGCATATTATTTGTAACATACGAGTCATTGAAAGTATCCAGATAATCAAGCGTGCTATAGCTAGGACTGGAGAGCTCCTTACTGGTATTTTTTTTAAAGGCAAAGAAAAGTGTGGAAGGGGAGATGATGAAGACATGTACATTTTTTTCCTAACTGGGTGCCAAAATCAATAATTTTATATGGTGTTAGTTGATGGAAATATTAAAATTAAGAAATTATGAAAAGATTAAAAGTATTTGCTAAGAATGAAAGTGCAGGATATAAATGAGAATTAAGTAACTGTCAAAAGTAATCTTTTGTATCCTCTCTTATCAGACATATTTGTACGGTTAGGTTTTACTTAAATTACTTGAGAACACGGCTTCATTTGATTTATTCCTCAAGAATCTCAAATAATCAAACCTACCATTCATTCTGAAGTTTAATTGTTAATTCAGAGTCTCTATATCACAGAAGTTTTTCTTTCAGGCTTAATTTTTAGGAATTTAACCCTCAACATATTACAGCTGTGACTAACATTTTTAAGTAAAGATAGTACCCACTATGGTTGACATACATTTTTTCACAAAATATTATATAGTTTGGACAAAGCTAGGTTTTAAAACATTGTTTTAAATGGAAATAGAATTTAGAAATCATTTAATACAATCCCTTAAGTGTCAATGGATAGCAATGTATCAAATACTACATAGACATATAAAAATATGTGTGCATGTTTATTAAGAACTGGAAGGCAACTTTAGAATAGTTTGAATAAGAATATTAAGATTATAGATAATTTTTTCTTTAAATGATCTGTACTGTTGTTATTACATTGCTTATTTGATATAAAAAATACAGTAAACTGTATTGCAGTTAAAACCTATAATCTCTACTTCATGTCATTAACTATAACACTTAACCCTCAAATGAAAGTTTAGAATGAAAAGCAAAGGCAAGGGGCTCCTGGCTGGCTCAGTCGGTTAAACATCTGCCTTCAGCTCAGGTCATGATCCCAGGGTCCTGGGATCGAGTCCTGCATCGGGCTCCCTGCTCAGCGGGGAGCCTGCTTCTCCCTCTCCCTCTGCCTGCCACTCTGCCTACTTGTGCTCTCTCTGTCAAATAAATGAATAAAATCTTTAAAAAAAAAAAAGAAAAGAAAAGACAATCACCCCTAATCCTTTTCCTGTTCATTGTAATACATTTTAATCATGTAATTTTGTATCTTAAAATTTTCTCTATATCGTTATTCTAAAACGACCACTCCCCTCAAACATTCAAACCACAAATTTAGAATATTTGATTTAGATAAATCTTTTTTAAACAACTGATTTGTATCCACCTCTCCGGAAGTCCTACTTTGTTAACCCTGCATTTTCAAAAGCAGTCATTCCTTTCTAACTAGCAACACGTGGACTTGCAGGCCATAAGAGACCCGCAGCACAGTCTTTACATTTTATTTGAATTTGGCATAACCTCAGGAAATCATCTGCACCTCCTTGCAATTAAGTAGGTTTTTTCCTAGCCAAGAACAAAACAAAACAAAACAATACCAAAAACCCCATATTATTCTGATACCTAAACTTGAGGTTAAACTCCTCTCACTCTCCACCCTTATCCCACTATCACACACACAAAGCCACTGCTAAGTGATAATATATTTAAATGAACAGAAATCATTTAAACATATGCTTCGGAGGAAATACGTCTCTGTTCATATTGCTGGTAACGTATCTCCAGAGCAATCTGAAATGTCTTAAATACTAATAACAAAAGACTAATGTAGTTGCTCAAACCCTTTAACAAAGAAACTCCTCTTCCAGCAATGCAGTTGAACAAGATTATTTTTTAAAAAGTTAAATACAGGGGCGCCTGGGTGGCTCAGATGGCTAAGCATCTGCCTTTGGCTCGGGTCATGATCTCGGGGTCCTGGGATCGAGCCCTGCATTGGGCTCCTGGCTCAGCAGGGAGCCTGCTTCTCCCTCTCTCTCTGCCTCTCCCCCCTGCTCATGCTCTCTCTCTCTCTGTATCTCTGTGTCTCAGATGAATAAATAAAATCCTAAAAAAAAAGTGAAATATATTCCTATATGTAATGATATAAGAATAAATAACAATTGTATAATAATAAAAAACTGGAAACCACCTCAAAACTGGCTTAGTAAATTATGTGGTATCATTAAGATTTATTATTGTGTTGCCACTACAACAAATCTGGAAGCCAGGTAGAAACAAAGAAAGATTTATATGCTCTAACAGTAAAAGAAGCAAAAATGCTACATATACTATAACTATTAGTAAATACAAAATGTGAGCACATTAACAAGAACTATGCAGAACTAAGAAAAGGACAGCATGTGTGATTAAATGTGATCTTTTTATTTAAAAAATATTTTCAACTTTTCAGTCATAAAAATGTCTTAAAAGAATTTAATGTAAAGTGAAAAAAACCCGATAATCAAAATTCAAAAGCAAAAGTAACTTGTCCTTGTTCCTAATCTTATTTCTAAATGGACCACCTCCCTGCCTTTTAGGTTTTACAAGTAAACATTATCTCTGTTCCAATCCTGAAGCCTTGCATTCATACACAGCAGTATAGCTCGGCAGAGAGTTTATTTACAGAGGGCAGGACTGAACTTTGCATGTGAGCACATACAGAAAACGATAAAGATCATTATGTCCTATTAGTAATTTACAGAATTGTGATTTGCTCCACCCAGTATACCTATAATTGAATTCCTCAGCCATAAAATCACTGGGACCAAACAAGTTCAGATATCTTTTATCTAAGCCCTTTTTTTCTCCCTTACCATCAGTTAACATATTTCTTATGGGGCTTTTCTTCTTTTTATAGATTCATTGGTCTTAGTTATAAATTAACCCCACAAGCAACTCTCCCCATGACCCAGCTCTACTGTGTCCTATGTACCATGCTTCTTTTTACATGCACAATTGATGACAGAGGGGCCATTTAAACTGCCCGTTGGTAAATGATGCCCAGAGAATCGTCTCTAGATTAATAAAAAGATAAAAAATTCCTGGGCGCCTGGGTGGCTCAGTTGGTTAAGTGTCTGCCTTCGGCTCAGATCATGATCCTAGAGTCCCAGGACCAAGTCCCACATCGAGCTCCCTGCTCAGCGGGGAGCCTGCTTCTCCCTCTGCTTCCTGCTTCCCCTGCTTATGCTCTCTCTGTCTCTCATTCTCTCTCTCTCTCAAATAAACAAATAAAATCTTTAAAAAAAATAAAAATAAAAAATTCCTCAGGATAAAGGCCCTCGAGCAGAGAGTCTCCTCACAGCTGGGTACCCTGGCAAAGAAGTGGAATACTAACTGCTGGAAACTTCCATTATTTCTTTTTTGCTTTTCAGAAAAATTGTGGTAAAATATATACAACATAAAAATTTACCATGTTCACCATTTTTAAATGTACAGTTCAGTGGCACTGAGTACATTCACACACTGTTCAACCATCACCACCATCCACCATCTCCAGAACTTCTTCATCTTCCCAAACTAAAATTGTGTCCCCATGAAACATGCACTCCCCATCCGTCCCTCTTCCCAGCCCCTGGCAGCCACCATGCTGCCTGCGGTCTCTAGGAATTTAGCTGCTCTAGGTACAAACTTCTGTTTTTTCTTGTTTCACCTGAATTGTGTAAAATAGTGTAGTTTACGAAACTGGTTGAACACAGAGTTGTGTGCAAAAAATAAAAAACTTCAGAGAGGAATTCCTAATACTTAGCATTTCATTTCCATGCTCAAATGCTTGGATTCAGATCAAACACTCATGTTTAGATGCCAAAGCATATACCCGCCCCTTACTTTGTCTTTCAAGAGTTTGGTCTTTCAATATGAAATGGCTTTAGGTTTTTCTAAAGTTATACTGATTTTCTAAGCAAACTATAGCTGCTGTTCATTTTCTGTAAGAATTAAAGTTCCCTTAGTACTACTTGTATTCAATGAATTCCCAGACATTTTGCCTAAAAACAGTATGATCTTCCCTCAGCTTTACCATTCAACTATAAGACTCCTAATTCTTCTAATTCTAAGTTCAGATGTTGCCTTGGGTTATGAAGATTGATGGGCCAAGAGACTATTAATGAGATCTAAACATTCTCCCAGTTTGGGTTTGAAAATTCAAATCAGACCCTGATCATCACCAACTAAAAACTTTGCTAAGATATGGTTCCCGAGGAGGCAGAGCCTCGTGGAATTTTCCCACTCACAGGTCTTCTAGGGGACTGGAAGTAACTGGCTGAAGTAACAAATGGAGACCAAACTTGTGGAGGAAGGGACTGCAGTGTGTGTGGCTAGGATTAAGAAACACAGTTCAGGGGCGCCTGGGTGGCTCAATCGGTTAAGCGACTGCCTTCGGCTCAGGTCATGATCCTGGAGTCCCGGGATCGAGTCCCGCATCGGGCTCCCTGCTCGGCAGGGAGTCTGCTTCTCCCTCTGACCCTCCTCCCTCTCATGTTCTCTGTCTCTCATTCTCTCTCTCTCAAATAAATAAATAAAATCTTTAAAAAAAAAAAAAGAAACACAGTTCAAGGAGTATCCTTGATGAAAAGAATGCCCCTGCTTCTCTCTGTTCTAAGATGTGCAAACAAATAGAAACTTGCCCTATAAATCAATGAAAATCTAATGAGAATGATTATTTAGGGACTCCAGTGGGACTTTTAAAGAACTTTTTATTTCAAAATAATCTGAGGCTTAAATTTTGCAAAGATAGAAAGCTCCCATGTACCCTTCACTTAGCTTCTCCTGCTGTTGACATATTATAACCACAGTACAATGATCAAAACTAATAAATTAACATTGGCACAATACTATAAACTACTTTCTTTAGACTTCATCAGTTTTTCCACTAATGTCCTTTCTCAGTTCCTGGATCCAATCCAGAATCCCACATTGCATTTAGTTGCCATGTCTTCTTATTCTTCTCCATATCTGGGGTAGTTCCTCAGTCTTTTTTTTAACAGCTTTATTGAGGTATAATTGATATACAAAAACTGCACATATTTAACTGCACATTTATTGATTCAGTCATTTATCTATATCAGTGTAGAATCACGTATATATATTTTACTTGGGGAGCTATAATCCAATACTATAGTTATTTATTTTATTGCTCAAATTATTTCAGCTTTGGCCATTGGGAGCTGAAAAAAATGTGAGCAATAAAATAAATAACTGTAGTATCAGATTTTAACTCCCCGAATAAAAAATATATATATGAGTATTGGATATTGAAACTACTTTCTGCTTTGTGAGCAAGGATCATGGTTGCATGGCCTAGAGGGAACCAGGCAAGATATTTTTATTTTTATCTCAATTTAATTGTAAGTATTATAGGAACCTAAAATAATATACTTGTGCTTGAGACTTAATTCTAAGGATCTAAGTTATTTTTCAACTTCTAGGTCACTCTCCTATCTTTGTTTTGTCTTAGACAAATACATTACTGTGTTCTCCTTCAACTGATGGTAAATTACACTACAGAAAGTATTCTGATAGCCAAAATAAAAGCTCTCTAAGAAATTTTACAATAAAATATTATGAAGCATTTGCATGTTCTTTTAAAAAGATACTTTAAAATACCAACTTAGTAAAATAAATTCTGCATTTACCTACCGTGAAAGGGCGACTCTTGTTTGAGAAAATGGTCTTCTGTATGCTGTGGCTTAGAGTTGGCTTCTTTCAAATCTGAACAATTAAAAAAAAACCACAAAACATTTGATATACACATACTCAAAATTTTTAGACAACCTAGGCTGCCAAAATGTACAGGCACAAATAAATTTATTTTCTCCGTTGGATTTCACTCTGAATATTTGTTTTCCCTTATTTTTATATTCTCTAGAAGTAACCAACAGACTACCAACTGTAAATCACACAGAGCTGGAGAATCTTCTTAAAGAGACATGTATTAGGTTTACTTCACCTACTTGTCACTGATCATGAGTTAAGGTCTTTCATCTCATCCATCTTTTATGTCAACTTAACAATGCCACCTACATTATTGGACAGACTTAAGAAAAACTAGATCTTAAAAGAATTAATAATCTCAAAAGATAGGTGTTTGCTAAAAGCTACACATAGCAAATATGCTATTTATTAAAATACAGAATTTCATTCCAGATGGCACATGGCTATTAAGCTTACAGTAAAAGTATAGTCATGTATCACAACCATTTAGGCACAGTGGATGTAGCACATTCCATGTGCAGATTTTTAAAAGGAAGACCCAGAGAGCAAAATATTCATGTAAATGTGCCAAAGGTCTCAGGATTCATATCTTTGGCTCTTACGAAGGGCTCGGGGATCCTAGAATAGCTGTACATTCCATAAAGACAAAACAGCATCTAGTGCCAAAAGCCTTATCATTAGGGCCTTAATAGCCCGAACTTCCAGACCCAATGTTCTGCACAGTCTAACCTATATAAAATTCCATTTTTTTTCTTTTTAAATTCTACACCTTTGCAAACTTGGAACTCGCAAAAACTGTTCTATTACCTGATACATAACATCAAAGTAGTGGATTATGAGTATAAAACGTTTTCCCATTTTGTTATTTCTTTTTTTTTTTTCAATGAAATTTTTAATTTTAGAAGTTTCACATTTACATGTTGCAAAGATGGTACAAAGTTCCCATACACCCCATCCCCAGTTTCCCCTATTGTTAAGATCTTGCATTTAGTATAGAATCGTTGTCATAATAAATAAACCTATTTTGACACATTATTAGTTAATTACAGCCTATATTTTATCCAGATTTCCTT
>NC_138369.1:45844565-45892529 GCF_054177405.1 Leptonychotes weddellii | reverse complement strand
TGGGAGGATGGATTAGCCTGGTGATGGGTATTAAGAGGGCACGTACTGCATGGAGCACTGGGTGTTACAGGAAAACAATGAATCGTGGATCACCACATCAAAAACCAATGATATATTGTATGGTGACCAACATAACATAATAAAATAAAATAAAACTAAAAAAAATCCCCCCAAAACATATCAGACACTATTCTAGACACAATTCAAATATTTATGCAGATTTTAATGAAAATGGACTATTTTAACAAAATATTCTACTAGACTTGAAGAAAAATGATTTTTTTTTCTTCTGCAGCTAACCTTTTTCTTCATCTGATACCATAACCACTAAAAAAATCCTTATGAAAATAATGTCCCTTACTTAAAAGCATTCTAGAATTTTCCCCAAACTCTAGTGAGGATATCACTCCTGTGGGGGTCTAAGTCCTCCAGATCCTCCAAAGTGCAATTAATCTGTGATAATTCTAGCTGCTAAATGTTGACAATAACAGTTGGAAGTTTGTAAAACTAAGTAAAAAATGTTGAATAATAAAAGTTATTTGAACTTTCACCCACATCAAAATGGAATCCTGAAGACATTACCAAAATGGGTAGTCAGGGCTGGTCTTGTTCAACCACAGCAATACATCACAGGAGGGAGAACAAATGATTTTAAGATCAGCAGCATGACTGTGATTTAGGTAATTTGTTTCTGTAGATATTGCATTACTTGTGAAAAACATCACTTGGAAGAGGAGCATACCACAAATATTAAAGGTGGAATTAAATGATGGCTGAGAAGCCATCAGAACTGTACTTTTTTTTAAAAAAGAACTATGGAACTAACTGTACAGATGTGCTTAAAACTGAACGTGCATTCAAATTTAAGGAAATGTAATTACAATCCTGATGAAAACATCCAGACACTTCGTAGACATTGGTTTTCCAATACGGTCAATAACAAAAGAAATAAGTCTATGAAGTTAATATTACAGACTAGGGAATCGCTAGGGTATCACCCTATAAGGCATCTAGTTCATCTGTCCTATCAGACAAGACTCCTTGACTGATGGCAGTTCAGATCTGCATGAATGTCTCTACTGACAAAGTATTTACTTCCGCACAAGACAGCCTTCCCACTGGTGGACAATGGCAGTAACTGGAATCCTTTCCTTATGCTGAGCTGAAGCATGTCTCCCTTTAATTTCTAGCAATCCTGTGACAAAGGCCTGTCTATGACGCAGGAAGCTCCATAAGGGAAGGGACCTGTCTGTCTTGCTTACTGCTACAGTCCCAGTAGCTAGCACAATGTGTGACACATAGTAAACATGCCATAAAAATGAGTCTATGGCTGATGACTGCCCCACAGGACTCAGTCACAAAGTCCAGTCCATTTGTCCTTTAGGGCAGTGGTGCTCTAACTTGGAGGTGAAGGAACTTTTCTTTTCTTTTTTTTTTTTAAAGATTTTATTTATTTGACAGAGAGAGAGAGATAGTGAGAGAAGGAACACAAGCAGGGGGAGTGGGAGAGGGAGAAGCAGGCTTCCCGCTGAGTAGGGAGCCCGACGCAGGGCTTGATCCCAGGACCCTGGGATCATGACCTGAGCCGAAGGCAGACGCCTAACGACTGAGCCACCCAGGTGCCCCCGAACTTTTCAATCTATCGTGGCTATTTCTGTAGAATGGAAAATGATGTGCTTGAATGTTATGACAATATAAAATTTTTAATGTGTATCCTCCAATTTGCACATACCTTGTACCAAATCAGAAACGGAGGGTTTATGAGCAGATCAGTCTCATTTTCCCTACCTCTTTGTTCCTACAAGCCCTCCTCATTTTATGTCCAGATGTTGAGATAGCCTCCTGTTTTCCCTGCACACTACTGCCAAATTAATCTCCTGATTAAATCATCTCACTCTTTTTCTCAAGACCTGGAATCTCACCACTCCTTATAAGATAAAACCCACACTCCTTTGCCTGCATTCCAGACCCTTTCTCATCTGACCTAAAATCTCTATCTCCAGCCATATTTCTCCTACTCACATACACGTGCTACATCCACTTCAAATGCATTGATCTCGGCAGAGTTTCCCTCAATCCATGCTTACGCACTATTCCAGGCTTTGTTTTCTTACACTGGAAATTCCTTTCCCCTCCTTTTGGGCTGCCTCAAACCCTGAACTTTTGTTGTTGTTGTTGTTGTTTTATGGGGCAAAATTTACAGAACATAAAATTAAGAATTTTAAAGTGCACAACTCAGTGGTATTTAGCACATTCTTCAAGCTGTGCAACCAGCACCTCTATCTAGTTCCAAAACATTTTAATCACCTCAAAAGGAAATCCTGTACCCATTAAGCAGTCACTCCCCTTTCCCCCTTCCCCCCAGGCCCTGGCAACCACTAATCTGCTTTCTCTATGGATATGCCTATTCTGGATATTTCATATTAAAGGAATCATACTTTAGTTCCCTTCTTTGTTTCTTTTTCTGTATATTTTTTAAGTTTTTTTCCCCCCATAAGATTACCCTGTCAATCTCCCAATTTCTCAAGTCTAGTTTAACCCCTCCCTTCTCTACATGGCTTTTCTAGGATATATCCTCCAATCCACACTGATCCACAACTCCCTGAATTTTTGTAGCATTTGTTTTCTGTCTTACTTATCTTAGCTCTTAATCATATACTGCTCTGAACTGTTGGTTCCATGTTTGAATTTTACCCCATTTTGCTTCATGTAGATTATAAACTCCTCCTTCTAGCAGCTTTGGTGTCTCCCTTTGTGCCTAGAACATACTTGAACATGTGTGCAATTCACTGTGTCCAGCCATACGCTAATGAATAACAAACTAAGGAAACTGAAGTCTGGATTGCCAATGAGAGAAAGCTTCAAACCCATTTCAGTCCTTCATCTTTCTTTTTATCAGGCTCTACCCTCCCTGCCATTTTGCTGTCTCTCTTGTGTCTGTTGGGCCCTTCTTTGCCCTAGTAGGAGGTGAACAGGTGTGGTTGCAGAAGGATAATGGCAGGCTGCCCAAGGGTAGAGAGGGTGCAAATTCCCTGCATTGATCTTTGGCTAAGAGACTCCTACCTTCGTTCTACATCCACAGATGAAGGCTGCGGAGAAGAGGGGGTGAGCAGAGATGTCACAAGGCCATATAAGAAAAGGTTCCTCTATTTGCTTTTCTTTTATATGTAAATCAGTTTCTTTGGCATTTTGATTTGAAGTTGCTTATAAACCCATATCTGCCTTGTGACAGGAGATTAACTCTTAAATAATTATGATAATACTTGTGATTTATATATGAAATACTGATTAAATTATTTTGTATATTATAAACAAATTAATAGGCCAAAACTTGATAGCGTTTTATCTAATACTTAACAAAATGTTTGAAAAGGAACTGTTTATTTCATGCCTGAGTAATAAGTCTAAATGACATTTTCTATTGTACATTATTACGAGCTTTTCTCCAGTTGTAGGACTAAGTAGAATCTGTTACAGTTGCCATTGGAAGCCTCCAAACAAGAATGTAAAACAGTGCTATGGCCCTTAGGCCATTTAAAACCTGTTTTTCTGACCAGAACTACTAAAAGATCCAACATAGAAAACTGAAGTCTATAATTAACATTTTTTTCCCCTTTTCATATCCCATTTTGCCCGCTTTAGAATAGTAAAATGAAAATCTCTTCTGGCATTAATTTCAAATCATTATGTATCATTAAAATGTTAAATAAAATAGAAATTAACATTTTAGAGAGTAACTTAGGGAATTCCTTTAATATGTAGAGAATAGTAGCACTGAGAATCCCATACAAGCGATCCTGAAAAAGCCCAAACTTGTTCTCAGTATCAAATCAAGTTTAAAAATATTTATAAAGTACTTCAAATGCCCTCAGCCCCCCTGTGCTACAGGCTGTGAATTAGGGAAATCAAATCAAGTTCAGAAGTATTTATAAAGCACTGATAATACACTCAGTTCTCTACACTATAGGCCATGAATTAGGGGAGGTATGCAGTACATACATATGTAAGAGGAATAAGAATTACAACATCATTTCTATCTCTATGAATTAACAATTTTGCTTGGTACACAGAATTTGTGCAGAAAAATTGTAAGACATGACAGTAAAGAATCAGCAAATAAAATGTGTAATACAGAGTATGGAATACATTAAATTACATTTCAGGGTAGATCTGCCTTCTAATTGTTTTACTTCAGCTGAGATTAAAATTAGTTTGCATTTTCCGAACTCGAAAGCTGGTGGCCAGTATAAATACTTTACATACATGTCGTATGACAAAGGAAATCAACCTGACATTTAAAAACTTCATGGGCATAATAGAGACAAATTGTGTGTCTGTATTGTGCTTTGCTAGGATCCAAGATTGTTCCAGCAGACACAGTAAATTACACAGAATGAATCATGTGCGTGGCCTAAAGACACAACCAAACCAATATGCTGTGTTCAAGTGCTTAGTTATTTTCTCAGCTTTTCCTGAGCTGTGGGCATTTGCCTCCCTAGCACTAGATATTCGTTTACCGACCCAGCATGGTGTGCTCTCAAGACTGAAAAGTATTAGTCTGACCCTCTGGCCATGTTTCCAGGTGGGCAGATTTTGCTTCCTACGTAAGGATATCTAGTGTTGAAAAGCAAGTGGTCATTCATTAAACGTCTGTGGAGTTTGTGGAATTGAATAAACTGTAGTGAAATCTGCAAAACTGGAGAATTTTGGTTACATCTAAAGTAAACTGTAGGGCGCCTGGGTGGCTCAGTCGGTTAAGTGTCTGCCTTTGGCTCAGGTCATGATCTCAGAGTCCTGGGATTGAGTCCCGCATCGGGCTCCCTGTTCAGTGGGGAGTCTGCTTCTCCCTTTCCCTCTGCCCTTCTCCTCCACTCGTGCTCTCTAAGAAATAAATAAAAATCTTTAAAATAAACTACACTCTACTTTGCCATGTCAGTCTACATATGAATGGATTAATTGTACATCACATAAATTCCTTCAAAATTAATTTTCCTTATCATGATGCCCCCAAAGTGTCGTGTTGTTCAGAACTTATTTTTAAGTGGTCAATAAAATATTTTCTGTCAATGTAACATCAGAACTAAAATGGTAGACAATTTGTATGTGAATATAGAATTTGGAAATAGCTATAATAAGTAATTTGACCAAAGTTCACACATTTGAAATAATATCTGGATCCCCTTTTACTCAAATATTATATTCTAAATATGTAAAAGTTCTTCATAGGCTTTTAAAGAAAAGTAGTTAACTTTATTTCCCAAGGGAAAAAAAAGGGTTTTTTGTTTTTTTTTTTAATTTTAACCAGATAGGCCCAGTGAACTTTGTTTTACATTTCTATTAAGTATAGATAATTTTTTGTAAATAAGGTTACAATTCATTTGCATAGTTCACCCTTTACATATATTCACTGTGAGAACATTATAAAATAAATAATCCTTCTGCAAAGTGAATAATCACCTTGTCATTTGGATTTTCAATAATAGTAATACTCTATTAACAAAGGATGCATTCTACCTCTTTTTTTTTTTTTTAAGATTTTACTTATTTATTTGACAGAGAGAGAGACACAGCAAGAGAGGGAACACAAGCAGGGGGAGTGGGAGAGGGAGAAGTAGGCTTCCCGCCGAGCAGGGAGCCTGATGTGGGGCTCGATCCCAGGACCCTGGGATCATGACCTGAGCCGAAGGCAGACTCTTAACAACTGAGCCACCCAGGCACCCCTCTACCTCCTTTGTTAATAAATCTGTTATTGAGAGAGACATAAAGTAATGTAATATAACATTATACATAACACAAAATACATACATATAACTTAAAACAGTATAGTAATAAGGGATCCCGGACAAATATTCAAGGATGCAGGTTTTCCCCTATTCACAACCAACTCAAAGATAGCCACCTGACTCCCTGTTGGTCTAGCAATGCTGTCTTGTCACAGGGGGAGGGCCAAGACTGCGGCCTCCTCTTAGATATCACCTCTCCCACTACTGTTCTTGTTAAATCTAGTTAACAATAATTGTAAACTCCAGGAGAGATGGAATTTGTCTGTTCATTGCTTTATCCTTCTTCTCTAAAATAGTCTTGGCACAAATGAGGAGCTCAACAGATATTTGTTGAATAAATAAATCTTCATTAAAAAGGAGCTTCTTCTCAATTTGTCCTTGGAGGTATCATCACATGAAGTCTGTGTTACTCACAAATTCTAAGGCTATAAACTGAATCTTGTTGGCTGAGGTCTGCCTTGGGCTGTATTAAGGAGTAAATCATCAGAAGTGGGGGAGGCAGAAAGAAGAGAGAAATACTCCGTACTTCTAAAAGCTTTTACAACTTTGTTTTCATTCAGATAATGGTTATTCTAAAGACATCAAGCTGACATAAACTTCTCAAAATAAGTTCCAAAGAAAGTGACAAGAAAAATGTAACCTGTAATCTGGGTCAAAGGTAAAACCACTTAATTTTCCCTTTGGGATTTCTAGAACAATGCAAAAGAAAAAAGGAAAAATTAATTAATTCAAAGGCTATTGCTCTGTGTGTGTGCATGGTGTGCACATATGTGTATATAAATATGTATTGCTCTGTGTATGTATATTTATATATTATATTAAATATATGTTATATATTAAAAATATGCCTTTTACAGCATTCACTCAGAAGTCTGACTAGATTTTTGGAAACCTCAATTCCCTTGCTATTAATAACTATCCTATCATGGGATCATTTATTTTTACAAAAAACCATAATAGACATATTTTTTATAAAAAAATTTTTTAAAGGGTGGCTTTAAAGCAAAATAGCCCCAGAAACTATTTTTTAAAAGTTCTGTTTGTCAGTGTACGCTAAAGATCAAATAGGGAACGTAGGTCCAAAGAAATAAACAAAATCAAATCCGATGTATGGCTGAGAAAATTAAGAGACTGTAACAGAGATGGGATATTTTTCTCCTCCCAAATAGAGGCTAGTCAAGCAAAGAGTACAGAGAAGTCCAATATGTGAAATAAAATTAAGTATGAAATAAAATTGGGTATAACCAAAAAGAATTCATGTGGTGCCTTAACATTATTGTCAATGGCTTTCAAGGAATTAAATAGGTAGAGGATTCTCAATGTTTAATTGACTCTTTGCCTTGATTTTTACTAATCAGAGTTATAGACATACTAAAAAACAGAAAAGCTTTAAACATATGCTTTTAGTTACAGAAATAATTTTATATTACTGGCTGAACTTTGGAAAAGAGAGAAAGATATAAAAGTTTTTAAAAAGCCCTCCATAACCTCACTAATATAACTATCATGAGTTTTATATATTCCTTTCCTTCCAGACTTCTTCATATACATATATTTATGTAAGGTTGCAATCAATAGTGCACATACATTTTTATGCTACTTCTTTTAGTTAATATTTTTCAGATTTATTACCATTTCTAAATCGTCACTAATGATTGTATGACATTCCACTTGGTGATTATACCATAATTTACTTAACTGTTCTCTTGCTATTGAATATTTAAATTACTTCCAAATATTGGTTCCTATAACATTGCTTTTATGAAAGTCTTTGGGTATACTGCTTTCCCTATATCCTCTATGTCTTTGGGAAATGTTCCAGAAGTAGGGGTATAGCATCCCAGTGTGTGATATACTGCCCAATTACTTTCTAAGCACCTTGAACTCAATCACAGTGACATCAGAAATATATAAGACTACAAGTTTCTTCAATTCCAGAACCAAAGAGTTTTAGAATTAAAAAAAAAAAAACAACTATCACCAACAATCACTAGGAAGGGTACATTTTCTACTATTACTAAACTGGAATTGAGGCTTACACCCGTATCTTGTAAGTCTGTTTAATGTGGATCCTCTGGGGATGAATCATCCTCAGTGATCTTATAAAATCCAGGCCCGAGGTTGTAGTCTTTGAACTTGGGAGACTCAGGAGAACCAGTGATGCTCAGACTACAAAATGAGCTGGCTAGCTTCTCTTGACACAAGCTTACTGACAACACTGAACTTCTTTAAGTTGCCAACTTAACAACTGAGTCACCCAGGCACCCCTCTACCTCCTTTGTTAATAAATTTGTTACTGAGAGAGACATAAAATAACATTATACATAACAAAAAATAGATACATATAACTTAAAATAGTATAGTAATAAGGGATCCAGGACAAATATTCAAGGATGCAGGGGTTAATTTTACAGGATGATCCCAAGAGAGTCTATCAATGGGGAGAATATAGCAAAGAACTTAACTATAGGCAAGGGTAAGGCCTACTAAAAATAATCCAAACTAAGTGCACTGATCAGTGGGTCCAGGCCATCACATGGGATGCAGGAACAATGCGTTCCAAAACAGTATCCATCAGAATCCCCTGGGGAGCCTGTTAAAACACATCTTCTGACTCAGTAGGTCTGGGTGTGGCCTGAGAATTTGCATTTCTACCAAGTTCCCAGATAATGCTGATGCTGCTGGTCCAAGGACCACACACTTGAGAACCATCGCCTTAGATGATTTCTTCATTCTTTTTTTTTTTTTTAAAGATTTTATTTATTTATTTGAGACAGACAGAATGAGAGAGAGAGAGAGCACATGAGAGGGGGGAGGGTCAGAGGGAGAAGCAGGCTCCCTGCCGAGCAGGGAGCCCGATGCGGGACTCGATCCAGGGACTCCAGGATCATGACCTGAGCCGAAGGCAGTCGCTTAACCAACTGAGCCACCCAGGCGCCCCTCTTTTTTTTTTTTTTTAAAGATTTTATTTATTTATTCATGAGAGACAGAGAGAGAGGCAGAGGCAGAGGGAGAAGCAGGCTCCCCATGGAGCAGGAAGCCTGATGCGGAACTCCATCCGAGGACCCTGGGATCATGACTCGAGCTGAAGGCAGACGCTCAACTGACTGAGCCACCCAGGCACCCCTGATTTCTTCATCCTTTTTAAAACATTTATTGAGTGCATACTAAATACTGTGCTAGATGCTAGAGATAGGAAGATAAAAAAAAACCCAATTAGTACCTGCTTCAAGAAACTAATAATCTATATTTTTGTAGACACTGTACTGCTCTAGTCCTAAACAACGAATTTGGACCTCGTTAAAAAGAAAGTTTAAAAATATATTATATTGTCTTTAAATAAAGCCAGGATGTTTCTAATTAGTTCCAAATATTTTAGGAAAACATGTAGTAATCCTACATTGGCAAATGCCTGGGTATTTTCTTCACTCTTCTGGATTTTGACATATGCAAATAATTTGTTAAAGTATCTTCTTCATTTATATATACATCATTCATATGTTTGTTCTCTTTCATAAACTCTATCTACTACATAAAACAAGAGAAAAAAATTTATGCACTTTTCCACATGCAATCAAAAATTTGTTTATACCGGTAATCATCAACTGACAGAAAAGAACAATGTTTTTAGTAAGGTAGGACTTTGAGATTCTTTGCTTTAGATTCTGACTTCCGCAACATTGTGGAAAAAGTGAAGGACAAGTAAGCAATGTGCTCAGTCATAGGCATGAGGGTGGCTCAAACCTAAGTGTTAAATAAACACCACCTATCAGCTGATTCAAAGAATTAATGAACTTGCTTTTGACATAGCTACTAAGCTTCTACTTCTAACAGAGATGTGTTGACTTGCCATAACTATTTTTAAGCAAAAAATAAAAGAAAAAATAAAGCATGTGTTAAGTTTTATGATCTGTCAATCTGCGAAAGTATTAAGTATTATTTATACTTCAGTATATGTTTTTCTGATGTGATTGAAAGGTCCCCCTCATTTCAATCTATTAGAAAGCTACTTTAAAAGTCTGGAAGAACTAACTCATGGAGACACTAGATCACTTGTCTAGCATCACAGAGAAAATAAAAAGACATAATGAGAAGTAATATTTAGATATCTGATTGCCAACTACTAACTCATAACCTTAATTTTGATAACATTTCCTAGGAAAGTTGATGTTGGGGAATAACAACTTGTTTTCTTTGAGGGACAAAAATGGTTCAAGGAAGACTTGTATTGATCTTTAAGCGAAAAATAAAGGCATGCATGGGAGAATATATCCTTTCCTATCACTGCTATTTCCAATGGTTATTTTCCTATTTGGTTTCATAGAGGCTGGTTTACAGGGAAACTGGAATACGAATCACTTTAATTTTATTTTTCCTTCTCCCTATCACCTCTTTTTAAATTCCCACATGTGTTGTCTATTCCCCAAAGGCCTTGTTTTCAGGTAGCAAGGAAACTAGGACTAACTTCTCAAATTTTTGCTGACAGTGATTTAAAGAACTAACTCTGATAGGAGTATTGACATTTTCAAAGTGGACTTCAAACTTTCAAATGAAAAATATAGTTTTAGAGGTGGAATGACAGCCAGTGGGGTGAGGTCAAAGTTAAGGGGTTCTTTCCAGCACTTCATTATTGTACTCAGGCAGTCTGACAGGTATGTTTCCCCACTGCCTTCCCTATAAAGGAAAATTTATTCCTTAAACATAGAAGGTAAGAATATCCTTTTTCCATTCACTTTCCCAGATTCTCTCCTGAGGAAACTTCTAGAGCCAGAGAGAATAACAGTGCTAGGTGGTAACTTTAGAATTTAAAACTATTTTAAAATTCTATGATGTCACTGGGGAACAGGGTAAATTCTTAGAAACCAACCTTATATTTGAGGTCTATGCACGGTAACTGCAATCTGCTGATTGTGGGAGTTGACCATACACAGATCTCTTACACTCCTACTCAGGGTATTTCCCTATTTTTCTACGTCCCTCATATCTCCCTTCTCCTTATCTGTGGTAAACTGTGAAGGAATTCACACCCCAGGTTTATGCTAATATGAACTCTTTCCAGAAGGTCAGAAAATTTGTCTCAGTAAGTCTTATCCACATTGTTAACTCTCCTAGATGAGTCTACAAATTAAAGTGTTTTTTTTTTAAACAGTGAATCAGTTAAACTAGCAATGAATTTATTTTCTAAAAGATAAGAAGTGAAATAAAAATGTTTCCTAAACAGACACTAAATCAAACTGAACTAAACCTTATAGGATCTAGTTTAAACCTGACTGTAAGGTTTTAAGTCTCAATTTTAATTGATTCTTGTTGCATGAACTGATGACTTCATTTCTTTCCTTCATATCTGAGAAATCACAGTAGGGAAAGGAGACTCACTACACCCTGTCGCAAAAAAGATTTTCAAGTTGAGAACGGCCTGGTCACTGGAATAGCTCAAGGTACAGCAATGACTCTGAGAAAGCCCAAGCTACTATGAAGAGAGCAGATGCTAATATTGCTCCCTGCTCCCCACCCCAAAGGGGAAGCCACAGGAAAAGGGAACACTCACCTATAGGCACTGGCCTAAACCCTTCTTTGCCCTCGGTCTCCTCACCCCTTTAGTTATGTCCCTACATGGGTTCTGTAGCTCCATATTCCAGAAACAGAATGGGGTTCAGACCTGGAACCATGTCCCTTACTTTCTTGCAGAGGAGACACTTCACAATAAAATGCATTATTTAATCATTCATAAGTAGAATTTAAAATGTATTATTTGGATGATGCATGATTAATTACATGCTTGTCCAATTACTCCCTACTAGTAAATTGGTGGGCTATTAGGAAGCATCCTCACTTTTAAGCCTCTAAAAGCCTATTTTTGGTTATAGCTTGTTAGGAAAAGACCCAATTTTTACAACAAGTACAAGTCACTGTTTAGTCTTTTAGTCTGAGATACTGAACTGTCTTTTGATCTGAAGGCTCACAGGCCTCATTATAAAACAAACCTGCTCCTGGGTAACTTACATTAAGCACTCAGAGGGTGCGCCATAAAAATACGTAAAGAATAGAACTTTATCAAATAAAAGCACAATCTACACCTAGACCACATTAGACATGCGATATTGACACAAAAGGATCCACATTGTGTCTACATAGGACTCACAAAGATAATAACAGTAAAACAAAAGAAAAAAAAAGTCTGATTTTTTATCAGAAATACAATTTTAAATTGAATATTGATGAAATATTTCCAGAAACATTTTATAAATTGATCACCACCCAGCAAGCATTATCTTTAGTTCATTCTTTGTTGTTGTGTTTTGTTGTTTTTTAAGCATGCTCCACGCCCAGTGTGGAGCCCAACAGAGGGCTTGAACTCAAAATCCTAAAATAAAGACCTGAGCTGAGATCAAGAGTCAGATGCTCAACGGACTGAACCATCCCGGCACCCCTCTTCAGTTCATTCTTAACAATGATCTCAAAATTTGTATCCATCAGCCTTTGTGGAAGAGCTAGCTGTGACATGAATAACCACGAAGGCTCTCTTTAAAATATCTGCTCAGTTAAATTCAGGGCAAGGTCATATCATTTAAGATACACAGGTCTGCTGATAAAGTCTTAAAATCATACCAAAAAAAAAAAAAAAGCACAGAACAATAATTGCAATACTTTTCCCATTTCACAGATGAGGAAATGGACAGAAAGGATAAGTGGTCCATTACCACCCTAACTGCGTGGGAGCTCCTCTGATCTTGGAAGCTAAGCAGGGTCGGGCCTGCTTAGCAATGGGATGGGAGAAAGCACAAGGGATTTGCCCCATTGTAATAACTGAAACTGTGAGAAATGTAAACATTCATATTCCGAATTAAATATTCAGTATTAAAATGTTGATATGTATTGGTTGTTGAAGAAAAATATTTCTTAATATATAAACTTTAAAAAAAAACAAATAATATAAGTATATACTATTATTGGTGACAGTTTTTGCCTTAACATCTACAAAAGCTATCTCCAAAATATGGTCTATTGTATTTGAATCAATTTCCTTCTAATAACCAACGTATTTTAGGTAAATAGAAATTAAAACATGACATTTTTATTAAATAAGCTCTAAAACATACACCATAGAATTTCTCAAAATCTACCTCTGTATTTTGATAAAATACAAATAGTAAATAAGAAACTCCAGGAAGATTTCAAATAATCTTCAATTTAAAATTTTTGTCTAGAATGTTATGAAACTAACTGAAGTATGATATGTGGGGGCTGTCTATGCTTGCAAGATGGGTTATTCACAGATCTTACTGTACTGTGGTGGAGTCAAATTATATCAGTTTCAAAGAACCTTCATAAGCACTTTAAACCGCTGCCTTTTTTATTGCTTTTAGGCCTCAACTACCCTAACGTTGGGGTCTGCTAGGAAAAATAAGAAAAGCAACTTAGAAATTCAGTTTATTTTTTAGGTGGGGAGCATATGTTTACATTTATAGACTGGTGATTTAAATCAAGTTTTCTTGATTAGTGATTTTTAAAAAATCCTCCTACAACTGGTATTTATTTGGTGGAAACCAACGAGACCAAAAACTTCTTCCAGTACGGTTTGCTACACCTTAGGACATATATTCCCAAGTTCAAGTGAAAATGAATTCAGCAGGACACCCACAAATTAGAAGGATGACATTTTCTGTGTTACCCATTAGCAGATAGATACATACATACATCCTATGAAAGAAGTAAAAGTATGGGCCAGGATTTATGAAACATTTGTAAAGTATTATTTCAACACTTTTCCCGTGCTTCATGAAAGTCTCCTGTTATTAACGACCATTTCACAATCTGAAAACTAAATGAGATGTACTAATACTGGTGTATGTTTTCACAGCAGCGACTGCCACAAAGCTTTCACACGCATAATTATCTTCAGAGTTAAGATTAGTGGCAAACATCTTATTTTCAGAGAATTACAGAAGAGAGAATATAAGTGTTTGTTTATAGTCCTACAACTTGCTAAAAGCAATTAGCCGTGATCAGTAATGCATTTCTAATCCATACTCCTAAAGTCAGACTTTGTCTCCTGTATAAATTTTAAATGTCATAGGGATTTTGAAATTAATAGTGTTTTTAAAAAAAATTATGACATATTGTTTAAACATAATTTTGAAATATACAAAGAAATGAACATTAAGGAAATTTGTCCCTTTAAAGAAAACTGTATTTAATTATTAAAAATAACCAATCACAAAAAATATTTTCAAAGTATTTTAAGTGTAATAGAGAATATGATGCTGGTGGACATTTGAGTTTTACTTTTTAAAAATTATATTCTTTTAAATCTAAAAGAGTGAAAAAACAATGCCCCAAAATCTTAGCCCAGAATCCTTCAAATCTTCATATTTCATCAATGCCATGCTGTTATAGTAGTTTTTGTAAAGACTAGAAACAAACTTTTCAATATGAAAAAGAATTATTATTTAAAAATGAAATAACCACTTTTTTCCCCTCCCAGTGAATTATAAAAGATTGAGATGGTCACTAGTTGATTCTAAGATGTTTTAAGATATAATTATCAGCAAGTGAAGTATCACATATCATATAATTTAAATAAAGGGAAAAAATTATGTGAAGTACCCAGTAAGGCAAAAATAGATGGTTTTGTAACAAACTTCATTTTTTGGCTAACACGACATTAGTTTTAAATTTTGTATATTAAAGAATACTATGGCACCGTATTAACTACAGAATCAATCTGTGAATCTGACTGAAAACAGACAACACAAAAATGATGTTAAAACTTGAACAGTTTCCCTCGAAACATCCCTCAGAACGCTAACTGGTAACATGTGTAAGTGTCTTCCATAAAACATTCATAGGAGTGTGAAGTATTTCTTTGAGAAGCCCCAGGGAATGTCTATGTCAGTCTCTATACCAGAAGGGTTTCCTAAATCATCTAACGCCATCATTTTGGTTCTGCTTTCAGTCAGCGATTGATCCCTTAGCTATAGACGGAAGACTGCCAGAGAACACCTGAGATTTGTGGAAGAAGATGTGCCTGGGTCCTTTTAAAGAGTAAGTTATTTCACTGTTCTCTCAACACCTCCGGTTACAATTTGTTTCGTGAATGATAAAAAACAGTTGACATTAAAATAATGTACTTCAAAATAAGGAGCTTCTCCAGCAATAGGATTCCTACAACTCAGTTCAGCATCTTGCCTGGTTATGTTTTCAGATGATAATTTAACAAATTTAATTTTACATTTCATCCCCCAACCTTGAAAAGGAAAAACAGAAAAACTTTAGCTTCTTCCTGACAGATCACTAATTTTTTTTTTAATTTTATTTCTCCTAGAACTGACACTATTTTTCCCAAGAAAATAGTGAGCTATCCTTAGACCCAAGTGAATTCGATTCTTAGGGTAAAACAAGAGCACAGCCAAATACTAACGATATAATTGTCATCATCATCATCTCGCAAATTTTGGACACATCAACACATTTCAACAAAACGCAATCAGAGTGAGGCGACTCACCTAATCAATGGAAGCTAACAAGTAGAATTTAGAAATGCAGCCTTCTGAACACCAGCAGAGGTAAAGGCCCCTTCTTCACCTAACAACTGACCTTATATAAAAGCAGCGAATAGGTTACTCCCAGTTTCTGCCTCCTTACCTTAGGCTCCTCCCCAAATACCAAGGCATACAGTACCACAACCACACACCCACTTTCCACCCCCTGCACTGAGGGACCAGGACTTTGTGTTTAGGCTACCTGCCTCTCCCTACCTCAGCGAGAGGACACAGAGCGGGCAGTGAGGCGCGGCACGTGTAGGAACCCCCAGCCCGGTAATGCCACCTTTCCAAACACGGGGGTGGGGCGGGGGACGCACGCATTCTCCATCCCCTATAACCCCAGGGAATCCGGCCCACATCCCAGCCTCTTCACTCGGCTCACGGCCAGCTCAGCGCTCAAGGGCACCGGGGTTAGGTGACCTCGAACGCGCCCCTCGCTTATCTGTCACCGCGACCCCCAGTGACCGCCTCCAGAGCTCTGGAGACCGAGAAGGAGACTCTACGGCGGCGGGACGGACAGGCACCGGAGCCCGCGTTTCGGTCCCAAAGTTCCCCTCGAGCGCCTCCCGGACGCCTGCGCACCTCCGCCGGGGACTCGGAGGTTCCCGGTTCTCTCGGACCCCGACCCAGGCGCTCCCTCGAGGGGGCCTGTCCCGGGAGCGCCGGACGCACGACCGGCGCCTCCCGGTGCGCGGCCGCCGCTCCCTGTGGCGCGTCTCGCGCGCAGCCCCTGCCCTCCGCGGCCCGGCTGGCTCGCTCTGTACCGGGACTTCTCAGCACGCCCGCGACCCTCACCCGGACCTGTCCGTGCCCGTCCCCTCCGACCTCGACGCCGCAGCCCCGGCCCTCCTCGGGCCCCGACCCCTCGGCGCTTCCCCGCCCTCCAGGCCCCCAGCGCCGCCCGCACCCCGACACTGACCTGCGGCTGCGGCAGCGCCCGGCTCCGGTGTCCCGGCGGCCGACCCGAGCGCCCCAGGCGGCGACTGCGGCGCGGGCGCGGGCGCGGGCTACGGCTCCGAGTGCGGTCGGCCCCGCCTGCCCGAGGCTGAGCCGGGCCGGGGGCGGGCGCGGCGGCGCGGCACGGCGCGGGGGCGCGGCACGGCGCGGGGGCGGGGAGCGCGCGGCGCGGGGCGCCCGCCGCCTGGCGCACAGTAGGGCCCCTGGCCTCTGGGGCTGCCTTGGGGCGCACCCGCTCGGCCCGGCCTCGCTTGTTCCTCCCAGCCACCGCTGGGAGGCGGCCCAGAAATGGTCCCATTTTACAGAGCCGGCACCCGGACGGAGCTCAGAAAGATGCCCACGGTCACGTCTGGGAACAGTCCGCGGTGCGGGTTTCCGGAGCCCGCCTTCCGTCTCCACGCCAGTGTGTCTCACCCTTCGCCCTGCGAGATTTCCTTTTTCCAAGCTGTTATTTTTAATGACATTCTTTAAAAAGAAATTAAATCATATTTAGGATCACCTGGTTTTTACCCGAGGGCCCAATGGTGCTGCGCACTTTCAGCGCCCCCCCTCCTTTTGCATTTGTACTTCACACAGGTGCTCATTAGTTCCTTAAGGTGATAGAGTTTTAGTTTTAATCATTAAAAGCATTTCTTAAACTCACTAACAGCATTTCTTGAATTCTTTAGCGGTGTTTCCTGCACTGAGGGATCAGGACTCATGGGGTGGGGGTGGGGTGGGACGCGGGGCGTGGGAATCCCAAGTTCTCACGTTGGAGAAGCAGTTTGGGGCATGCTGCCTGGTAAATGTACTGGGCAGTCTGCGGGCCGCTGCTTTTCCTGCCGCCCTCTCCGTGACGACTCGTCCAGAGGGGTTCACAGATGCCCAGTCAGAAAGCCTCTGGTCTTCTGGACTTGAGGCCGTACCTTTTTCCCTTCCTCCCATCGCATTTACTGAGCATCCCGCTCTCGGCCTGGTCCTCCTTGAGAAAGCAAAGACAAATAACGTTCCTGACTTCAAGAAAATTATCGATTGCTTGTCCAGAATGCTCTCTAGTCCTTTCACATCTTAACTAGTTGGGGACGCTTAGTTCTTTTCCCTTTAGGGCAAAAGGTTCTCATTTTTGAAGGACAATTTTGTGAGGATGAGTATCACTTCTGAAAAGGTTCAGAGCTAAAGTCAATAGATTCGTGTCCTTCTATTTGTCTCCTAGAACAAGAAGAGCTACAGCTTTGTAGGGACTCGAGAAAAGAACATTTGTTGACCATTGGAAACCACCCATTTCTTTGCCTGTCGTCTAGGTAAGCTGGGTTGTCAGGGCTCAACATTCTACACTCAGGCGTAGAAGTGCTGCATGCATTCTTCTTGATCATTCCAGAGTTCCAAATGTATGATTCAATATTTGTCAGTTTATTGACAGAGTTGTACCACCATCACCATTTCAAAAGAAACCTCCTACCCATTAGCAGTCATTCCCTGTAACCCTACCTAACCACTAATCCAGTTCTGTCTCCATAGATTAACCTATTTTGGATATATCATATAAATGAAATACAATAAAGTCTTCTGTGACATGCTTCTTTGAACTTAGCATAATGTTTTGAGGCTCATCCATGTGGTATCATATCGATATTTCTTTCTTTTTTATGGTCAAATAATATTCCATTGTATGGATATATCACATTTCATTTACTCATCCACTGTTGATGAATATTTGGGTTGTTTCTACTTTTTGACTATTAGGAATAATGCTGTTATGAAGATTCATATCAAGGTTTTGTGTAGACATGTTTTTCTTCCTCTTGGGTACATATCTAGGAGCAGAATTGCTTGATCAAATGGTGACTCTATGTTTAATTTTTTAAGGAACTGCCAGCCTGTTTTCCAAGGTGGCTGCACCATTCTACATTCATGTCAGCCATGTATGGAGGTTCCAATTTCTCCACATTCTTGTCAACACTTGTTATTGTCTTTTTTATTTTAGCCAACCTGATGTGTGTGAAGTGGTACCTCATTGTGGTTTTGATTTGTATTTCCCTAATGACTCATCATACAAGCATCTTTTCATGTGCTTATTGGCTATTTGTGTATCCTCCTTGAAGAAAAGTCTATTAAAATCCTTTGTTCATCTTTAAATTGGGTTATTTATATTTTTATTGTTAATTTATAAGATCTGTTTATATATTCTGTATACAAGTTCTTTATCAGATATGTAATTAACAAATATTTCCTTCCATCCAGTAAGTTCTTTTTACTTTCTTCTTGGCATCATTTAAAGCAGAAGAATTTTTAATTTTAATGAAATCCAATTTACCTATTTTTCTTTTGGTGTCACATCAATTCCTAATCCAGAGCCATAAAAATTTACTCCTAAATTCTCTTCTAAGAGTTGATAGTTTTATCTCTTATGTTTAGGTCTCGGAGTTATTATTAGTTAAATTTTGTGTATGGTGTGAGGTAAGGCAAACCTGCTTTTGGTTGGGGAAATTCGCATAATTAAGGACACTGACCAAAGAGAATCCCAACACAGTAAACTCAGAACTGGTGCAACATTTTAGAGTTGAATACTAGAATATGAATACTTTCTAAACATCCTTCTAAATAAAAAAAGAAATCTGTGATTTTTGAAAGTGATCTGTAGTTAGTGAAGCCTAAAAATGTAAGAAGTTAAGGAATGTAAATAGAAATAATATAAATCTGTTTTTTAAACTACTGGTCTTGATTCACTGGTGGATTATTAAATCAATTCAGTGGGCTATAACCAAGATATTTTTTAAAGTCCAATAAAACAGAACAGAACAGAAACTATCAGAATGTACTTCCTAAATTTAAAAAAAATGTTACTTCATAACTTTTATGTTATGTATATGTGTGTTTGTGTGTACCAGGAACTGGTGTAAAATGTGTTTATTACTGTTGGCTGTATTTTCAAAAATTAGAAAAACACTGTGTAAGCTTACAGTTGCAGAATTCTTTCATTCCACAAACATTTATTGAGTGCTTATTTTGTGCCAGGCCCTCTGCTAAGTGCTGGGGATAAAATGATAAATAGCACATAGTCTCCGCCCTGCAATAGCATGCATACGCAGTCCTATCCATACTGTAGTTTCTAGAGATACAAGATTGTACCTTGGTTCAGTTTTTCCCAACCACAAGGACACCTTCCAACTCTTGATGTTTGGTCCTGTGGCACTTACTTTTTTTGCAATTAGTGCTCAGCTGTTCACCTCATTCAAGATTTGCAAACATATTTGCTTTTCTTCCAACTAGGGGAACTTTGTTCCCAGGTTCATAATTGCATACTATGTTTATTATATTGGGAAGGAAGTACAAATCTAGTAGTGGGAGGGAACCATAACTTAATTGATTTGCATTTTCCTCCAATTAAAACTAGCTTGAGTGAGAGAAGCTCAGGTTGGTTGGTTGGTTTGTTTTTTGAGAACTCAGGTATTTTTAAATACTGTTATGTTACTTCTTTTTTTTTTTTTTTATTTTTCAAGGGTTTGGCAAAACAGAGTGTTGACATTAATAGTGATATTTAACTATTTTGGAGATTGGGTTTAGGAAAATTAATGTGCTCTGTTTCCAATCATCCAACTGAGTCACTTCTTCATGGCAGCTGTGTAGCATCACAACTCTTTATCTGAGACACCAAGTGTCCTATCTAAACGCCACACGTTCCCAGGAGACTTAGAAGATCTTAATTTAAAATTTAAAAAATTAGAACCAGTTGAACATGCCAGACAGATTACACACACACACATACACACACACTTCCACAAATACAGCCACTTTTTGAATGACTCTGTTATGTTCTCATACATGATTTTTAGATCTTCTTATAAAATTTTACCCACAACCTCCCAATTTTACTTTGACTTCGATTAAGGTCCTTTTCTCTTCCTCTCCCTATTCTGTCACCTGTTATCTTGCCCTTCACTAAATGACTTGCCCATTTGTTACAAGATCTTAAGTACCACAGCCAGGCTTGTATCCCATTTCTTCTGACCTCCAATTGATTGATCCTTTCATTATAACTCTCTACATAAGTCAGCTTTCTATTTCTGAGTGGTTGCTTATGAATAAAAAAAATTTCTGGAACATTTTAATACAAGTATTAATCTTGATTATAAACAAATAATTAGGTTACAATAAATGCAGCTGTGTGTTGATTGAAATTAGCCAAATTAGCATTTTTTTTAGTACCCTCACTTTGAGCTTTTTTAAAGATAATTTGGAATAATTGAAAGAAATTTTTTTTTTTTTTTGGTGACACTTTTAGAACTACCGTTTATTTCAATCCACAGTTCTGCTAGGCCCCAAGATGCCTCGTTGCCTTATGTCCTCCATGCCGGGTCGAGGTCCGCCGCCGCAGCTTCCCTCAAACGGCCCCGCACACAGGCGCCCACCACCGGCGTCACCCCCCCGACAGCAAGACAGAGCTCATGTTTGCTAAGTTGCCTCTTCTCTGCTTCCAATTTCTGGTTCCTGACGACATCGGCATCCTAAATGTTCCGATACCTTGTTTCCATGAGCTCTTCATGCCAGAGATCAAGGGTTTCTAATGGGCAATGAAACCAGCATTGTCCCTTCCCCAGCCTTGGCAGTTTAAAAGCTGGGCAGGTAGTCTGGAGGGTTCCAGAGACGTCGGTCCCGAAAGAAATAATTTTAAAGCCATTTCTTCAAGAGTACTGTTTTCTTTCCTATTGAATGAAATAACTCCCTATTTTTCTTTTTTATAATTTGTAAACATCTTATGAACTTAATGATGATATTTAATTCCAAGGAAATTCCATTTGGTAATTTCAATAGTTTTGAATTAGACTACTCAAATTTTAAAGTTTTAATGGTTTGAAAACATCTCTTAGAGGTTCAGAAATACTTCGATTTTCGGGGAATAAAAAAAGAGCATTTTGTCCTGCTTTGCCAAATTTTCTCTACTTTTTTTCCTAAAAATTGACCTACTTTGCATATCAGATTGGCTTCTAAGTATCAAGAGTTAGGAAGTAGAGTGAGTAGATGTGAGGAAGAAGAGAACTCCTGGTCACCCTGGAATGGCAGAGTTTTCAGAATGGGAATGTTGTCCTATTTTCCATTATCTTTTCCTTTTAAGAGCATGAAGTAAGTAGTAGTAGAATAGAAAGAGCCCTGACTTTTATCTCTGCTCATTGTGACCTTGGGCGGGAGACTTGCTCTCTCTGAAGCTGTTTCCTTGTCTATAAAATGGAAATATAATATATTCCCACAATCTCACCAATGAGATGACTTGAGAAAAATGCCAAGTCAGGCTCCTTGTAGGAACTTGGTAAGTGTTGTTTATCAACTGGGTGAAAGCACTGAGAATGTTCTGATAGTCACTGATTAATATAGTAAAGCACAGTTTGGATGCTAAATTGTATTTTCTTTTTTTTAAAAGATTTTATTTATTTAGGGGCGCCTGGGTGGCTCAGTGGGTTAAGCGTCTGCCTTCAGCTCAGGTCATGATCCCAGGATCCTGGGATTGAGCCCTGCGTGAGGTTCCCTGCTTGCAGGGAACCTGCTTCTCCCTCTTCTCCCTGCTCCTGCTCTCTCCCGCTCATGCTCTCTCCCGCTCTCTCTCTCTCTCTCTATTTATGTGAGAGGGAGAGAGAGTGAGAAAGAGCACAAGTGGGGGGAGGGGCAGAGAGAGAGGGAGAAGCACACTCCCCGTTGAGCAAGGAGCTCGATGTAGGGCTCCATCCCAGGACTGGGGAATCATGACCTGAGCTGAAGGCAGCTGCTTAACCGACTGAGACACCCAGGTGCCCCTAAATTGTATTTTCAAAATATTTTTTGGAAATACTTTTTGAAGTATTTTTTCCTATATATATCTTATTTAGTCATCAGTCTACATGGACGCTCTGCTCTCTTTCTTTCTTGCATGTAAAGAATCACTAGTATTAGGAATAGATTTAAAAATAACTATGAACTCCAGATTTCTGTATGAGAATAGTTTTCTCAGGACACCTGTGTGATTTTATAGGTCCCAGGCTTTGTCATATAAAACTAAAAAGCAAACGCTTGTTATGATGGAAAAGATTAGACATAATACAGAAGTGGACAGAATAGGAAATGAACCTCCTTGTACTCATAATCTGGTGTCAGTTTATGGTCAATCTTGTTTCTTCTGTGCCCTCACTCATCTTCCTCTCTTCTAATATAATTCTGAAGCAAATCCCCCAAACACGTTTTCATCCTGAAACTTTCAAACTGTTTTAAAATGTTGTTTTTGAGCCTTCTACATAAAAGTTGGTTCAAATGATTTACTCTGGGAGCTTTTTGGTTATCAGAAAATTTCTCTACTGAAATACCAGAAAATTGTAAAATGTGTTTATTGCTGAGAGAACCATTGTCTGCCTGCTACAGAGTTCCTTCCAGAGGACCCAAGGACATAAATATGTTCAGGCTGAGAAATGGGCAAATAACTGGGGAAAGACAGTTATGGTAGTTTCAGTTGCTAACAACAACAACGACAACAACAACACAAAATCAAAAACAAAAGCAAAACAACCCTTGTGTACCTGTGCCAAGAACAGATTTCAGCAGATATTGGTTCCCTAAGCTTTGGGGTAGCCGGGTGGGGACTGCGTGGTTGATAGAGTTCCAGGGGCGGGGAGGGGGGTCACTTTCAGCCACTGACAGCCCACTTCTTCTACATTCTTCTTCCCCTTATGTGAACTGTACAAATGAGTATTGTGTGCTAAAGGTTAGGAAGGAGAGCAAGACCCTAATCTGCCCTTCTGGAAGACCCCCCTGGGAATAATTGTGTTCCTTCAAGTTTCTTTTTTTTTTTTTTTTAAGATTTTATTTTATTTATTTGAGAGAGAGAATGAGAGAGAGCAAGCACATGAGAGGGGGGAGGGTCAGAGGGAGAAGGAGACTCCCTGCCGAGCAGGGAGCCCGATGCGGGACTTGATCCAGGGACTCCAGAATCATGACCTGAGCCGAAGGCAGTCGCTTAACCAACTGAGCCACCCAGGCGCCCTTCCTTCAAGTTTCTGCTTATTCCTCTGCATATACCTAGATCAGTCTAATACCTGTTGTATTTTTTTTTTTAAGATTTATTTATTTATTTATTTGGGAGAGCGAGAATGAGAGAGAGTACATGAGAGGGGGGAGGGTCAGAGGGAGAAGCAGGCTCCTCGCTGAGCAGGGAGCCCGATGCGGGACTCAATCCCGGGACTCCAGGATCATGACCTGAGCCGAAGGCAGCTGCTTAACCAACTGAGCCACCCAGGCGCTCCGAATACCTGTTGTATTTTGGTATAGGTTGTTGGTGAAGTGTCTGTCTTCTCCTACTAGGGTTGCAAGTGCCTTGACACGGAAAGCATGGTTTATTGATTTTTTTTTTTTAATGCCAAGGACCTCCTGCACTAAATGCCTGAAATCAAGTAAGTGGGCTATTTATGTCTGTTGAATGATTGATTGCTGGCTGTTTAACTTGCAAACCCATGCCTACAATTACGTAAATAATGCAAATGTCACCTCATCAAGAGGTCTTCCATCACTGTTATTCTTTATTCTCTTAACAGTTTTCTTTTTCTTTGTCCCACCTGAAATTGTTTTTAAACTTTTGGTTATTGTTTGTCTCCCCACACTAGAATGTAAACTCCATGAAGGCAGGGATTTTTTTTTTTTAAAGATTTTACTTATTTATTTGAGAGAGAGAGAATGAGAGACAGAGAGCATGAGAGGGAGGAGGGTCAGAGGGAGAAGCAGACTCCCTGCCGAGCAGGGAGCCCGATGCGGGACTCGATCCCGGGACTCCAGGATCACGACCTGAGCCGAGGGCAGTCACTCAACCAACTGAGCCACCCAGGCACCCCGAAGGCAGGGATTTTTGTAAGACTTTATTATTTTAGAGATTCACAGCAAAATTAAGAGTAAGATACAGAGATTTCCCATTTATCCCTTAAGGAGGGGGTTTTTTATTCACTGTTGTAGCCCCAGCTCATAGTATGCCTAACATGACAAGTGGTAGGGGCTCAAAAAGTTTTTATTACTGTAACAGTAATAATGTGATAGACTCAATTACCTTTAGAAGTTGTATTTTCATCATTAGGTCCTACAAAATTGATTAGTATGTAAATCCCCAGGCTCTGCTACTCATTTTAGCCTTACTTAGGTAGCCACTGGCTTTTCTGTTTTTGTGAACATAATTTTGTTTTGAACTTTTGAACCCTTGTGGCAATTTTGCTTTTGACACTGCGAACAGCTACTATTGATACACAGTTTCTGTTTTGAGCAGAATCTGAGGACTGATGGGGAAGTCTGACCCTGGAGCTCCAGAGATAAACTTCCTATTAGAGTTATTTTAGATATTCTCTTCCCACTGTGATCTTTCAGTAATATAATTTCCCTTTTCCCCTTGTACAGAAGAGGTTTTCCAGCACCTACATTGCCTATCTCTCAAGCACCTGACTCCTAAAGGAACATTTTTCATACATCTAGGACATGACATTTGGGAGTGACACCTGCCTGGGGGTGACGGTCTGGCTCAGGATAGCCTTTCCTTCTGTTTTGCATTTCTACTGCAATTTAAATGTTTGAGTATCTGGTCGGTTGGTCATGAATTACATGTACAGTTGACCTTTTAACAATGTGGGGGCTGGGGTCTCCCATGCAGTTGAAAATCTGCTTATAGCAGTGACTCCCCCAAGCCTTACTAATCACATCAATAGCCAATGAACACATATTTTGTATGGTATATGTATTATGTAGTGTATTCTTACAATAAAATAAGCTAGAGAAAGAAAATGTTACTAAGAAAATCATAAGAGAAAATGTATTTGCAGTTACTGTACTATATTTAAAAAAACTGTACAGTTCAAGGTTCAACTGTATATGTTTAGAAACTTTGTGCACTCTTGGGAGGAGGTGGGGGCGGGAGTTAAGGGGACCAGTGTGCTTTACTGAACAGTGATACTTTGTTGCCATTAATGTCTTTGCAGCCTCTCTTCCTACCACCATAACATGGATACATGGATATTTTTTCCTTCCCAAAGTATTTTTCTGTTTTAAATGTCCTGTAACTATCCATTGATTCTTTCAGTAAAACTTCAGTAATTCAGTATAATCCTGTAGTATTTCCAGGCATTCAAAAACATATTTTTAATATATCATATTACATGCTTAAGGCATGCAATGTCATATGAAACAAATAAAACAAATATTTACAAACCATAAGATCAATAACAATCATAATATATGGACAAAGTCAACCCGACCACACAATGAAAAGATATTTACATCCTAGTTGAAAGACAAAAACAAAATCGAAAAGAAAAATAAATCACAGCTTTGAACTTTTATGTAAATGATATTTTTCCTTTTCTTTCTAATTACTTTAAAAATTACAGAAGTCATATAAGCTTTTTGTAAAAAGTCAAGCCACTTGAATGCTCATTAACAGTGCTCATAATAGTGTTACTCATAGGAAACCAAAAAAGTGGAAACCATCCAAACGTCCAGCAACTGATGAATGGGTAAACAGAAGGTGATGTATATATACAGTGGAATATTATTCAGCAGTACAAATGAATGAGGTGCTGATGCATGTTATGAAATATATGAGCCTCAAAAATATTATGCTGAGTGAAAGAAGTCAGTCATAAAAGACCTTATATTGTATAATTCCATTTATATGGAATGTTCAGAATAGGCAAATCCATAGGGACACAAAATAGATTAGATGGGAGAGGAGAAAATAAAGCACTGGGTGTTATACACAACTAATGAATCGTTGGACACTACATCAAAAATGAATGATGTACTATATGTTGGCTAACTGAACATAAAAAAAAGAATAATTGTTAATGGGTATAGTTGTTTTTGGGGTGATGAAATGTTCTGGAATTAGACAATGGTGATGGTTGCATGACTTTATTAAATATACTAAAATCCACTGAATTGTTCATTTAAAAGGCTGAATTCTATGATAGGTGAATCATATCTCCATTTTAAACATGTTGAGAAAAAAAAATTTATATCCTCCTTTACTGAATAAGAACTAGTGTGTTTTTACTTTTCCCTTCTTCACCCACCTGCCTTATAATGTCATTCTGTTACTCCTGGGCCGCAGCAGATTGTTGTAACTGCCCAGAGAGCCCAGCCTAGGGGACAAAAAGGGTCTAAAATCCTAGCCGTGCACTCATTCTACCTGAAAGAAGGGGTGACTTTTTCAGGGGGGAAGGGGCAATGGGAGATGGGGAGAGAGAATCTTAAGCAGGCCCCATGCCCAGCATGGAGCCTGATGCCAGGCTCAATCTCATGACCCTGAGATCATGACCTGAGCCAAAATCAGGAGTCAGATGCTTAACCGACTGAGCCACCCACAAGCCCCAAGGCAAGTGACTTTTTCTAATCCACACAGAAGTGCTTTGGGAAATAGCAGTGGCCTTAATCATTTTAATGGGCTTTTAGGGTGGTGAAGGTTGGTAAATAGATGTACTTGGTCTACTATATTGGATTAAAAGTCAAACACTTCATTTCACTATAATACTATAATGGATTTACTATAATGGATTATTTTCAGGAATGGAACACCCTTTGGCCCTCTCTTCACAAGTTAGGTTGAAAATTATCTGATTAATCTCAAAAAGCACATTTCTAGTTTGCATGGGTGTAATACAGTTCCTTTAGATTGGCTTATTTTTTGTTTAAAAAAGATTCAGTGTATTTTTCAATTTTACATTATGATCCTCCAATAGTTTTTATATTTTATATCACTAAAGTACCACCACTACCAAGGGGATTTCCTGATACTTACCTGTTTTAACAACTTTTCTGACAGCATTCTTGTAGATTTCAAAAGAACTCAAATAATAATATTTTTGACACTAAATTTAATCAGTGAGTCAATGCACATTTATTGAATTACTATTGAAAACAATACTCTGTTCCAAACAGGAAGAGCCCCCAAACCATGGTACCTTACATACAAAGTGCTTATGTGCCTGGTGCGTAGTAGGTACTCAACAAATATTTGGAAATGAATCAATGGATCAAGTGCAATTTTGTTTATTTATGATACCTAAAAATTAGGTACTGGCTAATAGCCATAGATTTGGTAGGTCCTTATTTCCATCTTCACAGAAAAAAGGGAAATTATCTGATGTAAAAAATGTGATATAGATCTCACTGATATGAGGAATTTGAGAAACAAGACAGAGGATCATAGGGAAAGGGAGGGAAAAATGAAACAAGACGAAACCGGAGAGGGAGACAAACCGTAAGAGACTCAATCTCAGGAAACAAACTGAGGGTTGTTGGAGTAGGGGGTGGGGTGGGAGGGATGGGGTGGATGGGTGATGGACACTGGGGAGGGTATGTACTATGGTGAGCGCTGTGAATTGTGTAGGACTGTTGAATCACAGACCTGTACCCCTGAAACAAATAATACATTATATGTTAAAAAAAAAAGTTTTTTAAATGTGATATAATTAGTGACTACTTCTAAGAGAAGTCCCAGAATTCTGGCAAGTTAACAATCGTTTTAGTGCTAAGTATTTGTAGTATTTTAAGTTGCAAATTTTCATCAGTGATTTTTTTTTTTTTGGCCACTTTTTCTGTTTGTTTATTTGTTTATAAAAGAAGCATTTACTGTTAAGTTTCAGGATTACTCAAAGGAGTTTCCATATGTAAATCAATAATCAGTGGTTCTCAAACCTGGCTGCATATCAAACATTTAGTGTTTTGTTTTTGGTTTTGTTTATATGTTTGTTTCTAATCTTAGAAAGGTGGAATCCAGGATTCCTAGACTAATTAGAGCCACATGGTTGAACGCATGAATCTTTGATTTAAGAAGAATCCTAGGTGATATTTTGGGGCGCCTGGGTGGCTCAGTCAAGCATCTGACTCTTGATTTTGGCTCAGGTCAAGATCTCAGCGTCCATGAGATTGAACCCTGCATCAGGCTCTGTGCTGGGTGTGGAGCCTACTTGAGATTCTCTCTCTCCCTCTGCCCCTCCCCACACTTTCTTTCTCTCTCTCCAAAAAAAAAAAAGCATCCTAGGTGATATTTTAAGTTTTATTCTTAACCACTCAAATTCTTCATGAACATTTTTTTTCTTACAAAAAATGGAAGATTTCAAATAATGCCAAATTCTCATCCTGGTTCCCAATCTTGGTTCCTTCTCTCCTTCCCTGACTGTGCACAACTAAAAAATTTTGTTAGAACTCAAAATATTAAGCCAGATTCTTTTTTTTTTTTTTTAAAGATTTTATTTATTTGACAGAGAGACACAGCAAGAGAGGGAATACAAGCAGGGGGAGTGGGAGAAGGAGAAGCAGGCTTCCTGCGGAGCAGGGAGCCTGTTGTGGGACTCGATCCCAGGACCCCGGGATCATGACCTGGGCCGAAGGCAGACGCTTAACGACTGAGCCACCCAGGCGCCCCTAAGCCAGATTCTTAATGTTGTTCTTTATCATGTGAATTAGAGAGTACAAGTCCCAATAAAGAGAGGGAAGAATTGCCTTTTCAAGTATTTAAGGGCCATCATTTAAGATGATATCTTACCAAAAGAATCTCTTCCTTCTCACGGAAAAATAAAAGTTTAATTCCATTACTCTTAGTAAGAAATGTGAGCCATGGAAATAGTAAACATATTCAGTATGTGGGGAAAACAGTTGGTATTCAGTAAACACCAAGTAATTTATTGGCTTGGCAAGGCTCCCTTGAACTCTAGTGTATAGTTAACTCTTACTTATCTAGGACCAGATTTACTATTTTGTAGATTGTAACGTCACTGAGCTTCTCCCTATCACGTTGCTGAATTCCAGGATCAGTAGTACTCCTGCAAAAGCAAAGGGATCAAGCTCAACAGTGGGCTAATAGAGTTGATTTTCCAATCCTTATTAAGCACATCCTTTTCGTCACACATTGTGTTAGGCTGAAGGGCAAAAACCCTGCTTTTAAGAAGTTCACAGTCCTGTAGAAGAGACAGAGGCAGACAAGTTAAAAACAAAACAAAACAAAACAAAACAAAAAACAAAGCTAGAATACCAATGTGATTAAGTGCTATGAAATGGTTGTTCCATGGTGCCATGGGGTACTGGAAAGGGAGAGAAATCTAACTCAGGTTGGAGGGGCAGGTGGTTAATGGGAAGGGAGGGTGGTTAATGGGAAGGCTTCCCAAAGATGTAATACCTGAGCTTAATCTTGAAGGATGAATACAACCTAGACCAGACAAAAATACTTAGGAGGATCCAAGGCTTTTAAAAAACACAAAAACAAAAACAAAAACAAACAAAACCATTTGCACTAGAGAACCTAAATCGAAGCTAATGCTCAGGTTTCTGGTATATGTGCTGCCGAAGTGAGCACATATGCTCAGGTTTCTGACTTGAGCAATTGATGGGCTCAGTTTGAGACATGTTGAGTTTTAGGTGTTTGTGAGGGATGTCCAAATGAAGGTGTGCAGAGATGATTGGCGATCTCCTGTAACTTTGGAAAGGGGTCTGGGATGGAAATATAATGTGGAGTTGTCATTTTTCGCTTAGCAACCGAAGCCACTGATGTGAATGAGATTGCCAGGGAGAACAAGAAGGTGCGGAGGCTGAGGAGAAATCTCTGGGGAAGATGAGGTTTTATTTTATTTATTTTTTTTAATTTTTTTTTTTAAAGATTTTATTTATTTATTTGACAGAGAGAGACACAGCGAGAGAGGGAACACAAGCAGTGGGAGTGGGAGAGGGAGAAGCAGGCTTCCCGCGGAGCAGGGAGCCCGACGCGGGGCTCGATCCCAGGACTCTGGGATCATGACCTGAGCCGAAGGCAGACGCTTAACGACTGAGCCACCCAGGCGCCCCGGAAGATGAGATTTTAAGGGATAGGTGGAATCTGAGAAGCAACAGCCCAAGAAATAGAAAAGAAAGGAAAATGAGAACAGCTTGATATAATGAAGTTCAACAGAAGAAGAACACAATGCTCTCAGATGGCACAGAGAGGTCAGTTAAAGCAGGCGTGGTAACTGGTGAGATCAAGGCAGAAGCCGTGTCAGCCAGGAACATTTACTGAACACCTACTATGTGCCAAACATTGTAAATGTCATGTTCTTTATTCTTCAACACAGCCTTCTGAGGGAAGGCAGGATGATTATTATTATTATTATCCTCATATTATAGATGAATAAATTGAGACAGACAGAGGCCCTGACCAGAGTCATACAACCAGCACAGGGCAGATCAAAGGTAACTCAGCTCTTATCTACTTCTGAGTCCAGTCTCTTAGCCATTTCTGGTTACCATTTGTGGCAAGAAAGTAGAGATAATGTATGTATATGCCTCTTTAGAGACATTTATCAGTGAAATAAGGAGGGTAGATTTTTACAAAGGGGACATTAAGTTTAAACAAGGTGGGTTGTAGGGTTTTATTTTTGTTTTTAAGAAGAGAGAGGTTTGCTCAACATCACTCGGCATCAGGGAAATAGAAATCAAAACCACAATAAGATACCACCTCACACCAGTCAGAATGGCTAAAATTAACAAGTCAGGAAACAATAAAGTTGGCAAGGATGCAAAGAAAGGGGAAGCCTCTTACACTGTTGGTGGGAATGCAAGCTGGTGCAGCCACTCTGGAAAACAGTATGGAGGTTCCTCAAAAAGTTAAAAATAGAGCTACCCTACAACCCAGAAATTGCACTACTAGGTATTTACCCAAAGGATACAAACATAGTGATCTAAAGGGGCATATGCATCCCAATGTTTATAGCAGCAACATCCACAATAGCCAAACCATGGAAAGAGCACACATGTCCATCAACAGATGAATGGATAAAGAAGATGGTGTACACACACACACACACACACACACACACACACACACACACAATGGAATATTACTCGGCCATCAAAAAAATGAAGTCTTACCATTGCAATGACATGGATGGAACTAGAGGGTATTATGCTAAGCCAAATAAGTTAATCAGAGAAAGAAAAATACCATATGATTTCACTCGTATGTAGAATTTAAAAAACAAAACAGAGGATCATAGGGGAAGGGAGGGAGAAATAAAATAAGACAAATTGAGAGGGAGACAAACCATAAGAGATGCTTAATTCTAGGAAACAAACTGAGGGTTGCTGGAGGGAGGTGAGTGGGGGAATGGGGTATTGGGTGATGAGCATTAAAGAGCGCACGTGATGTAATGAGCACTGCGTGTTATAGGCAACTGATGAATCAATGAACTCTACCTCTGAAACTAATAATATACTATATGTTAATTAATTGAATTTAGATTTTTAAAAAAAGCAGAGAGAGGTTTGCATATAATTTTAAGCTAAGGATAAAGAGCCAGTGAAAAGAAAGAGAAGTGTTAAGAATGGGGGTGCCTGGGTAGCTCAGTCATTAAGTGTCTGCCTTCGGCTCAGGTCATGATCTCAGTGTCCTGGAATCGAGCCCCGCATCGGGCTCCATGCTCAGCGGGGAGCCTGCTTCTCCCTCTCCCACTCCCCCTGCTTGTGTTCCCTCTCCTGCTGTGTCTCTCTCTGTCAAATAAATAAAATCTTAAAAAAAAAAAAAAGAAATGTTAAGAATGTAGAGGTTGATGCATTTCTAGCCATACCTCTATTTTCTGTGGCTGGATCCAAATATATCTGGAAAGAAGCTGTCTGTTTGAATAACTGAAGCTATTTGGTACTAAGTACGTTTTGTGAAAGAAAATGCCTGTAAGAGATGTCCATCCAGCCTTTTCTCATTTTGGAATCCATTAATATGGATTAATTCATGATTAAGTAGACTGAATTTCTCATTTAACTACCACTCACAACTGTACTTACCATATCAAATGAGGCCATATCTATGTAGGTTCAAGGCGAATATTAACAGTCAGGGATAGGCTCCATTGTTACATTTCCTTCCTACGTTCACATTATAAAAATGGAATGCCTTCTTTCCTTCCATCAGTTACTGTGCCCTGGTGGAATGCCCAGAGTTCTTTCATGGCACAAAAAATGGTGCCCATTGATGAGCTCTTAGCTGATCCTGCTGAAGTACTAGAAATTATTACTTTCAGTTCTCCCTGGTCTTGTTTTTTAAAAATATATGCAAATGCGGTTAAACTTGACTTCAACTGAGCTTCTAGTAATTATACTAGAAAGGGCAATACAGTTCAATGTTTCTTGTTTATAAAAGACTTATAATGAAATCCATAACCAGAGCTCTTTGTCATTCCTCTCCAAAAGATAATAGTTTTGCAGCCCTGGTGGAGTGACATCTAACTCATACCCTAGTTCATAATTTTATACATGGAAGACAGACATACTAGGACCTATGTGCCAAGGCACTAATGCGAAGGCTGTGGGGGAAAATGCAAAGTAACATGCATACAGCTTCTTTAGGAGCTTTCAACTTAGAAGAGATGACATAAATGACTAGAATTCAGAGAAGTGACAGGCCAATATAAAGGGTAATATGGTGTTGGATCACCTTATTTTCTTCCATTAAAAATGATTATATCAGTAAGAATTTATTTTTGTTGCAAGAGTTTTGTTTTTTTTTTTAAAGGAATACAGAAAAATCTAGAATATGTTCTAAGAGTTCCCCCTTACTACCTCCTCACTTCCACTTCCCTTCCCGGATTGAGGCGTTTCTCACTAATTTCTTCTCTATGCATTTTCATATGTTTGGAAGGACTTATGTAGTTTAGCACAGGCTCTTTTACAGCTGTTTGGCAGAAATTATTTAAAATACATTTTTTTCCATGAATTTTTCACTTATTAAGGTCTTTTCATGTCAGAACACACAGATCTATTCTTTTGATAGTCAGTGTTGTATTACTACCGAATACATTTTTAAATGTATCCTACAAAAGAGAGTGAAACAAAACAATTAATTTCTAAAACTTTTGATTGGCAAACACTAGTGATTGTATTAAATCACTTCCATGTTTAATTTCTTGTTCGACACTAAGCCTCATAGAAATTTTCTCTTTTTAATCTTTTAAAAACATAGATTTAATGCATTATTTTGACATGAATGCCTTACATAAATATTTTGCTAAAAACCAAGTGTTCTTAAAAGGAAGACTTAAGTAGAAAATACTGGAATACTACCTCACAAGAATATATAATTGAATGCTGTGGACCCCACAGGCAGAAACAAAATGAAATAAAATAAAATAAAATAAAAATCTTAAATATCTAAGGATAATGGGAATGCTAAGGACAATGGGAGGTTGTTGTTGTTTTTTTAAATTTCATAAACTGATAACTAAAATCTTTTTAAAAAACAAGATGTGGGGCGCCTGGGTGGCTCAGTGGGTTAAGCGTCTGACTCTTGGTTTTGGCTCAGGTCATGATCTCAAGGTCGTGAGATGGAACCCCATGTCAGGCTCCAAGCTGGGCTGGGTGTGGAGCCTGCTTAAGACTCTCTCTCTCTCCCTCTTCCTCTGCCCCTCCCCGCCAAATCAAACCACACCAACCAAACAAAAAAAAAAAACCCAAGAAGGTCTCTATATCTTGTTTAAAAATATATCTGTATGTACACACGCATAGAAAAATGCAGAGGAAAAATAAGTTTATTTTTTAACAGTGGTTATCTCTGGGTGGCGAGATGTATTCAAGGTGGTTTTTTTTTAAGCATTTTTTTTTTAAAGATTTTATTTATTTATTTGACAGAGAGAGAGAGACAGCGAGAGAGGGAACATGAGCAGGGGGAGTGGGAGAGGGAGAAGCAGGCTCCCCGGTGAGCAGGGAGCCTGATGCGGGGCTCGATCCCAGGACACTGAGATCATGACCTGAGCCAAAGGTGGACGCTTAACAACTGAGCCACCCAGGAGCCCCATTCAAGGTGATTTGTATTCTTTATCTTTTTCTGAACTTTTCAATTTTAAAAATAATGAATACCTATTATTTTTCTTAATTAGAAAAGTTGGAGCAATATAATGAATTAATAGTAAATGAGCTAAATGACCATGTTTCTGGATTCAAGAAAAAGAACTGTTCCCTCTTTATCTTTGTATTTCCCCACATTACTTTTTCTCAAGTAGTTGTCAGATTTTAAAAATTTATAAGGCCAAGAAATAACATTGGACCATTAGGCATAATGTATAAAATTATAATCTTGGGGGTCAAAATAAAGTTAAAAATAGACTGTTAATGTATAAATAAACACAATATCTAAAGTAGTTTATCCTAGTGCTATTAGGCCAACACACAAAACACATTTTTATTTGCCAATAAGTGTGTCTCTTTTGTTAAATAACTAAGATTTTTTACTTTTAATTTAGCAAAATTTAGGTTTTAAAAAAGCTTATTCTTGTCATTTCCAAAAAAAGAGGGGAAAGGAGAGAGGAAGCTGTGCTTACTGGGAAAGTTGCAACATTCAGTTCGTAAGGACTTTTTGCTTGAGATATTTTTTTCAACTACTTCTCTTACATAAGAGCCCTGTAATATCTCCATAGGGAGAAATAACACTGGGCTACATTATGTCTTTTTAATTTTTCCTCCAGATAGTGTTTACAAATCAACATGTAGGAATGACTCCATACTCAGAGTTATTAGCCAACATTGGTGTCTATTTGCCATTAAGGACAATTGGTAATTTTAACAATCAATGAGAGTTTATTTTAGGAGAAAACTTACTGAAATTTGCAGGAAATAACCTTTTTGTTCCAAAACAGCTGTCATTGAGCACCATTATACCTACAACAATTAAAATTACCTTTGGTGACTTTTAGCATTTGGCATTGCTCCATTATTGTTCAGTTAAATATTTTTCAAGTTTGCTAGGACTTTTGCCCACTGTGTGCTTACGGCCCTTTATTGTCAATGTGTATCTTAGAATTCACCTTTGTGACATTACTTTTTTGTATTGTGGGAGAGAGTGTAATTTCTGAAGTGAATTGCCGCAGAAATCAAGTAACATTTATTAGGAAATTGCAGCACATATCTACAAGTTACTTACAAAAATATGATTATAATTTATTCCATTATGTTTGGCAACGGATATCCCGTTCTCTCTTTTTCTAGATCCTTGCAAAAAATTCCCAGTTTAAAGAATTAGCTAATGTTTAGTGGACAAAAGCAACGAAGGGTGACATGTGCTGTCATTCTGATAGATGTAATTGAAAACTGTGAAGAAAATGTCTAAATTTAAGTCACCCAGGCCATCAGGCAGGGGACTGATTGTCAAAAACAACACCAAATAAAAACATACGATTTTGCAAGGCAATGGAAGTCATAAACATGTTAGCTCAGCACCCATCCAAAATGAGGATTGCTTAGAAAAAAATAACAAACCTGAGATCCTGTAATATGTCACCCAATCGAAATCTTAAATAAGATCTTATGTGTTTGTTTGTTTAATTTTGAAAAAAAGGGAAACGTCTGTCTTCAGAAATGATTAATTAAATATTGAAACACAATAGCTTGGAGACCCTAGCTGCATCATATGATAAAAGGCAATGCTTTTATAATATCTCAGGCCTTAATTACTATTAGTTTATTACTGTATTTTGAGGGAAAGAGTTTATTTGTCATGATTTTATTCAAACCACAAAGGTATTTGGAGAATATTTAAGAGTTATAACTCATTATCTCAACCTAAAAGACTGTTACCAGTGAACATGTCTTATACCCTGATACTTTTCTCAACACTTGCAAGCCCCTAATTAACCTTTCAGACAAAAAAATCCTGGAAAGGATTTAAAGCGCTAGTCAGGTGAAATTTATTTAAGTAACTTCAATAATCTGCAGAAATTCAAAGCAATTTAAGCTTTGTGTTACATATTTAGGGCACAAATTGTCTTTATGCTGACTCCCTTTGACACTCTTCCCTCTGTTATATTCCAGCAGAGATTTTTATTTCTGAATTCCCCCTCCCCCACCCAATGTCACATCATCAAATCCTGGGCTGTTTTTGAGGAGAAATAGTAATTAACAAAACTGGCTTTCCAACCTAGGGTGTTGAAAATGGAGGGTGTGCAATATATTATTTAAAAAGGCAGATGCAAAACTTCCATAAAATTTAAAATTGACTAACAACTTGAAGACAGATACTCCAAATTGTTGATAGGCCTAATGGAATACTCGTAATCTTTCTTTTCTTGATATTTTCTGAATTTTTCAGAAATTCATGTATTTTTTTCATGTATCATTTTTACGGTGAGAAAAATAGTAAAACATGGGGAAGATAATCTGATCATGAAAGTGTGAATAAAATATGTAAAACACTGAATTTTTTCAAAGAGGAAAAAAAAAGTACTTTTGTAAAAGAATCCAGGCTTCTAAACTCTTCCTCTCATTTGTGGAACATAGAGTATATTTTGGATCAAAACATGGAACATTCCAGACAATGTGAAATCTAGAAAGGAACTGCACCTGTATCCCAATGCAGGGCCAAAAAAATATAGCTACTGAATAAATAGTCTTCCTAAATTAGGAAGAAGAATTCAAGTCCACTCCTTACGATGCACAAAAGTGAAAGTTTTACTCTTGGCATGGATATGATAAAATCGTGGGATACGATTAGCAAGAAGGTATTTTTCAGAGTTTTACTACACTGAGCAGCTTTAAGTGGAAGAGTAGATACTGTAGAAAATAACTCAGTGCTTTGCTCTAACTGAAAACTTGGTGATTTTTGATGAAACTATAGCTCTTTACTCTGTAAGTTTTGAGAATTATTTGATTAATTATTTTTCCTCAAAACTACTCCTTGTGCCAAATAGAAGACATTGTATATTTGAGGATTTGCTTACCTAAACTGATGCTCTTGGTAGGGATGAATTAAACTTCTGCAGAATTTTCTGTAAGAAGAGTAACATTCACATAATGGTGATTCTAAAAATGTGATCTTTTTCATTGGAAAATATGAAGCAATGTATGTGGAAAGCTGCAAAATCTGGAGTTTCAGGCAGATTGGGCAAGGGATGTCTGGTACAAAAAAAAATAATTAAATCATGGCTAAAGATTTTTCCAGCAAAAGTAGTAATTAATAAAGGGAACAGGCTATTAACATGACTTTTGAGAACACACTATTAGTAAAACTTTTAAAAAATACTCAGAAGTTGTAAAAGAATTCTGACAGAGGAGAGGCATGAGATAAAGAGGGAAGTTGAAAAAGAAGAATGAATATGTGACCAGACATGTGACATTGCCATTATTTTTATTATTTTGCAGAAAACCTCAGACTAACCAGGAGAGAGGAATGAGGAGATGAGCTAAAATTTAGCTTCTAGATGAGATCTTTTGCTCATGTCTTATATTTTTCCTTTAAAAAATGTGTGTGTGTGTGTGTGTGTGTGTGTGTGTGTTTGCCTTTTGGGTGCATTTCATGGTAGAAAAATCTGTTGACTATTCTATAGCTTACAACAAAAATCGAAAAGCAAATGAAGCATGTGGAACTGTTCTCAGACACAGATAAAGACAGACCAAAATTAAATCGTCATCTTTGCATTTTGAATTTCAACAGAGCTATGGTAGGTTTCTTTAAAGTCTGATGTTTGGCTGCACTCATTTTCATAGTAGTTTTTTGCAGCTATCTTGGCAAATGCTTAAGAAACCTATATTGACAAAACCAGTTCCAAACTAGTAATGATCTGTATTTCTTTCTTCATTGAACCATTTTATTAATCTTCCAGTTTCTCCATTTATCAGAATTGGAAGCTGCTCTTAAATTTGCTGTCTTCCATTTAAGGGTTTGGTGATAAAATCTATTGTGATATATATACATGCTCAGCATTATACTAGATACTGGAGATACAACATTGAAAATTCAGGAAAGTTTCCTGGGCTTGCTGTACACCAAGTTCTTTCCCAAAATAGTTTGTAAAAGTTTTAATGATCTCTATGGCGGTATCAAAAATAATTCTTCCTTTTAATTGGAAAACAAGAACATTAGCCATTATTTGTTTCTTAGTAATTTTCCACATGCCAGTCATCCTATCTTGGAACTCCTCAATCTCAGACCAAACCCTTCTAACTGGCGTATGACTTTTCCCATGTGACCCTTTAAATAAATTCTAAGGTTTTTCCCATAATTAATTAATCTCAGAAATCAAAATGAAACATGTCACCAGGGTCTTATTTAAAGCCAAGAAATTTATTGGCTATTATCCAGCCTTCCTTCTAAATTAAACAACCCCAAACACTCCTCTTACCATCCTTGCTTCTTGATTTTAGGCATTTTCTCTTCAGACAACTGGGGCACATATGAGAGTTTTGACATGTCCGTGTTTTAACCAAGATCGCATTTATGTTTTCTTGTGATGATACGTAAGGAAGTTTTTCTCTAAAATATCCATATCCATGTGCTTTTTTTTTTAATTTTTCAATTTTTTAAAAGATTTTATTTATTTGACACAGAGAGAGACAGCGAGAGAGGGAACACAAGCAGGGGGAGTGGGAGAGGGAGAAGCAGGCTTCCCGCTGAGCAAGGAGCCTGATGCAGGACTCCATCACAGGACCCTGGGATTATGACCCGAGCCGAAGGCAGATGCCCAACAACTGAGCCACCCATGCGCCCATATCCATGTGCTTTTAAAAAGGTACACGTGATAGAAATTAATTTCCCCATCCTCAGTACTAAAATGCTATTATATCCTTTTTCATTTTTTTGAAAGTTCCAAAATTTCGCAGCTCAAAATCTTTTCTCAAAGTCTGACTCTTTAGGCCTGGTAACAATTTAATGTACAACTAAATCTTTATGATTTATAGATGGGTTACTTAAATTATACTTTATCTTTGGTGACTCAGTCCTTCCTCACCTTTGCCACTTGGCCAAGTTCAAGGATGCTGAACATGAAGCTGAACTGAGTCAGGGTCAAACATGTGGAGTGTAATCATGGGGTGTGTGTGCATGTGTGTGCATGTGTGTATGAGAGACAGAGACAGAGACAGATTTAATTCCAAGCCAAACTTGAGATGACCCATTTTTTTAGAAAAAAAAGTCTCTCTTGTGCCAAGGTAGATAAAACATTACATATAACTAAAGAGAAAGCTGGGCACCTCTTCTTCCTCCTTTTCTCCTCTTCTCCCTCCTTTCCTCTCCCACTGCTTTCCTTCCTTCCTTTCTTCACGGCCAACAGTCTCTGAGTCGAAAGCAGAAAGCAGATTTCTTGGCAGCAGCCTAGGCAGGATCACTTCATGTCCACCCCTCAGTGTGCGCGCATCTGGTCCTCAGGTCGGCGGTCAGGCTCCTGTAACCTCGCCTCCCGGCCCCTCTGCCCTGCTGCCCACTGAAGCCCGCAGGCTCCCTAAGCCCTGAGCCTCCCCTGACCCATCTCTGAGCTATGATGCCTTCTCCCTCCCCTTTTCCCTCCTCTGCCTGTTGCCTTGGTCTTTCTCTTTCTGTGCTGTCTGCACCCTCCCTCTGTCTCTCTGTCTGCTCGTCTCCCTCTTTGTTTCTCTTGTGTGTATTCACATTTTCTCCATTTTTTTTCTTGACTTTAGATGAGGGAGCTGCTGATTTGATAAATTGCTATTTCTTTAAAGATAGAATTGCTGTAACTTCTAATTCTTTTTTTTTCCTACGAGTCAGTGACCTTTGATAGAAAGAAAGCATTCTTACTACGGCTAACAGAATTGCTGCTTAGAACATGCATGAGGGATGCAAAGGGGCTGCTATTCATCTTCCTAAGTTTCTTAGGATAATTTTAGAAAGAAAATATCATAAACATTGAAGAGCATACTTATCCTTGGGTAGAGTTGCCAGATTTAGCAAATAAAAATACAGGACACTGGTTAAATTTAAATTTCAGATAAACAATGAATACTTGTCTAGTATGAAGTATTCTTATGCAATATTTGAGACATATGTATACTAAAAAAGTATTTTTATTTATCTGTTGTTTATCTGGGCATTCTTATTTGGGATTGACCTTTTATATATATATGTAATATTTGTGGCCAGGTATTTTTTGTTTCAGGACTAGTCGTATTTAGGACTTCTTGTGCAGTTTCCCATGGAGATTTTACTGCCGCTGAGGACGACCATCAGATAAAGGTGAGTAACAGTGAAAAAACTGTAATTAAAGTCAATTTTGCTATTTACTTGTTCTGGCATGAGGCTCTACGGGAGGGAATAGTACATTTCTTATTTATTTGTCCCCCACTAATTCTGAGTTCAAAATAATGTATTAACTTCATATTTTCCCCCTTGAGTATATATCTTCTTTCACTTCCTTCCCAGTCCATCTCAAATGTAGATGGTTGAAGGAGAAAAATGTACCTACATATTCAATTCCTTATCACCTGCCTCTGAAACAGGCACTTATTTACTTAATAAACATTGTAAAAAGGGCAACATTTCTGAACCTCTTACAAAATTACATTTGCACTAGGTAGACTTTTTCCTTAGTCACTGTCTCATTTTAAAATAAAATACCTGAAAAAAAAATGTGGGTAACTGTAGTAGTAATAATGCCTAGCACTTTTTGAGCACTTAAGCATTTGTGAGGCACTGTTGAAACATTATATATCAAAAGGCTTCAATCATTTAAATCCCCAAGACCAATGAGGTAGGCAGTATTATTATCCCCACTATAGAGATGAGAAACTGAGGCTCAGGGAAGCTAGGTAACACCCAGTTTCCTCTGTTATTATCATATTACATTAGTATGGTAACTTTGTCACAATTAATGGACCAATATTGATCTATTATTATTAAAATCTATACTTCATTCACATTTCCTTAGTTTTTACCTAATTTCCCTTTTCTCTTCTAAGAGCCTACTCAGGACACCACATTACATTCAGTCCTCATGTCTCCTTGGTTCTAACAGTTTCTCAGACTTTCTTCGTTTTTGATGACCTTGACAGTTCTGAAGCATACAAGTCAGGTATTTTGTAGAATGTGTCTCAGTTGGGATTTGTCTGATGTGTTATTCATGTTTAGACTAGAGTTATGGGTTTTGGGGAGAAAGACCATGGAGGTAAAGTGGCATTCTCAACATGTCAAACGTGATCACCTGGCTGATATGGTGTTTGTCGGCTTTCTCCACCATGAAGTGACTCTTTCTCCCCCTCTTTCTATACTACACTCTTTGGAAGGAAGTCACTATTCCCCACCCACTCTTACTGGGTAGAGAGTTATAATTGAACTATTATTATAATAACAGCTTTATTGAGATATAATCCACATTACAATTAATCTATTTAAAGTGTACAGTTCAGTGGTTCTCAATGTATTGGCAGAGTTGTGCAAACATCACCACAACCAACTTTAAAACATTTTTATCTCCCCCAAAAGAAACCCCATACCTATTAATAGTCATTTCCCCTTTTTCCTGACCTCCCCCTCCTCCCAGCTGTGGCAACCTAATCTACTTCTGTCTTTATAGATTTTGCCTATTCTGAACATTTCATATTAATGGCGACATGGTGTTTTGTGACTGGCTTCTTGCACTTAGCAAAATGTTTTTTGAGACACATCCATGTTGTAGTATGTACTTCATTGCTCTTTATTGTGGAATAATATTCTATTGTATGGATATACCATCAGCTGATGAACATTTGGATTGCTTTCCTCTTTTGGCTACTATGAATAATGGTATTCACATTTGTGCACAAGCTTTTATGTGGGTATGTGTTTTCATTTTTCTTGGCTAAATAACTAGGAATAAAGTCACTGGGTATACTTTAGCTATTTTTAAAATAAGAAAAACATGGCTGACTAGGCTGTGGGCTGGCCTTGCTTTCAGCTGTCCACACAGGCTAGAAAACCGAGCCGATTGCCCTATAAAGCCATAACACAAGGCCCCACCTCTGATCCGTTGGCAGGTAACCAAACTGTAAGCCTGTTGACTAAGATGAAAGAAAACAGCTTCATAAAAGCCTGCCCACACATCCCCTTCTATAAACCTGTGGCAAATAACACAGTTTATATGCACTGAAAAAAAAATACAGATCCCATATAATCATTGGTTTCTGTTAAAAAGTTATGATGAGAAAGCTTTGTTTCTCCTAGGTCTAGATGTCCTTCAGGGTGCCTGGAGGAGGTCATTTACCTAAATCCTCTTTTTGAAATTCTTCCATATTGCTGGCACTGTCACTGTTAGGACTGAGTATTCTTTATCAAGAAAACAGGTACTAAGCAAGGAACAGTACCACTACTTTCTAGTAGGGACATATGTATAATTTTAAGGAAGTATTTGGCGGCAGGAAAAAAAACACATGATTACACAGCTTTAAGCACAGACACTTCTACACTGGAGAATGGGGGGGGTGGGGTGGTGGGTGGAGAGAAGAGGAACAGAAAAAAACAGCAAACCTAAGTCTAGACTACCACTCCTTCCCATTAACCACTCATGGTAGGAACTAGTTCAGGTAAATGGCAATTTTAAAAAGTCAAAAATACTTGATCATATTCCTATTCTTGGTGGAAAAAAATGAAACCCAAGGGGTTTGTAACATATAGCATTATATTATTCCCCTAAAAATAAGCAGATTATCAGTGCTCCCAGATAAATGCCTTTGACCATATCCATTATTCCTTTGAAATACAATCGCCAAAATTAAGCAGGACACTTAGGGCTAGTCCTTCAGCAGAGGATAAGAAAGGGGGAAACAAGTCTGTTTTTAATGAATAATAAAGCACCAGAGGACAGTGGTCCACACAAACTTGTCATGGCTTTTCTTTCTTTTGTTCCTTATTCCCTCCCCAAGGATCTATGATAGGGTCAAACACAAATGAAGGAAAATAACTGTTGGCTGATTCTAACTGATTTACTTCTGTATCTAGCTCTAGAATTTTGCTGACTCCTTATTGAAAAAATACTTACTTAAGCAATCTGTGAAAATGCAAGTGATAGTCTGGTCCCCATATGTAAGACATGCATTACATGAGGGTGTTACACAAAAGAAAGTGACAGGAGATTGCTTTTTAAAGCATGTGATCATGGCCAAACACCTAAAATAAAGTCCTTAAAATGAGCTAGGTTAGCATGTGGCTTAAAATAAGGGATCTCTGGCTGGTATTCACATGGCGAAATCCGAGGGAAAAGTTTACCTGGGGAAGAGGGGTAAAAACTCTTTTCCTGGGGACATTTCCAAACAGACTAGATGTGCCTCTGCTTGGAATGATGTAGATCAGAGCTGGTGTGCAGGGAATGTGTCTTAGGTGTGTAGAGATAGTGATCATTTCAGCCTTAAGGGGAGCTGGGCAGGGCCTGGGGCCCACAGAGACCCAAGACAGATCAGCTTTGTCCACAAGCGTCCTCACGGATATACCCCTGAGTGTCATATAAGTGCCATTTTATATGTGCTCCACAATGTGAAAAAGGTTGAGAAGCTCATATTTAGGTGAAACTTGCCAGAGGTTGACCTACATGATTATTCATTAAGGATTAAGGATATAATTCCTCATCATTCCTTCTCATGAAGATAAACAATAATGTGATAATTGTCAGTTTTTTAATGTACCTTTAGAATTTGATTGTGTATTTATTCATTTATTTGATTGTTTGTTTGCTTGTTTATTTAGATGTTGTTTTTAAATGAAAATATTGCTACTTCTTAGGCAGCAGGACCGAAGTTTTTTAACGGGTGTTACGGACTCCGCATGAAGTAGCTCTAGCCAGGATTCACAGAAATCTTCAGTGCATCTATGGTTTACGAAGTTAGTGTGATTCTTGGTGTCTTGATTCTGTTGATTGGGGTTCCACCTTGTTTCTCTACCTGAGTTTCTGTCTTGGTGTTTTGCCTGATACCCCAGAATCTCCCAGACCTTAGGCCCTGTCTTGTTCTTACAAGTCTCTCCTCCAAAAGAATGAATGTCTCTGCTCCTGAAATCAAGCCCACGGCATTCCAGGAAAAAAAACAACAAAAAAACAAAAAACCCAGCATCTGTAGATAAACACATTCAGAGAGATTGTGAGTAGTTCAGCATGACTAAAATGAAGTGGAAAGATCTGAGAAGAGTAAAAAATAAAATGAGGTAAGTAGGGAACATATCATGAAAGACCTTCTATGTCATTGTAAGGGTATATATAATATGATCCTGTCCTGCTGAGGACATAATGTGGTTATAGAGATATCATGTATGGCATATATAAATATAATATATTTTTAAAATCTACTTGATTATAAAATAATACATGCTCATTAAAGAACATTTGGAAAGTATAATGAAATTTAAAGAATAAGATAAAGATTATCTATTATCTCATTACCCAGATAGAATCGCCGATGATATTTTGGTGTACTTCTTTCCAGATTTATTTTATGTGTATAATATATTGCTATTTAGCATAAGAAGAATAGTCTGCTTCTTTCACTTAATGTTACATTTTGTACTTTTCCCATGCTGCTAAAATTCTTCCAAAACACAGTTTTAATGATTGCTGAAATATTTCATCTTAAGTCATACAATTTATTTAGATATTCCCTTAGTACTTGACATTAAGTTGCTTTCAATTTTTTTTCTTCTTATAAGTAATAGTGCAATGAATATTCTTGTACATAAATACTTATATTCTTCTCTGATCATTTCCTTGGGATAGTTTCTTGGCAGTAGAATGTGTAGGTCAGGGCTAAAACTTCAAATTTTTCTGCCTAAGAATTTTCAAATTACATTCCACCAAGGTTGTATTCATTTTTATTTATATCAGTGTATCTCATTATACTCTTCTCAACACTTAGAATAAAATTATTTTTTATCTTTGTGAATTTGATAAGAAATAATGGGTTTTTTTTTCATTTAAATGCATTTGGTAACTAATGAGGTGAATGTTATTTTTTTTTAAAGATTTTATTTATTTATTTGACAGAGAGAGACAGAGCGAGAGAGGGAACACAAGCAGGGGGAGTGGGAGAGGGAGAAACAGGCATCCCGCTGAGCAGGGAGCCTGACGCGGGACTAGATCCCAGGACCCTGAGATCATGACCTGAGCTGAAGGCAGACGCTTAACGACTGAGCCACTCAGGCGCCCCAAGGAGAATGTTATTTTTAATGGTCATTTGTATTTTTTCCATTAAGTGGCTTGTCAGTGCCATTTTCTGATTTTCCTATTGAAATGTTAGTGTAAGACTATTAATATAAATCCCCAAGTGACCTTTTTGTGTATGGACATAAGTTGGGTATATTTAAGTAGAAGATATTGTAAAACAACAACAACAACAACAAAAATCACTCTCTGGAAACCTAATTTAAGGATAACTTAGGGGTGTCTCAGTGGCTCAGTTGGTTGAGTGTCTGACTCTTGATCTCAGCTCGGGTCTTGATCTCAAGGTCATGAGTTCAAGCCCCATGTTGGGCTCCATGCTGGGTGTGGAGCCTAGTTAAAAAAATAAAATAAAATAAAAAGAATATCTTGGAAGTAATTACATTTCTTCACACTCTTCTTATTGATATTAAAGGTAAGCTAAAAATGGACAGATAACCTTTAGGAAAATGCGACTCACTAACCTAAATAGAATTGTCTGCTCTAATTATGTTGTTGTTGTAGTTACTCCTTCCCTCAAGGGTTGAAAATAATCAAATGTATTTTGTTTACAAAATCCTATCCTCCGTCTTCTTCTGGGCTGTGGGCTGCTTATAAGAATAAGTATATAGAAATAGCAATGATGGCCACAAAAGATTTTTTTAAAGAAGACCAGGTGAAAACATTCAAATAAGAATTTGAGGGCACAATTTACCATTAGAAAACTTCAATGCAAATAATCTTCTGTACTTAACCCAATGCATTCGAAACCGAGAAGATATATACAATATGAACTTGGAAAGATCTTTAAATGATAGTCAAAATGCAGGACCACCACAGAACTTTCCTCCCCTAAATTAAGCCAAATACAAAAAATGAAGTGAAAAGAGCAAAGGTTATATGATTGATGCTACAACCATACAAGGGTGTCTATCTTATTCTACAAACTTTAAGAATATCATCCAATATAACACAAATTTTATCAAATTAAAAGGTGATGCAGGAAACAGACTCCTGACTTTCTCTCTCAAGAGAGAAACACAGTGAGGCAATCAGTAGGCAGATAAAATTCTGGAAAACCTCACTGAGGTTTGGTAGTATGAAGAGTGGGGATGTAAATAAAATGTAGAGAACTTCTAACTTGAAACCCCACCTTCTAACCTCAGATAAATAGTATGAACCTAATTCAGAAAAGTGCATAGAATTTGCCTCTTTTCCCTTGGGTGTAAAGTGAAAGAGGATTTTATTTGTTTGTTTTTGTTTTTGTTTAAGTAGCAAATAAAGTCCCTGGATGACAGGTGGGAGGGAGAACGTGTCACACGAAACTAAAAATCAGAACACCCAATGCTTGCACACTCAATACACCAGCTTGATGACCCTGGAACAGGGTAACATAGTGAAACTCAAGAGAACCTCAGTGCCCCAACTATTTGTCTGCAAGGACAGACCCTCATCCCCCAACTTAATGGAATGGACTTGTTATGTAGGGTTCATTAAAGAGAGGTGATAAAGTTCCATGATCTCATCTCCCCAAGTCCCAAATTCTCCAGCCCCTTCCTGCTCCCACAAGCAAGTATAGAACAAAACCACAGCCCATTAACATGAGGTCTTAAAATCCTGTTCGAGGGGAAGACTCAAATATTACCCAGATGAACAAGATCTGGAGTCAAGGAGAATTTGCTACATGACTTGGAAGCTAAAAGGTAGGATAGGATTGCAAAGCCAAAGGTGAGTAGGCAAAACAAGCTGAAATGGGACCTATGCAAAAATTTGTTAGTCTCCCCTCCGTAGGTCCCCCCAAAGGGAAGAAATGCGATGAAGAATCCAAATTGGAAGACGTGTTACTGTGGAAGGAGAAGAAGTGTTTAGATACTATATTCTTCACACTCTTGAGGAAATTAAGGAGAATGTGAAATAATGTCAGGGCACCTGGGTGGCTCAGTCAGTTGGGCGTCTGACTCTTGATGTCCGCTCAGGTCATGATCTCAGGGTTGTGAGATCGAGCCCTGTGTTGGGCTCTGTGCTGGGCATGAAGCTTGCTTAAGATTCTCTCTCCCCCTCTCAAGGAAAAAAAAATAAACATAAATAAATAAATAAAATAAAAGGAGCTGGAAATGTTAACGAAAGGAACTGAGAAGAAAACAATCCAGTCCCAGAACAAAGAAATATGTTAGAAATAAAAAGGCACAGAATGAACATGTGGAAAACCAAGTCAAAGATATATTCAGGGGCAGAAATATTTCTGAAATGATTAGTTCAATTTACATATTAAAGGGTTTCAGGGGAAAAAATAACAGAAAATAATTAACACCAATGTTGCTGGTGAAGCCGCTGAACATAAATATTCCTATAGGCTTCCTGGAAAAGGGATCAAATTGCCTACACAGGGAAAAAGAATTAAACTGACTTGAGACTTCTTCTCTGGAACATTCATCTGAAAACTGAAGCAACATCTAAATGTTTTAAGAGATAAGGGACTTGACTGAAAAATTCCATACCCAGTGTCATTTAGGCAACAGATACATACAGGCAACATACAAACAACAGATAGCATCAGATAAGCAAGGATTCTGGAGATAGACCATTTCTTGAAGTCTACTTGAAGATATAATTCAATCAACAAAGAACTGAAATAAAATGAAAACCTGCAATGTCTGAGTCAGAGAGTATGCTTATTTTCAACTTTACTGGTGATTAGAAAAATGCTCTTTGAAGTGGTCCTTTGGATTTACAATGTAGCAAGCATGAACTTCCCCACCTGCTTGCCAACACTTAGTATTGTTAAGATTTTAAAATTGTTAAAAAAAAAAAAAGATTTTAAAATTG
>NC_138369.1:45839081-45844465 GCF_054177405.1 Leptonychotes weddellii | reverse complement strand
GCGCCTGGGTGGCTCAGTCGTTAAGCGTCTGCCTTCGGCTCAGGTCATGGTCCCAGGGTCCTGGGATCGAGCCCCGCATCGGGCTCCCCGCTCAGCGGGAAGCCTGCCTCTCCCCCCTCCACTCCCCCTGCCTGTGCTCTTCTCTCAATGTGTCTCTCTCTGTCAAATAAATAAATAAAATCTTTAAAAAAAAAAAAAGATTTTAAAATTGTTTCCAATCTGATGTGCACCAAATGGTATCTCGTTACTGTTTTATTTTGCATTTTTCTGATGTGAAGCTTGATTGCTCTCCGAAATAGCTATAGCAACTTTCATTCCCATTAACAATATATTAGCCTTTATTTTGCCCCACATCATTGCCCACACTTGACATGTGGGGAACAAGGATATCATCAGTTGGCCTAATGTAGCCTGCAAATTTGATATTACCTCTTTTAAACATTTGTGTAAATACTGCTAGACCCTCTCATACAGACTGCATATTATAATACATATCGTGACCTCCTGTGTTCATTCAACAATGTATTGTAGAGGACTCCACAATCCTTCTTGCATCTACCCCTTACCAGTGACAAAGTCTGTGAAGGAATTGTGTAGGAAAACTATTCCTTCCTTCCTTTGTCACATAATTTAACTAAAACTCAGTGAAGTTTTAATGGAGTATCAAGCTGAAAATCCTGAATGATATATGGAATTTTCTTCCCCTTGATATAGTGGACCATCCAATGGATCTTCCTTTTCCTACATTATGTCACTGTTTGATAAGATAAACTACCCAGAAACTGGCTGTGGTTTCACAAAAATATGAATATTTATAAATAAACTATTGATTCAGCCAAATTGCTTAATTTCCAGTTAGTTATGGAATCATAAAATACAGTTTCCTTAGATACCTAAGTAATGTTTTATTGGGCAAATCCCTTTGAGATAAGTCAAACTGCACCATAGGCAGATTATATTTTACAGTCACTCTCCAGTTTTATTACCGTATAGAGTCAACCAGTTTCCTTATTTCATCATTGTAACTTGAGTTTGTCTGCATTTCTGTCAAAAACACATTTTCTCCTGCTAAGGGTATTAATGATAACCTAGCACAAACATCTAGGAAATAAGCACCTAGTAAGGTGCCTGGCACACACGGGGTTTCTAACGTTAGTTGTTGACCACATGAAAATTAAGTTCTGTTCTCTCTCTCTCTTTTTTTTTAGAGAGGGAGAGTGTGGGGAGAGCAGAGGAAGCAAGAGAGAGAATCCCAAGCAGGTTCCATGGCCAGTGCAGAGCCCGAAGCAGGGCTCGAACTCACAGCCCTGAGATCATGACCTTAGCTGAATCAAGAGTAGGACGCTTAACCGACTGAACCACTCAGGCCCTCCCACCTCTTTTTTTTTAATTGAAGTATAATTAAAATATAATGTTATATTAATTTTCAAGTGTACAACATATTGATTCGACAATTCTATACATTACTCAATGCTCACTATGATAAGTGTAGTTTATTCACCAGTCAATGTTAATACAATATTATTGACTATATTCCCTTTTTGTACGTTTTATCTCTGGGATTTATTTTTTTTATAACTGGAGTTTGCACCTCTTTAAGTTCTGTTTTATGATTGAATTTCCTATTAAATCCATCCCTGCATCCCATGTTATATTTGAATTGTCATTTTAAGTGGTGAAATATAGATCATTTGTATCGTATCTATATTATGATCTCCAGTACTGGATCGTCTTAAAGTTGTTCCATTTTTCTAGATCAATCTTGCAAAGGTATGTGGGTCATTGCAGATGAGATATAATTTTACATATTATATAAAGAAATATGATGTAAATAACTTCTTTTGGTACCCTTCCCTGAGCAGCTACATCACATCCTCCCCCACACTAATCCTTTAGGATCCTGTCTTTCCCCTTGATCAGAAAACAAACTTATGTGTGCAGAAATCACACCCAGCAGCCATTTCCACTTAAATTGGAAAAGATTAAGTGCAGGTGGCCAGAATGCTAATTCTAATCTTGGACTTTGCTTCTCTCATCCTATTTCAAATTTTTGTTTATATTCTAGTTAACAAGGTGGATCAAATCCATATCTTTACCTCTGTCACTCTATGAAGCATCATCAAAATGACAGAATAAGAATTTTAAATGGCATAAACTCACTAGTACAGACAGAGTGAGAGAGGAGATGACAACAGATGGAAGATTCCACAAATTTCTAAGAGAAAGTAGAAGGGCCCATCATAACTGACTTAATGGAGTGGAGAAAGCTAAAACCTAAGTCTACAGAAGGCAAAGAGAAGAGAGTTAATTCATCCTACAGAACACTAAAAATTTCAGGAATTGGAGACATCAGGTACACCTTGGTTGGAGAAGATTGAGCACTGGTTGAGAGTCTGTACTAAGAGCATTTAGCTCCCCCCCTCCTCTACTCCATTACTCCACCCATTTATGCGATTACTCCTCTCTTACCCTGAACAAGAATTGAGATTTATTCCTTGAAGAAATTGAAAGAGAGAGAGGCTCTGAGCACAGGGACTGTAGGCATAATGGAAGGTGTGGGTGAACACCGTGCAAAAGTTCCTCCTTGTGCTCCAGCATCCAAGCTTATATCTTCCTCTTGCCTCCAACCAGTCCTCCAACTCCCTACCCTCCCCCACAACCACCACAGTTTTCCCCAACCAGAAGATTGGATGATTCGCCCCTGGAGAAACTGCTGCAAGAGAAAACAAATCTAGACACTGACATTTGGAGACATCTCAGTGAAAACAAATGGGCTCTACTGAATCACATCACAGTGAAGCCCACCAGTCAACAAACCCTACCCATGCCTCACTATTAAGTAGAATCTGTCAAAGATCACTAAACATTTGAGGAACACCTCCATGACAGGCACACAAATAATAATTAAAAAAAAAAACAAATAATAATTTGCTTTCAATAATCCGAAAAAAAAAAAAAACTCAGAGAAAAGAAATAGAAACAATGCAGGGAGCAGAAAAGAGTTTCAATAATGTTCTGGAAGGCAGAAGAGTGTATACTGCATCCAAGAAAAAAAACCAATCAGAAACAAGAAAGATCTCTCAAAAATTAAAAATGTGATAGTTAAAATTAAAAACAGTCAATATAAGGATTAAGAGATAAAGTTGAAAAACTGTCCCAGAAAGTAGAATTAAAAGACCAGAAGGTGAAAAACAGAAGAGAAACGATAAGAAAGTTAGAGGATCATGCCAGAATTTGAAGAATAGGAATTCTAGAAAGAGAGAGTAGGGACAGTAATGAATTATAAACTATTGGGGAAAAAAAGAAATCCATGACGAGTCCATACCAAAAATAGAGAGATGATAGATAGATAGGTAGGTAGATAGATAGATAGTTAGGAGACAGAAGGATGGATGGATGGATAGATATATGGGAAGGGAAGGGAAGGTTCTTTTAGTAAAATGCTGAGTGCTTACTTATAAATGTGAAGGCAGTGCAGGAGTTAAATCATCATTTGCAACTATCAAAGTAAAGATTGGTTTAGGCAAGAATCATCAGTGGTTGCAAAATCTAGGGGGAGATTTCAATGAAGAGAACATTAGCATTTAAAATGTCTTCCCACAGATTGCTTATTGGAAGGAGGAAAAACAAACTAATGGGGAAAAAATTAACTAGCACCTTGACTGGATGACCAACATTAACATCATCAATAAGGGGGCGGGGGAAGGACACTGCATCCAGTGTCCAAATGTGATGGCCTAAAAAGGACACAGGACCAGGAATTCTGACCAGGAATGCATAGTTTGAATCTAAACAGGAAGAAACAACAGGAAACCAAAGTGAGGAACATTCTAATTAAATAGAAGGGAGGGGGGCTTTATTTATTTTATTTTATTCTTTTTTTTTTTTTTTTTTTTGTAGAGGCGGGGAGACTAAAGGGAGGAAGATAGAATCTTAACAGGCTCTATGCCCAGCCCAGCTTGGAGCCTGACATGGGGCTCCATCTCATGACCCTGCAATCATGACCTGACCTGAAACCAAAAGTAGGACTCTTCACCCACTTGAGTCACTCAAGCACCCTGGAGTTTTATTTATTTTAGCAAAAGTATCATAAAAGACAAAGATAGGCTGTGGAAGTAGTCCAGATTAAAGAAGACCAATGACATCTAAATGCAATACCTGATCTTAGACTGGATCCTGAAACAGAGGGGAAAAATAATGTAAGAAACACTTCTGGATCAACTGACAAAATTGATCTATTGGAATATGGATGGTAGATTATTGTGTCAATGTTAAATTTATCAAAGTTGGGCGCCTGGGTGGCTCAGTTGGTTGAGCGACTGCCTTCGGCTCAGGTCATGATCCTGGAGTCCCTGGATTGAGTCCCACATCGGGCTCCCTACTCGGCAGGGAGTCTGCTTCTCCCTCTGACCCTCTTCCCTCTCATGCTCTCTGTATCTCATTCTCTCTGTCTCAAATAAATAAATAAAATCTTTAAAAAAAAAATTTATCAAAGTTGATGATGAACTATAAGGTGTATACACACACACACACAGCTTGTGTATGTGTGTGTGTGTGTGCACAAATGGGGCAAAATGTTAAGAATAGGAGAATCTGGGGGAAACTATAATATATGATTAAACCCATGTAATCTTGAAGCTATTTACAAATAAAGAGTTGTTAAAAATTTCTTCCCTCTCCCTTTTCCTTAGGAAGCTACTAGAAGATGTACTCTAACAAAGATGCAGAGGAAACCAATTACAAAGACAAAAATCCAGGAGACTGGGGAACCAACACTGGAGAAAGGGAGAACAATTCTCAGGATGGTGGTAAAGGCAAGATTGGCAGCTTTGCAGGAGGCAGAAAAGAACAATTAATCCCACCTGGAGTGGGAGGATGGAGAAATTCCAGAAAGATGTCTCCTCGATTCCCCCAAAATGAAACCAATAGATCATCTGATGTGGCTGTGTTAAAAAGAGTTTTATATATGTTAAGGAAAAAAAAAAGAAGAAGAAGAAGATAGCAGGAGGGGAAGAATGAAGGGGGGGAATCAGAGGGGGAGACGAACCATGAGAGACGATGGACTCTGAAAAACAAACTGAGGGTTCTAGAGGGGAGGGGGGTGGGAGGATGGGTTAGCCTGGTGATGGGTATTAAAGAGGGCACGTTCTGCATGGAGCACTGGGTGTTATACACAAACAATGAATCATGGAACACTACATCAAAAACTAATGATGTAATGTATGGTGATTAACATAACAATAAAAAATTTTAAAAAAAGTTTTATAATTCTTTCGAAGAGTTTGGTAAAAATTGGCAGTAGTCAAAAAAAAAAGGGTTGAGGGGCAATTATTAACTCTAGGGGAAAAATAAGCGTACAGAAAAAGAAATGTAACACAATATGC
>NC_138369.1:45813459-45838581 GCF_054177405.1 Leptonychotes weddellii | reverse complement strand
CTGATGAGAGAGTTGTTGCTATTCTTTTCTTCGATCTCCTGTTGGGTTTGTAGGTGTTCAGAATGGTTTGATCCCTATCCAGCTGAATTCCTGAGAGGAGACGAAATCCAGGTCTCCTACTCCTCCGCCATCTTGCTCCGCCCCCAATGAATCCAAAAGTTTTTAATTTTGATGAAGTCCAATCTATCTATTTTTTCTTGATTGCTTGTGCTTTAGGTGTTACATAGATTTATAGCAATATTTTTTTCTGAGTTTTTATAGTTTTAGTTCTTACAATTAGGTCCTTGATCTATTTTTAATTAGTTTTGTGTATGGTATGAGGTAAGGGTCCAACTTCATTCTTTCACATGTGTGTATCCAATTGTCCCAACACCATTTGCTGAAAAAACTACTTTCTTCCATTGAATTGTTTTGGCATCCTTTTTGGAAATCAATTGACCCTAAATGTAAAGACCTTTTTGGGTTTTGCTTTTTATATTTTGCAGACATTTCTACATGTTTAAAGCAGATAAGGTATGTGAAAATATGAACTTATTGCAGTATATTAATGGAAACTCACTATATTTATTTCACATTCTTCTTCTGTTAGCTTGGGAATTAATGTCTTAATGAGCTTAATGCTACTGTTATCATGCTGTTGATTTTTTTCAAATATTTGGTGATTCTTTTTTGTATGTTTATCTTGTGTGTGAGATCCTTATGTGAATGCTTTTTCTGTTTGCCATTGTCTAATTTAGATGCTAAATTAAGGAGAACAGATATCTTCCCAATGTGATATTACAGTGGTTTGTTTTTTGGCTGTGGAGATTCCCTGTCTCTCATGGTTGGCTTTTACTGTATACTGGCCTACTTTTTATTACTCCAGTGCCCAAATTCAATGCATTCAATGGATTAAAGAACTAAATGTGAGACACGAATCCATAAAAATCTTAGAGGATAACACAGGCAGCAACCTCTTTGACCTCGGCTGCAGCAACATTTTACTAGATATGTCTCCTGAGGCAAGGGAAACAAAAGTAAATTAAACTATTGGGACTTCATCAAAATAAAAGGCTCTGTGCAACAAAGGAAACAGTCAACAAAACTAAAAGGCAATCTATGGAATGGGAGAAGATATTTGCAAATGACACATCTGATAAAGAGTTAGTATTCAAAATATATAAAGAACTTATCAAACTCAAAACCCAAAAAACTGAATAACTTTTTGAGGAACCTCCATACTGTTTTTCAGAGTGGCTGCACCAATTTCTTTCCCACCAATAGTGCAAGAAGGTACCCCTTTCTCCACATCCTCAACAACACCTGTTGTTTCTTGTGTTGTTTATTTTAGCCATTCTGACAGCTGTGAGGTGATAACCCATTGTGGTTTTGATTTCTATTTCTCTGATGATGAGTGATGCTGAGCATCTTTTCATGTGTCTGTTAGCCTTCTGTATCTCTTCTTTAGAAAAATGTCTATTCAAGTCTTCTGCCCATTTTTTATTGGATTATCAGTTCTTTGGGTGTTGATTTTGGTAAGTTCTTTATAGATTTTGGATACCAGCCCTTTATCTGATAACACATTTGCAAATATCTTCTCCCATTCTGTAGGTTGCCTTTTAGTTTTGTTGATTGTTTTTTTCACTGTGCAGAAGTCTTTTATCTTGATGAAGACCCTATAGTTCATTTTTGTTTTTGTTTCTCTTGCCTTTGAAGATGTGTCTAGCAAGAAGTTGCTGCAGTCAAGGTCAAAAAGGTTAGTGCCTGTGTTCTCCTCTAGAATTTTGATGGATTCTTGTCTCACATGTAGGTCTTTCATCCATTTTCAGCTTATTTTTGTGTATTGTGTAAGAAAGCAGCCTAGTTTCATCCTTCTGCATATGGCTCTATAATTTTCCCAACACCATTTGTTGAAGAGACTGTCTTTTTTCCATTGGATATTCTTTCCTGCTTTGTCGAAGATTAGTTGACCATATAGCTGTGGGTCCACTTCTGGGTTCTCTGTTCTGTTCCATTGATCTATGTGTCTGTTTTTATGCCAGTACCATCCTGTCTTGAGGATTACAGCTTTTTAATATGGCTTGAAGTCCAGAATTGTGATGCCTTCAGCTTTGATTTTCTTTTCCAACATTTCTTTGGCTATTCTGGATCTTTTGTGGTTCCATACAAATTTTAGGATTGTTTGTTCCAGCTCTGTGAAAAATGTTGATGGTATTTTGATAGGATTGCATGGAATGTGTAGATTGCTTTGGGTAGCATAGACATTTTGACACTATTTGTTCTTCCAATCGATGAGCATGGAATGTTTTTCCAATTCTTTGTGTCTTCCTCAATTTCTTTCCTAAGTTTTCTATAGTTTTCAGAGTACAGATCCTTTACCTCTTTGGTTAGGTATCTCGGGTATCTTGGGTATCTTATGGTTTTTGGTGCGATTGTAAATAGGATCAACTCCTTAATTTCTCTTTCTTCTGCCTCACTGTTAGTATTATAGATATGCAACTGACTTCTGGGCATTGATTTGATATCCTACCACTTTGCTGAATTCCTGTATGAGTTCTAGCAATTTTGGGGTGGAGTCTTTTGGGTTTTCCATATAGGGTATCATATCATCTTCAAAGAGTGAGAGTTTGACTTCTTCTTTGCCAATTTGGATGCCTTTATTTCTATTTGTTGTCTGATTGCTGAGGCTAGGACTTCCAGACTATGTTGAACCACAGTGGTGATACTGGACATCCCTGTCATATTCCTGACCTTAGGGGGAAAGCTCTCAGTTTTTCCCCATTGAGAATGATATTCACTGTGGGCTTTCCATATATGGCTTTTATGATATTGAGGTATGTTCCCTCTATCCCTACACTGTAAAAAGTTTTAATCAAGAAAGGATGATGTACTTTGTCAAACGCCTTTTCTGCATCTCTTGAGAGGATCATATGGTTCTTGTCCTTTCTTTTATTAGTGTATTGTATCACATTGATTGATTTGCAGATGTTGAAACATCCTTGCAGCCCGGGAATAAATCCCACTTGGTCGTGCTAAATAATCCTTTTAATGTACTGTTGGATCCTATTGGCTAGTATCTTGGTGAGAATTTTTGCATCCATGTTCATCAGGGATATTGGTCTGTAATTCTCCTTTTTGGTGGGGTCTTTGTCTGGTTTTGGGATCAAGGTAATGCTGGCCTCATAGAATAAATTTGGAAATTTTCCTTCCATTTCTATTTTTTGAAACAGCTTCAGAAGAATAGGTATTAATTCTTCTTTAAATGTTTGGTAGAATTCTGCTGGGAAGACATCTGGCCCTGGTCTCTTGTTTGTTGGGAGATTTTTGACTACTGATTCAATTTCCTTGCTGGTTATGAGTCTGTTCAGGTTTTCTATTTCTTCTTGTTTCAGTTTTAGTAGTTCATATGTCTCTAAGAATGCATCCATTTCTTCCAGATTGCCTGATTTGTTGGCATAGAGTTGCTCATAATATTGTTCTTGTAATTGTTTGTATTTCTTTGGTGTTGGTTGTGATCTCTCCTCTTTCATTCATGATTTTATTTGTGTGGGTCCTTTCTCTTTTCTTTTTGATAAGTCTGGCTGTGGGGGGGTGGTTATCAATCTTATTAATTCTTTCAAAAAACCAGCTCCTAGTTTCATTGATCTCTTCTACTGTTCTTTTGGTTTCTATTTCATTGATTTCTGCTCTAATCTTTATTATTTCTCTTCTGCTGGGTTTAGGCTTTACTTGCCTAAGTAAGTAAACTTGCCTCAAGGTTGTGTACTTGAGACCTTTCTTGTTTCTTGAGAAAGGCTTGTATTGCTATATACTTCCTTCTTAGAACCACCTTTGCTGTGTCCCAAAGGTTTTGAGCAGTTGTGTTTTCATTTTCATTTGTTTCCATGAATTTTTAAAATTCTTCTTTAATTTCCTGGTTGATCCATTCATTCTTTAGTAGGATGCTCTTTAGCCTGCATGTATTTGAGTTCTTTCCAAATTTCCTCTTGTGATTGAGTTCAAATTTCAAAGCATTGTGGTCTGAAAATATGCAGAGAATGATCCCAATCTTTTGGTACTGGTTGAGACCTGATTTGTGACCCAGTATGTGAATTATTCTGGAGAATGTTCCATGTGCACTTGAGAAGAATGTGTATTCTGTTGCTTTAGGATAGAATGTTCTGAATATATCTGTGAAGTCCATCTTGTCCTGTGTGTCATTCAAAGCCCTTGTTTCCTTGTGGATCTTCTGCTTAGATGATCTGTCCATTGCTGTGAGTGGGGTGTTAAAGTCCCCTACTATTATTGAATTATTATCAATGTGTTTCTTTCATTTTGTTATTAATTTGTTTATATAATTGGCTGCTCCCATGTTAGGGGCATAACTATTTACAATTGTTAGATCGTCTTGTTGGATAGACCCTTTAATTTTGATTCAGTGTCCTTTCTCACTCTTATTACATTCTTTGGTTTAAAATCGAGTTTGGGGATGCCTGGGTGGCTCAGTCAGTTAATCGTCTGCCTTTGGCTCAGGTCATGATCCCAGGGTCCTGGGATAGAGTCCCACATCGGGCTCTTTGCTCAGCAGGGAGCCTGCTTCTCCCTCTGCCTGCCACTCCCCCTGCTTGTGCTCTCTCTCTGACAAATAAATAAAATCTTTAAAAAAATAAATAAATAAAATCGAGTTTGCCCAAGGATTGCTACCCCAGCTTTCTTTTGATGTCCATTAGCAGGATAAATGGTTTTCCATCCCCTCACTTTAATTCTGGAGGTATCTTTCGGTCTAAAATGAATCTCTTGGAGACAGCATATCGATGGGTCTTGCTTTTTTATCCATTGATACCCTGTGTCTTTTGATTGGGGCATTTAGCCCATTTACACTGACAATAACTATTGAAGGATATGAATTTAGTGCCATTGTATTACCTGTAAAGTCACTGTTTCTGTATATTGTCTCTTTTCCTTTCTGGTCTATGTTACTTTGGGGCCCTCTCTTTGCTTAAAGTATCTTCTTTAATATTTCTTGCAGGGCTGGTTTATTGATCACCAATTCTTTTACCTTCTGTTTGTCCTTGAAGTTTTTTATCTCTCCTTCTATTTTGAATGACAACATTGCTTGTCATTTAGCCAATTCTTGGCAGCATATTTTTCTCATTTAGCACCCTGAATATATCATGCCACTCCTTCCTGGCCGGCCAGGTCTCTGTGGATAGGTCTGCTGCCAATCTATTGTTTCTACCCATGGACCTCTTGTCCTGAGCTGCTTTCAAGATATTTTCTTTGTGTCTGAGATTTACAAGTTTCACTATTATATGTTGAGATGTTGACCTATTTTAAGGGGGGGTTCTCTTTGCCTCCTGGATTTGAATTCTGTTTCCTTCCCCAGATTAGGGAAGTTCTCTGCTATAACTTGCTCCAATATACCTTCTGCCCCCTCCCCCTTCTCTCATTTTCCTCCCTCCCCCCTCTTTCCCTTTCCTCTTCTTCTGGGATCCCAATTATTCTAATATTGTTTTGCTTTATGGTATCACTTATCTCTTGAATTCTCCCCTCATGATCCAGTAGTTATCTCTCTTTTTCTCAGCTTCTTTATTCATTTGGTCTTCTATATCACTAATTCTCTTTTCTGCATCATTTATCTTAGCAGTTAGAGCCTCCATTTTTTTATTGCATCTCATTAATAGCCTTTTTAAATTTCAACTTGATTAGATTTTAGTTCTTTTATTTCTCCAGGAAGGGATTTTCTAGTGTCTTCTATGCTTTTTTCAAGCCCTGCTAGTATCTTTATAATCATTATTCTGAACTCTAGTTCTGACATCTTACTTACATCCATAATGATTAGGTCCCTGGCAGTCAGTACTGCCTCTTGTTCTCTTTTTTGGAGTTTTTCCATCCTGTCATTCTTGCAGAAAGGGGTTGCTTTTCTATTTGTAGAGTTGCAGCTATTCTTTTCTTAGATCTCTGGTTAAGTTTGCAGGTGTTCAGAATGATTTGATAGCCATCTATCTGAATTCCTGGGACCAGACAAAACTAAGGTCTCCTACTCCTCTGCCATCTTGGACTTCTCTCTTACTATTTATTCTTTATACACACTTATATTTTTATCATTATATAGAATTGTGCATAAGAGGAATGTATAGATTTATTTCATATTTATTTAACCATCTTAGTTCAATCTATATATTTCAATAAAAAAGGAATTTTCTCAAGAAATGCTTTTCTAGATATATTAAAAATATAAAGCAGATTTTAGAACATTTAAGACACTAAAAGAATGCTATTATACACTTCAGAGATATCCAATTGTGAATAATTGGTGTTACTAATTACAAATCATTTATCATAGGACCCACACAGTGCTTTGACATAGTTGAAATACATTAAGTATTTACTGAATGAATGGTAAACATGAAGTGGTTTTTATAGGGGCAGCCATCCAGACAGGTACATTAGAATCATTTGGATTCCAGGAACATAGAGACCTTAAATTCAATAAGTCTGTGTAGATAGAATGTGATTAAGGAATATGGTTTTTATAACATTCCCCAGTAATTTTGCTAGGCAGTCAGGTTTGGAAACTACTCTTAGGGCAGTCTTAGGAGTTTGCATTTTACATGCTGAATTTTTTTTTAAAGAACACAGCTAAGTTTTACTTATGTCTCTGTAGATTTATAATAATAGTCAGAATTTATATGGTGTTCTGTTGTTTGCAAAGGACTTTTACATAATTCTCTCATTTGATAGTCACAAAGTCCTATACTATACATGTTATAAATTAAGTCTAAATTAAGGAGCAAAGAAAAGCTATGTTAATTGTATCCTTTCCAAATACTGTGCTAAATAATTTAACTTAAATCATCTCATTTAATCAAGAGCCCTCCATAAATTATTCTTGTCCAGTAGACAAGAAAGTTGAGGCTCAAAGGCCTATTTTACTTGCAAAGGACACAAAGCTAATAAGTACCAAACTGGAATTTGAAGCAGTAAAGTAGTTGGGAAGTTAAGCTCAAGGAGCAATAAACTTTAGTTCTTCCTGGCTTTGTCTGTTATGAGCTTGTAAACTTGGGCAAAGTTACTTAGCCTTTCCAATTTTCAGTTTCCTCATCTGTAAATGGGTAATAATAATAATACCTATTTCACAGGTTGATTCATTGTGAAGATTCAATAAGATAAGGCATGCAAGGGACTTTGCACACTGCCAGGCACCTGCTAAACCCTCGTAAATGTTAGCTATTATTATTATTACTGTTATTATTATTATTATTATTAGGTTTCTCCCCAAAGCTTACACTTATTTTGTCATGCCAATTTATCATCATAAAAGAATGTGATAAAAGAAAAAGTATACAATGCCAATTGGTTCTTTATTACTTATTAATGATACCTCACCTCTAAAGTCCTAAATTACATAACTTCCTATTCAACAAGAATTTCTTTTTTTTTTCTTTTTTTTAAGATTTTATTTATTTATTTGACAGAGAGAGAGAGAGCACAAGCAGGGGGAGCGGCAGGCAGAAGGAGAGGGAGAAGCAGGCTCCCCGAAGATCAGGGAGCCCGATACAGGGCGCAATCCCAGGACCCTGGGATCATGACCTGAGCCGAAAGCAGTTGTTTAACCAACTGAGCCACCCAGGCAGCCCTCAACAAGAATTTCTTAAATGTGCTTTGCATATTGTTACAAATGTACAATCAATAGGGTTTGAGTGAACATATTTAATGCTTTGTTGTACATGGTTATATGTAGGTTTTATGGTGAAAGACCTGCCCCCACTCTGTGCCCCCACTGGCTGAATCCACATTGTTCTTATACGGTTATAGAAAGCTAGACTAAGTCTTGTCCTTTCATGGTAGTATGAAATTGTAAAAGGATGTAATTATAATTTGTTTTGTATAATAATAATCTGCATACCTATCTGTCTGAAGAAAGGTATACAGAGGCAAGGCCATGTCTAACTCAACTTTGTATTCCCTCCTTGGCATTTAGTGCAAAGTTGTATTGCATTAAACCAACCTGTTAACTGAATGTTACTATAATCAGCATTTTAAAAACTTAAAAAAAATAAACTTCCCTGAGGTATAGTTTATACACAATAATATGTACTCATTTTTAAAAGGTACACAGTTTGGTGAGCTTTAAAAAAATGATTATACCCATGTAACCCCTCACCCATCAGGATATGGAATGTTTCTACCATCCCAAAAAGTTCCCTTGTGCCCTTTGCAATCAATTCCTGTTCTCCACCAGCCAAAGAGCCCTGGGCTAAAGACAACCACCGATCTGATTTCTAACACTAAAGATAGCTGTATCTGTTCTAGAATTTCATTTAAATGAAATAAAAAAGAGGGTACTGTTTTGTGTCTGACTTACTTTGCTCAGCATATTGTTTTTGAGAATCATTCTTGTTGTCTATAGCAGTAGTTCATTCCTTTCTATTGCTGAATGGTTGTCCATACATATCACAATTGATTTATCTATTCATCTCTTGATGGATTTTTGAGTTATTTACAGTTTGGGACTATTATAAATGAAAATGCTATAATCACCCATTTATAAGCCTTTGTGTGGGCATTTGTTTTTATTTTTCTTGAGGAGTATCTAGGAGTGAAATTTCTAGGTCAGATGGTAAGATACTAACTTTATAGGAGACTGCCAAATGATTTTCCAAAGTGGTTGGACTGTATTATGTTCCCACCAGCAATGTACAGCTGTCCTAAGTGTTCCTAACCTTGCCAAAACTTGATAGTATGTCTTTTTGATATTAGCCATTCTAGAGGGTGTATAGTGGTATCTAATTGTGGTTTTAAGTTACATTTTCCTGATGCCTAATGATATTAAGAATCTTTTCATGTGCTTATTGGTCATTTGTAAATCCTCTTTTGTGAAGTGTCTAGTCAAACCTTTTACTCACTTAAAAATAATTGGCTCATTTGTCTTCCTAATACATAAGTGTTCTTTATATTTTCTGGGTACAAGTCTCTTGTCACACAGGTGTATTATGAATATTCTAGTCTGTGGCTTGTCTTCATTTTCTTGGTAGATTTCTTCTAAGAGTAGATTATAATTTTGATGAAGTCAAATTTATCATTATTTTTCTCTTATGGTTAGTTCTTCATGCATCTTATATAAGAAATTTTTGCTTATCCTAAAGTTGTGAAGATTTTTCTCCTAACTTTTTTTCCTATACCTTGCAATCTTTTATTTTACATATAGGTCCATAATCCATTTTGAGCTAGCTTAGTGAGATGAAGATTGAGGCTCATTTTTTTCCATATAGATATCTAGTTATTCCAGCACGGTTTGTTGAAAAGATTTTTCTATCCCCATTGCATTACCTTGGATTTTTTGTTGAAAATCAATTCTCTATAATATATAGATACATATATATCTTCTATATCTTCTATATAATATATATGATAATATATGTGATCATACCCTATATATACTATATAATATATAGATATTCTATATATCTATATGTATTTATATCTATCTATATTCCATATGTATAGATATATATTCTGTGATAATATTCTATACATATTCTATATAGAATGAGGCTATATACAAAACTATATATATATAAGGACTATATATATAAAAACTATATATAAGACTACATATATAAAAAATGAGACTATATTCTGTAAAACAATGAGACAATATATATAATTTAATATATATGTATTAGAATTTAGTTAAGTGACTACATATATATAGTCTAACATAGTCTCATATATAGAATATAGTCTCATAAATATGTATATAATCTCACTGTTATATATATAACTTCATTGCTTTATAGAATATAGGTCAATCTATATTCCCATACCACACTGTCTTGATTATTATAGCTTATACTAAGTCAGGTAATATAATTTTCAAATTTGTTTTGGCCAATCCAGGTATTTTATGTTTCCATATAATTTTTAGATTCAGCTTATACATTTCTTTTCTTTAGAAACCTTGTTGGGACTTTGATTTGGATTATGTTGAATCTATAGGTCAATTTGAGAAGAACTGAGTCTTTTAATCCATAAACATGATTCCTCCCTTCATTTATTTTAACCATGTGTGTAGTTTTCAGTGTATAGGTCTTACACATATTTTGTCAAATTTTTTCCTAAGTAATCTAAATTTGGGGATGTTATTATGAATGTATTTTTAATTTTACTTTCCACTTGTTCTTTGTTGGTATGTAGAAATACAAATGAATTTGTATATTCATTTTCTAATCTGTGACCCTGTTAATTTCACTTAGCAGTGTACTGGGGTTTTACTTTTCCCATATTCTTTTTTAAAAGTTTTTATTAAGGGGATGCCTGGGTGGCTCAGTCGGTTAAGCGTCTGCCTTCGGCTCAGGTCATGATCCCAGGGTTCTGGGATCGAGTCCCCCATCGGGCTCCCTGCTCCGCGGGGAGCCTGCTTCTCCCTCTGCCTCTGTCTCTCTCTCTGTCTCTCATGAATAAATAAATAAAATCTTAAAAAAAAAAAGTTTTTATTAAGTTTTTAATTTTAATTCCAGTATAGTTAACATACAGTGTTATATTAGTTTCAGGTCTACAATATAGTGATTCAACAATTCTATACATTATTCAGTGCTCCTCATGATAAGTGTACTCTTAAATCCCCATCACCTATTTCACCCATCTACCCACCCACCTACTTTTCCCATAGTCTTGTCAGCACTTGATATTATCTGTTGTTTGGGTTGTAGCCACCCTAGTGAGTATGAAGTGGTATCTCATTGTGGTTTTTATTTCAATTTCCATGATGGATAATGATTCTAAGCATCTTTTCATGTCCTTATTTTTCATTTGTATATCTTCTCTGAAAAATGTCTATTCAAATGTTTTGCTTATGCTTAAATTAGAGTATTTGTCTTTTTATTGCTGAGTTGCAAGAATCCTTTATATATTCTGGATGATATCCTTTTAACTAATCTGTGTCTTTATATGTAAACCTACTTTTTGCAAAGAGCATACAACTAGAACATTTTCTAAAATTCAGACTAGAAATCTTTGCACTTTAATTGGAGTGTTTAGATCATTTACATGTAATATATTATAGATATGGTTGAATTCTGTTGTCTTGCTATTTGTTTTTTATTTGTTCCTTCTGTTTTTTGCTCCTCTTTTGCTCTTTTCCTGCCTCCTTTGGATTAATTTAATATTTTTTAGAGTATTATTTTGTATCTTTGATTGGCATATTAAGTAAACTCTATGTGTTGCTTTTTGCATTTGCTCTAGGCTTATAATACCTATGCATATAATGCATATAATTATGTATATAATACCTATGCATTTTTGCATCACTTTTTAACTTTATATACAGCTAAGTAATATTACACTTTTTCATATATAATGGAAGCTTCTTTTTTTTTTTTTAGATTTTATTTATTTATTTGACAGAGAGAGACACAGCAAGAGAGGGAACACAAGCAGGGGGAGTGGAGAGGGAGAAGCAGGCTTTCCGCTGAGCAGAGAGCCTGATGTGGGGCTCGATCCCAGGACCCTGGGATCATGACCTGAGCTGAAGCAGACACTTAACGACTGAGCCACCCAGGCACCCCATAATGCAAGATTCTTAAAAAAAGATACTTCCTGATCATGGAAAATAGTGAAGGAGAAAACCTCAGGGTCAGTTCCTTCACTGAAACAAATATTAACTTGGAAAAAATCAGAATCAACTATTTCAGAACTCTGGAACCTGGCCAGACATTTACTGCAACCAGTGGAACACTTGGTGAAAGGAAAGACTACTGAACCTTGGTAAGAGAGCAGCACACATGAACCAGCTACCATGCCCTATTCCTCAGTCCCTCTGTTGCTGTGGGGATAGTGCCAGGGTGGGCAATAAGGATAATTGGGTTGTACATTTTGGTTAGTCTGGTTGTTCCCTGGGGGACCAGCACAGACACTTACCTCTGTTTCAGCCCTCTCAGGTTGTGACAGCTTCCCTGACAGCACCTATCAGAAGATTTAAAGAGATGGAACACATTGTTGAGGAGATCATACTCTTCCCGTCATAGACTGACTTCAAAAATAACAACAGAAATTTCAGTGACCACATACAACAAGGAATACAGGCTCTGCAAAAATAGTTTGGAAAAGTCATTATTAAAATAGAAAACTGTAGCCCTTGATAGCAATCCCTGAGAAGGGGGGAGTCTGATTTCCAGAGTTACCACATTATAATATTCAAAATGTGCAGGTCTCAACAACAACAACAAAAAACAAATATAAAGCATACAAAGAAACAGGAAAATGTGGCTCATTCACAAGGAAAAAAAGTAGTTGACAGTTTTGACATATGAAAATCAGTGTATGTTAATAGAATGAAAGGGAAAAAAATCACATGGTCATCTTAATTCACACAGAAAAAGCATTCGACAAAATGCAACATCCTCTTATGATAAAAACACTCAATAAGCAAGTAATATAAAAGATCTTCAACATGATAGAAGCTTAAGCCATATATGAAAAATCCTAGTGAACATAATACTTAATAGTGAAATACTGAAAACTTTCCTCCTAAGATCAGAAACAAAACAAGGATACCTGCTTCTGATACTTCTATTCAACATAGTACTGGGAGTTTTAGCAAGAACAATTAAGCAATAAGAAGAAATTGAAAGCATCCAAATTGGAAAGGAAGAAATAGAATGAGTTCTTTTGCAGATAACATGATCTTATATGTTGAAAATCCTAATGAATCCACCTGCCAATCTCCCCCAAAAAACCCTGTTATAGCTAATAAACGAATTCAACCCAGTTGTGAGATACCAAAAAAACACAAAAGATCAGTTGCCTTTCTATATGATAGCAATGAACAATCCAAAAAAGAAATTAAGAAAACAATTTCATTTTAATAACACCAAAAATAATAAAATAATTACACATATTCAACAAAGCAAGTGCAAAACTTGTATACTGAACTGCAAAATATTGCTTAAAGAAATTAAAGACCTAAATAAACAGAAAAACATTCTATGTTCATAGATCAGAAGATTTAATTTTGTTAAGGTGACAATACTACCCAAAGTAGTTTACAGATTCAATGCAGTCCCTATAAAACACAGTAGGGACTGTGTTTTCATAAGGAATTTGAAGGTATCCCAAATAGCCAAAATAATCTTGAAAAAGAACTAAGTTGGAGAATTCATACTTCACAATGTCAAAACTTACTACAAAGCTACAGCAATGTGCTACTGGGCATACAGATAGACATGTAGACCAATGAAATAGAATTGAGAGCCCATAAATTGACATCTATGGTCAGTTGCTTTTTGGCAAGAGTGCCAAGACTATTCAGTGAGAAAAAGACAGGCTTCAGGAAATGGTGCTGGGAATATTGGATATCCACATGTAGAAATGAAGTTGGACTTTTAACTTACCTAAATTTAAGAGCTAAAACTCTTAAAAGTCTAAGAAAATATAGAACAAATCTTCACAACTTTGGATTTGGCAATGGCTTCATAACTACAACACCAAAAGCACAGGCAATAAAGAAAAAATAGATAAATTTGAGTCTATCAAAAAAGCTTTTGTGCATCAAAGAAAACTATCAAGAGAATGAAAAACAATATGCAGAATGAGAGAAAATATTTACAAATATATACATGATAAAGGTTTAATATTCAGAATATACAAAGAACTCTACAATTCAACAACAAAAAGACAAACAAGATTAAGACAAACAATTTTAAAATGGACAAAGGAATTGAATGGACATTTTGCCAAAGAAAATATACAAATGACAAATAAGCACATGAAAAAATGCTAAACATCATTAGTCATTAGTGAAATACAAATCAAAAGCACAGTGAGCTACTGTGTCACTCCTAATAGAAGGGATGTTATACTCAAAAAATGATAAAATAACAAATGTTGGTGAGGATGTATACTTTGGAACTCTCATATAATGCTGGTAGTGGGAATGTAGAATAGTGTGGCCCTTGTGGAAACAGTTTATCAGTTCCTCAAAAAGTTGAACATAGAATTACCATACGACCTAAAAATTCCACTCCTAAATATACCCCAAATAATTGAAAACAGGGGCTCAGATACTTGAACACTAATGTTCATAGCAGCATTATTCACAATCACCAAAAGATGGAACAACCCAAGTTTCCATCAACAGATGAATGGATAAACAAAATGTAGTATTACATACAATGGAATATGTTTCAGCCATAGGAAGGAATGGAGTTCTGATATATGCTACCACATGGACGAAACTCGAAAACATAGTGAAATAAGCCAGATATGAAGGGACAAGTATGGGTATCATCCCACCTATATGAAATAAGCAGAATAGGCAAGTTCATAATTATATAGTTAAAAATGGTTATGAAGGCAAATTTTATGTTATCTATATTTTACCACAATAAAAAATGCAAAAAACCCCCAAAACCATACAAACAAAAATGCAAAAAAAGATATTCCATTCCTCCCTCCTGCATTTGTGTTATTGTATACATTCTAAATTCTATATATATTATAAACACTCTGGACATTGAATACAATACTCTCAATACAATAAAAAAAGAAAAAAATCTTTTATATTTACCCACATATTTATTATGTCTGAGATTCATCATCTCTTTGTGTAAATCCAAACTTTGATATCATTGTCCTTCATCCTGAATAACTTTTTAAACATCTCTTGCAGTGCTTGTAAGCTGCTGACCAATTCTCTCATGGTTTGTTTGTCTAATAATGTCATTATTTCACCTTTATTTTTTAGGGATATTTTCACTGTGTATTTTTTTCTTTCATTTAAAAATCATCTGGTTTGCATGGTTTTTTGAGGAAAAGTCAGAAGTCATTCTTATCTCCATTTCCTCTGATTATAATGTGCCTTTTTCCTCTGGGTGCTTTTAGGTTTTCTTTTTATAACTTGTTTTTTAGCAATTTGATTATGATGTATCTTGATATAGTTTCCTTCATATTAATTTTGCTTCGGATTCATTAAGCCTCTTTGATTTGTGGGTTTATATGTTGGTTGTTTTTTAATTTGGGGAAAAATTGGTCTTTACTTCTTCATTTTTTTTCCTGCCTCTTTTTCTTCTTGGACTTTAATTATATTCATGTTAGGCCGTTTAATGTTGTCATACAAGTCAGAAGGGCTCTGTCCATTTTTTCTCAAATTTTTTTTTTTTTTTCATATTTAGTCCACATAGTTTCTATAGCTATGGCTTCAATTTCCCTGGTCTTCTTTTATATATCCTAAAGTACCAGTACTCTCATCCAGTGGATTTTTCAATTCAAATACTGTCTTTTTCAGCTCTAGAATATCCATCCAGTCCTTTTACATATCTTTAATTTCACTCTTCATTGTGTTCTTATTTTTATTCAAACCCTTGAAGACATTTACAATAGCTTTTAAAGTCCTTTCTGATAATTCCATCATCTCTGTCATTTTTATGACTGTCCTTATTGATTAATTTTTACTATAGATATGGATCAATTTCCTGCTTCTTCACAAGTCTAACAACTTTTTATTGGATACTGGTCATTGTGATTTTTTGTGTTGATTGTTTGGATTTTGTTATCTTCCTTCAAAGAGTATTGTGGGATTTGGGCAGGCAGTTAAAATACTTGGAGATAAATTTGGTCCTTTCGAGGCTTGGTTTTTAAGTTTTGTTATATAGGTGTAGAATAGCCTTAATCTATGGCTGGTTTAGCCCTACTTTTTTTTTTTTTTCAGAGAGAGGAGAGAGAGAGCATGGTGGGGGGAGGGCAGAAGGAGAGGGAGAGAGAGAGAATCTTGAGCAGGCTCCATGCCCAGTGTGGAGCCCCACCTGGGGTTCAATCTCACAGCCCTGAGATCATGACCTGACCTGGGAGCTGAATGTGCCAGGTGTTGTAAGAGGTCTATACTTGAATGTTTCTCAGCATTGTGTGAGCTCTATGAATTGTGTTCCATGAATTGAACTATAAGCTTATAGTTCCTGGTAGTTATGATTTCCCCAGTAATTGTTATAGTTTTTACTACCCCTGCCTTGTGTAGTCCCATTCTATGCATGCCCAGCTTAGTATTCAGGCACAGACTAAAGGGGAACTCATGCAAACTTCTGGAGCTTTTCTCTCCTCACTCTTATTCTACACCATAGACTCCAGCCTCCCCAGTCTCCCAGAATTCTAATCTCTGTCTCCTCACTTAGCATGACCTACTTGTTCTGCTTAGGTTCCCCATCCCTACACTGTAGCCCAGAAAGTGTCTTGGCAGAAAGCTCTGGTGATCACAGGACTTGCTTCTTTTGTTTCTCTTAAGGATCACAGTCCTGTGCTCTCTATTGTCTACTGTCCGAAAACAGTTGTTTCATAAATTTTGTTCTGTTTTCTAGTCATTTATAGTAGGAGGACAAGTCTGGTTCCAGTTCTTCTGCCATGGCTAGAAGTAGAGCTATAATCTGCTTTTTCATCTCATGGGACAATGATAGGTTATAGCTGTGTTCCCACTTAAGGTAAAGGAAGAATGAGTGAATGAATAAAATGAAGTATAGTAAAATAAGTTGCCAATGCTGTAATCAGACCTCCTTTAGCTTGGGGAAACTTTAAGTTCTCACTTTCAACAAGAATTCTTTATGTTGTGTCGCCAGTTTAATTTAAGGTTCTTTCCTTCTCTCAGGTCAGGCATATTTTAGAAATTACCCCGTCACAATGAGCTTTAATTGATCATTAACACCAATGGAATGCTACCTCGAGTAACATTAGCTATCTTCTTTGATTTCCTCCAACATGAAGTTAAGAACACTGTATATTCCAAATGTGCCTTATTTCACTGAGGGACGAATAAAAAGCTCCAGTTTGCTCCAGTGATGTTGGAATTAAGTCAGCCAACCATGTTTTCAAGGTCAGATACACTAATTTTTGTTTATGATTTCATAGGAAAAATAGTCTTTCTTTGTAAGATCTAAAAGTGTAAGATTCTGTTTTTGAGATTATGGCCAATTTCCTCACTCAATTTGTGTTGAGTGTTTGGATTTTTTTAACCATGGAGACATGATTAATAGTTTGAATGGGTCTTACATATTTTCATGTATACTTTCAAAAAGATGCCTCCACTTCAAGGCTTACTTCATGCTACATATTTTATCTGAGTAGAAAATTAACAATTAGGATAAATGGAAAGGTGAGTCTCTTAAGTATAAAAATCTCTAATTTGAGTTAGCTTGTGTTATGTGTGGTCAGGACTATAGGAGATGTTAAGCAACTTCAAACAAAAAGGTAAGTAAAGAAGACATAATTATTTTTGCTTACTAATATTTATTCAAGTGCCCCCAGCACTGAAGATACAGTGTAAGCAAAACTGATACCTGTAAAATGGGTAGATTTAGTTAGTTATGCCAGGGTATAGAGTTACGTGTCATGCTATTCTATGGAAACATAGCAATCGAGGTGAATGTCAGAAATGCCAGGAGGCTTGACTGAGAACAAAGAAAGATGAGGCGAGGAGAAAGGCAGATAATGGATATGATTTGTATGCATTTAAGGTGAGAAGATTTCCAGAATCTTGAAGAAATATCTTCCATGTTCATCACAGCACTCACTATTCACAGTAGCCAAGATATGGGAACAGCCTCTGTGTCCTTTGGCAGAAAAAAAAGTGAAGGAAATTCTGCAATATGTGAACAACATGGATGGACCTTGAGGAAGTTATGCTCAGTGAAATAAGCCAGACACAGAAAGACAAATAGTGCATGATTCCATTCATATGAAGTATCTAAAGTAGTCAAATTTGTAGGATGACAGAGAAGAAGGATGGTTGCCAGGGGTGGGGGGGAGGGGAAAACAGGGAGTTACTAATCAAGCGGGCATAAAGTTTCAGTTAAACAAGATGAATGAGCTCTAGACTTATGCTGCACAATATTGTACCTATGGTCAACAACACTGTATTGTACACTTCAAAATTTGTCAAGAGGGTAGATCTCATGTTAAGTGTTCTTATTACGATATGAAAAAAAAGATTAGAGGATTCTTAATTATATTCATGGTATAGAGATCTTATAGGAATGTTAAAAAGACTTCAAGAAAAAAAAATTGTTTTGAAGTCCAGTCCCATAAAGACTTTCAGGTTTTCGGCACATGCCTCATTCTTTGACTTTATGAATGGAAAAAGGTGGCATGTATCCACTAGCTTAATCTAAGGTGTCAACAATCCCTCTCTGAAGATATTGAAATAAGAGGAGTGCCTACAATTACTAAAGATCTTCCGGTGATAAAAGAGAAATTGCATAAACTTCTGGCTAATGTATCAGAATGATTCAGCGTTTCACAAAAAATTTGCTTCCGTTGACTTTCCAGTTGGGTAAATTTTCAGGAATACTTTCTCCTCATACATGACTGAGTCGGTGGAAAAGCAAACCGTTCACTCCCAAAGCAGTCATGGCTTCTGAAGGCTGGTCGGAGCCCTGCTTTTACTGTCTTCTTTATATCCACTTTCCTCTCTGAAAGCAATAGGAAATAGACTGAATGGATGACCAAGCCAGGGCAGAATTCTCCCTGCTGGCAGACAGTTTTTCTAGGCTAGGTTAGCAAGGGGGAGATGGCCGGTGAAGCAAAGAGCATGCTCCAGACTCCTTGCTATTGAATTGTCTAGTTCACTTGAAAGAATCTGCACCTAGCGTCTTGCTTATCAAATGTATTCCTTAGAGGACCTGATTAAGGAAGGAAAGAAATAGGATATTGGAGCCACTGCCACAGATCGGCTGTGTGAACATCTACCTAATAAAATACTGCTGAAGCCATGCCTATTAACCTTTAACTTCCGAGTCTATGCATATAGTAAATATTGGCTATATGGATCCTTTTTTTTTTTTTTTTTTTTGAGAGACAGAGAGCATGAGAGGGAGGAGGGTCAGAGGGAGAAGCAGACTCCCTGCCGAGCAGGGTGCCCGATGCGGGACTCGATCCAGGGACTGCAGGATCATGACCTGAGCCGAAGGCAGTCGCTTAACCAATTGAGCCACCCAGGCGCCCCTATATGGATCCTTTTGAGAACTGACTGGAATCTGGACAGCCAAGGTTTTCTGGATAACTATGAATAAGCATCAAGCTTTTTAAAAATTAACTCTTCTAAAAGGAAATAGTTCTGAAATTTATTTTTCTTTTATAAGCAAAATGTATAGAATACAATTTTCTTGAACACCTATGTAATCATTAAAAATTTCAGTCACAGCGATGAGCTGTAATGTGGTGATACCCTTAGGTATAGTGAGATGCTAGGACACATTTTTCCCTATGATACTAACTGGTTCCAGACTCCTGTCCCTTTTTAAGTTGTTGGGTGTTTTCTCCTCATGTCATTTTGTTTGGCTCTTTCCTCACAGACACAGTATGAGTGGACACTACTTCTGTTATTAAGAAACTTTTTAATACTTCTCTTAATTTGTTATTATTGGATGTGGGCATAGATGATATATTGCCAGATTTCCTGTGCAGAGACTCTCGGATGAGTCAAGTTCACTCGCTTTGGTGCATAGACTTGGTGGCATCTGTTTCATCTGTTCAAAGGCATTTGTTATCACGATCTTTTTTTGGAAAGGATAGGTGAGGTTGCTTAGGAGCTGAGCTCTTGTTTGTTGACGTTTTGTTACTATTTTATATGGTTTTTTACACAGTGAAGAGTTAGTTTTCATACTATCAAGATGAATAGCAGGTGCTGTGGTGCAGGACCCCCAGTGGCCTTTCAGGAGGGGGGTGTTCTCTCCCCCATCAGTTGACAGCATTAGCTACATAAATCTCACAAATGGGTTTCTCTATGGGCACTGCCCTCAGCTAGGGGGAGCTGCTTTGCCCCGGGTTGTGCTTCTTCCTCAGGAGCAGCTCACATCCAATGACCAATTTTTGTGAGGGTACATAGGTCCAGCCTTCCTACGTTGACCGAAGACACCTTTGAAAGGCCATCCCAGCTCCAGAACTTTCTGTGGGATTGGCTAAAGCCATTATTGCAACTGCACCACAGCTCACCCTCTCCTGCCCAATCCTGCTTCCCTCACTCCCTTCCAGGTCAACGTCTAGAGAGAATTCCCGTTGACCCTCCTTCAGGCAAATCTCCCTCCCAGAGTCCCCATCTCAGGCAACCCACCCTAAGAGAGGCAGTAATGAGTTCCTTGGCCAATAGCAGCCAGGCTAGTGTCGTCCTTCACAGTTCTGTACATCAACATTTATGCATTAGGATAACACCTCTATCTTGCTCGTCTTCTGCTCCAAGTTCTAGATTTCCATACTTTCTACAGAATTCCTTATTTGAGTGGATACTTTGAAGTTTATTAGTTAAGGTCATAAAAATCAGGCTTCAAAAGATAGATTAGAAGCTAATATTTACTCAGATAACCACTTTTATTGAAGAAGTTTTGTTTAGATCTTTGCTTACAGCCTATAAAGTATCAAGGGCCTTTTCATGTTACATTATTTTATTTTTTAATGTTACAAATGCTCATTTTGATCATCCTCTATTTCTTTTAAACCAAAATTTATGCTCCAAAATAAAGAAATATTTATGAACATCTATTTTCCCATCACAGCCTTAGAGAGCAAATTCTCTTGCCCTCATGCTCTGTCTGCTAAAACTTGGACAAGTGTTAAATATCTTCATCCTTGTCTTTGATATAAGGTCTCCATGCTGCTATTATGACCACTTGCTCCATTAATCTCCACGCCCCATTCATTCTTTTTTTGTTATTTTATTGAGGTGTAGTTAAAAATCCTACCTTATCAACTTTACCTGGCAATTTCTAGTCTTAAACTACTTAAATAGCCTGGTTAACCAACTTGAATGCAGGGATTTAAAAAAAAAATTTGAAAAAAACCCCAAGCATCCTAATGTAGTACAAATTTTAATTTAATTAAAATATGTATAAACAACAAAAAAAAATGTATCACTGATCAAAACCAGCCCTAAACTAAGGTCACCTATTTCACAGAGTAGTACACTTGGAAGGGGCCTCAAAGAAATCATCTAATCCAAGAACCTTATTCTACTGTTGAAACCCAGAGAGGAAAAGTGAATTCCCCAGTGTGTGGCAACAAAAGCTGGAATCTGGAGCCAGATCTTTTGACTATTGGTTCAGAAATCTTACTACCTTACCACATAACCACTGGATTCCTTTTGCTTTCTCTCCAAATCACTCCGTGAACTCAGAGCATTTTCTTGACTCAATACTTTGGAGACCACAGTTATTTCAATTTCATTGCTCTTTAAACCTCAAGTGGGTTTCTGGTATTCCCGCTTCCTAATTAAGTTATGCAACCCATGGACATAATTTAACCAACACAAGTTTGCTCGGGTGAGAAAATATTGAGGTACTTCCATCAATATCAGGGTTTTTCTTAAAGAATAACCCGATAAGACCTTTTTATAAGTTCTACTTGAACCCAATGTGCTAACATAATTGTCAGAAAATGTGCATGCACTTTTATAAAGTGCTTTGCATAGTATACTTCCTTGTGTGAAATTTAGCTTCACCTGTGGTAGGATGAAACTCTTATTCCGACTAAAAGTACATGCAAATTGGTTCACTTCCATATACTTAGGCTTCATCCGCAATAAATTCGTTAACTAACTAAGGAACAAATGAACAACCAGTTATACAAATATCATGAAAAGGCATCAGGGTGAGTTTCAACTTGAATAGGAGTCTTAGAATTACTCTAGAAAGATAAGAATGATGCCAAGTGGAGGGAGCAAGGACTCTGATTCTATTTTACAAATATTTTCCTTTCATATCTCTGGTCTTTGTCAATCTCTTCAGAGTCATCAAGGCAGACAGGCAATTGACAATTTCTTGCAGTAAATTATTTTGCTTAGAAATCCTGCATAGCCGGTACTGCCTGACTTAGCTGGAAATGATAAACTAGCAATGTTGTTATTCGAGTTAGAAGGACCTGAAGGAGCATAAAGCTACCTGCTGTGTTGTCATGGTTTCTGCTTAAGAGAGTGATAAAGAACTTCAGTTTGGGGAAGTGGGAGGCTTCAGCATGCATGAAGAACTGAATTCCCCAAAGTCTTCCATTTAGATTAAATTACCCAGAGAGGAAGTCAGGTCCAGCCTCGACCTCACATATAACTCCATTCTCTAGCAACATCACCAAAGATATCACGGATCTACAAAGGTTTCAGTTATAGAAATGTTTCTCAGTTCCCTGGCTTCTTATGAAGTTTTCTCACATGGCTGGTGTGGGTGAATCTGGCTTTGCTTCTTATTTTTGCTTATTTTTGTGAAGGGACCACACCGGAATGAACCACATCCCTACTATGGGTTGGTTAGGGGCTGAGAGCAATGGCAATGTGAGCGTTTCAATATCATGCTGCCTCTCTGGAGCGAGGCAGTCTCATTTACAAATCTTGACCCTCCTTCCCCACCAACCCACCCCTCAGCCCCCCCTCCCCCACAACAACCTCCTGGCATTCTTTACTGGGCACTGCAATTCAGGCTGAGACCTGCTTCCTTACAAAGGACTTCTTTCCTTCCTATCTGGCATATCCCAGGTAGAAATCACGTTTCATAATGTTTTTCTCCTTTTGTTCTCAGATGTTCTAAGTCGGCTCCCTGCAGCGCATGTCAACATTAGAACACCTGGGGCAGAGCTGGCTCCCAGAACAACAGGAGAGACTTGCCAACAAGCTTGCTTCGGATTTCTCTGCAGTGGAAATTTTGGGACTGGGGCCTGTTTGGAAATATCAGAGACAACTTGGGGAGGGGGCAGTGCCAATGCTTCCTATTAGAACAAGATAGAAAACCACACAGATCATTTTAAAGAAGCCGAGCTTTGGACTGGATGTGAGAAGGAATGGTTTAGAGGAAGTCACAGGTCACTGCTCCCTTGTTGATGAGCAGATTTTGGTTTTGTTTCCTCTGTCATGATTGGAAAAGGATCTGTTGCTAACCTTCTATCAAACTGTTCTTGTAAAACTTGGGGTCCAGCATCAACTCTTGAGGGGAGTGAAAAAGCTATGGAATGTATGTGGAACATGAAACCCCTCCATCACTCTTTCTTTCTTTTCCCCCATCACTAAGTGTGTTTGATCCATTAAAGTCCATCCTTTTGCTGGCACCACCTTTGCCTCTCACGGTCACCTCCACAAAACCTCCAAGGGAGTCAGCTGACTGGGAAAGAGTAAAGAGTTGTGTTTCTGGCTCCTCCACTCAGGACTCTGAGCACTGAAAAACTGCAAACAAAGTCTTTCAACCTGAAACTCTCAAGGGCAGGGTGTGGGGAGGTGTGCAACATGGTGCACGCTCAGCAGGTTGGACATATGTACTTTCCTTCCATTTAATAACTAACTCTCCCCACTGAGCTGCAGTCCAGCTTCTGATGCTTTTCATGGAAAATACCACCACAACACCAACCTTCAGCACCCTTGTGTTTTCTGGCCAGGGAGAAAACTTTCCCTCTTTCCCTGCAGTGATTTTTTTCCTCCTAGTTGCTCATGTTCTAAAATGTTTATTCATTAAATTTGGCTTCTCTGGTTGATTTTGTAGAAAGAGTTTCAGACATTGAAGTCACGCATCTGCACACACATTGGTTGATGCTCCATCGATACCTAAGGACGCAGATGGAAAAGCTCTTTGCTTGCAAGCTGTCTTGTATGACTGCAGAGCCCTACCTTTCATGCAATTCTTCAAGTTCTGTATAACTAGAAGTGGTTATGTGCTGGCTAACAGAGAAGACAACATCACCCCTCTCATACCTCCGTGGAATGTTGCTAGGTAAGAAATAAGAATTGTTCATCCAAAGCCTGGAGAGTCCAGTAGTCTGCTTCTCATGAAGGACCAGCAGATATTTTGTTTAAGAATTCTGGGTTGTTTTCCTTGATGTGAGGTTTAAAAATCTAGAAAAACATTATGAAATGTGATTTCTATCTACTTGGCAGTGAGGGATGGCATGGTATTAGATTTAAACACACACACACACACACACACACACACACACACACTTCTGTGGAGACAAGTTTTAACCTGTATCTTAGAATCCTTGGTTAAATCCCCTAGGAGACAAAGGACGACAGACCTTGTAGAGAGGGGTTTCAGCACGTGGACTCGAATCAGACTGCCCATGTTTAGATACTGGCTCCTTTACTTACCAAGATAGACAAGTTACTTAATGTTTTTGTGCTTCAGTTACCCAATCTGTAAAATGGGGACAATAGTAGTTCCTACTTCATAGGGTTTTTATGATAATTAAATTAAAATTTGTAAAGGGCTGGTGCCTGGCTAGCTCAGTCAGTAGAGTATGAGACGCTTGATCTCAGGGTTGTGAGTTCGAGCCCTGCATTGGGTGTTGTAGAAATTACTTAAAAATAAAATCTTTTAATTGAAAGTAGAGCTACCCTACGACCCAGCAATTGCACTACTGTGTATTTACCCCAAAGATACAAATGTAGTGATCCGAAGCGGCACGTGCACCCTAATGTTTATAGCAGCAATGTCCACAATAGCCAAACTATGGAAAGAGCCTAGATGTCCAGCAACAGATGAATGGACAAAGAAGTTGTGGTATATATATACAATGGAATATTATGCAGCCATCAAAAACGTAAATCTTGCCATTTGCAATGACGTGGATGGAACTAGAGGGTATTATGCTAAGCGAAATAAGCCAATCAGAGAAAGACAAGTATATGATCTCACTGATATGAGGAATTTGGGAAACAAGACAGAGGATCATAGGGGAAGGGAGGGAAAAATGAAACAAGACAAAACCAGAGAGGGAGACAAACCATAAAAGATTCTTAATCTCAGGAAACAAACTGAGGGTTGCTGGAGTGGAGGGTGTGGGAGGGAGGGGGGTGGCTGAGTGATGGACATTGGGGAGCGTATGTGCCATGGTGAGTGCTGTGAATTGTATAAGACTGATGAATCACAGAACTGTACCCCTGAAACAAATAATACATTATATGTTTGTTGTTGTTGTTGTTATTTAATTTTATTTTATTATGTTATGTTAATCACCATACATTACATCACTAGTTTTTGATGTAGTGTTCCATGATTCATTGTTTGCATATAACACCCAGTGCTCCACTCAATACAATCCCTCTTTAATACCCATCACCAGGCTAACCCATCCCCCCACCCCCTCCACTCTAGAACCCTCAGTTTGTTTCTCAGAGTCCATAGTGTCTCATGGTTTGTCTCCCCCTCCTATTTCCCCCCC
>NC_138369.1:45729040-45812959 GCF_054177405.1 Leptonychotes weddellii | reverse complement strand
AGGCAAGAAACAACAAATGTTGGAGAGGTTGTGGAGAAAGGGGAACCTTCTTACACTGTTGGTGGGAATGCAAGTTGGTATAGCCACTTTGGAAAACAGTGTGGAGGTGCCTCAGAAAATTAAAAATAAAGCTACCCTATGACCCAGCAATTGCACTCCTGGGTATTTACCCCAAAGACACAGATGTAGTGAAAAGAAGGGCCATATGCATCCCAGTGTTCATAGCAGCAATGTCTGCAATAGCCAAACTGTGGAAAGAGCTGAGATGCTCTTCAAGAGATGAATGGATAAAGAAGATGTGATCCATATATACAATGGAATATTACTCAGCCATCAGAAAGGATGAATACCCAACTTGTACAGCAACATGGATGGGATTGGAGGAGATCATGCTAAGTGAAATAAGTCAAGCAGAGAAAGTCAATTATCATATGGTTTCACTTATTTGTGGAAAATAAGGAATAGCATGGAGGACATTAGGAGAAGGAAGGGAAAAATGAAGGGGGGTATATCGGAGGGAGAGATGAACCATGAGAGACTATGGACTCTGAGAAACAAACTGAGGGATTTAGAGGCGAGGGGGTGGGGGGATGGGTTAGCCTGGTGATGAGTATTAAGGAGGGCACATACTGCATGGAGCACTGGGTGTTATACGAAAAAAATGAATTGTGCATCACTACATTAAAAACTAATGATGTATTGTATGGTGACTAACAAAACATAATAAAATAAAATTTAAAAAAAACTCTTAATAAGCCAAGAATATCAGGAACTTCCTTAATCTGAAAAAGGGTATGTTAAAAATTAACCAACCAAATAAACAGCAGGAAAAAACCTAGTAAATATATTTAATGGAGAAATACTGGAAGTTTTCCTCCTGAAATTAGAGAAAGACAAGAATATATGTTATCACCACTTCAGTTAACATTTTATTGGAAGTCCCAGCCAGTGCAGTAAGGCCACAAAGAAAAAGGTTATAAGGATTAGAAAAGAAGTAAACAATCATCATCCGCAGATGACATGATTGCATAAGTAGAATCCAAAAAAGTCTACAAACCATTACAAATAAGTAAATTTAGCAAAATTGCTAGATATCAGATCCACATACAAAAATATGAGTGGTATTTCCATATACCAGAAATAAACAATTAGACAACACAAATTTTTAAATGATTATTTATATATATTTATAAATATAACATATTATATATATGTATTTGTAATAGAAAAAAAGTCAACTCTCCAGGATAAAATATCTAGCAAAAGATTTGGAAAACTCCGTACAGAAAACTACAAAACATTACTTAGGGGAATTAAAAAAGACCTAAATAACTAGAAGGATACACCATATTCAAGAATTGGTAGGCTCAATATTGTAAACATGTCAAGCCTTCCCAATGGATACAAAATAAAACAAAAAAATTTCAGAAGGCTTTTTGTGGAAAATGACAAGCTGAAGAATATTAAGATAATTCTGATGAACACTCATGTTACAGTTACTTGATGACAAGGTTTACCATAAAAATACAGTAATTCAGACAGTGCCATTTACAAAAGTATAGACCACTAAAACATAATAGGGGGTTCTAGAAAAGACCTCCAGAGATTTATGATAAAGTAGTCACTGTAATTTAGTAGGTCATAGATGGTCTTTTCATTTAATGGTGCTGAATAGATTTGATATCTATATGGAAAAAGAAATGAATCTTGACTCTTATCTCCTATCATACACTAATCAATTCCAGATGATTTGTAGATCTAAATATAAAAGGGAAAACAATAAAGATTTTAGAATATAGGAGAATACAGAACAATTTCTTAAATAGGAACAGAAAGCAATAAAATGAAGGGAAATCTTGATATTTAGGACTTAATTAAAATTAAGAATTTCTGTTGATCAAGAGGTAGGGAAAGTAAATTAGAGGCCAAAGGATTGTAAAGGAAGATTGAAAATAGTCCTTCTTGGTAGACAATATGAATGTCTATATAGAAAATCCAAAAATTTCTATATATACAGCTAATGAGAGAATGCAGCAAGATTCTTGAAGAAATCAACATTTAAAAAAACCAATAGCACTCCTATACACCAGTAATAATAAGTCAGTTAGAAAATATAACAGAGTAAAAGATGTCTATCATAATAACAAAAACTATAAGCTATCCAGGAATAAATCTAAGAAAGCTTATTCAAGATAATTTTGTGAAGATAATTTAAATACACTACTGAAGAACACAGAAGAAGTCCTAAATAAATGGAGAACTATATCACATTTATGGGCTAGAAGACTCAGTTTGTAAAAATGGCACTTCTCCCTAAAACTCATTTATATATTTAACACAACTACAATAAAAATCTCAACAGGGTTGATTTGTCAACTTAACAAACTAACCCTAAATTTTTATGGAAGGGCAAAGAGTCATGAATCACCAAGACAATTTTGAAGGAGAATGTGGCAAGGGACTTTTCCTATCAGATAATAAAATTTATTAATTACAGAAAGATAGTGCAGTATTTGTGTAAGTACAGATGAATAAATTAATGGAACAAATCTGAGGAGCCACAAATATACCCAAACATTGATGTATGATAGAAATATCACTGCAAGTACATGAGGATTATTCAAGAAGTTATTCTGGGATCATGGTTATCCATATAGGAGAAAAATGAAACTATTCCTCCACCACAATACCACAAATATTAATTTCAGGTACACCAAAGACCTAAATGTTAGTGGCAGATTTATAGGAGGAGGTGTAGGAAAGTATCTTTATGATCTTGAGATAAAGAAGGATTTCTCAAATAAGATGCAGAGAATACAAACCATAGGGGAAAATATTAATAATATGAGTATATTAAAATTTAAAACTTTCATGCTTCCTATTTCCTAGGAATAAAAGGAAAGTTCCTTTACCTGACATAGTTCATCTATCATATTTAATCATATTTAATAATTTACTATGATGAGCATTTCCTAAAATTAAGAAACAAAACAAGGATGCTTCTTACTCATAATTTTCAACATTTTATTGGAGGTCCCAGCCAATGAAAATACAAAACAAGGAAATATTTCAGGTAAAAATATCAGAAAGGAAAAGACAATATTTGCAAATTATATGATTGTTGATCTAGAAAGTCCAAGACAGTCAAGTAAGAAACTATTAGAATTTTCTAATTTTCAACCAGTTAGAAAGTTAAATGGAATAAAATTCTTTTCAGAATAGCAACAACCACAAACATAACTGGAACTAATTTTCAAGAAACTAGCAAATCATATATGAATGAAACTGTAAATTGTTATTTAAGGAATAAAAGAAGACCCAATTGTATTAATTTATCAGCAAATATTTGTAGAGCACCTGTTAAGTGTTAGGCACTGTCCTAGGCATTGGAGCTATTTATAGCAGTAGAAAATTACTTGTCCTCATGGAGCTTCCATTCTAGTAAGGGGGGGACAGATGATAAAATAAATAATAAAATATAAAGTATGTTAAGTGGGGACAAGTGCTATGGAGAAAAATAAGGCAGGGAATAGGGAGTGTTGGGGGGATGCAATTTAAAATAGGGTGGTAGGGAAGGCCTTGCTTAGAGGGACAGCATATGCTACCAAGATGGGAAGTCTTATATTGTAGTGATGTCAATTCTCCTGGTAAATAAATATGTAAATGCAATGCCTTCCCAATCAAATAATCAAGCCAACTTTGGAAAGGGAGAAAAGGCTAGAATTTTCCTAACAGCAAAAACACATGGTAAAGTTATAGTAATTAAAATTGCATGATCCTGATCTACAAACAAAAAAACAAACTAATGGAACAGAACAGAGAGTAAACAGGAATGTGGCATATTAAATAAGTGGTGGTGGTGGGGAGACCTAATTTCCTGCTTCTTAAAGTCTTTAATTATTTGTAGTTTTCCATCAATTCTCTCGGATTTTCACCAAAAGATAATTTTATCCCTCTTTTCCAATTCTTATGCTTCTAATTGCTTTCACTTACTGAACAGCATGGACTAACACTTCTAATACCAGGTTAATAAAATGGTGACTGTGGTCACCCTTGTCTTAAACCTGACTTTAGTGAGACTGCCTTTAGGATTTCCCAAGAAATGAGATGCTGGTCTGGGAGCTAAGATATCTCTGTCTCTATCTATCTCTATCTCTGTCTCTGTCTCTCTATCTTTATTTCTATCTCCACTTCATGTGTACATCTATATCATATATAAAATTAAAAGCATAAAAGCAGTCTGTATATAAATTCATGTTAATGAAATAACAGTTTTTGTACTTTATGATTTTAAGAAGGTATCCATTGGTTCCTATTTTATTGAGTGCTTCTAACAGGAATAGGTTTTTAATTTTGTCAAATGCTTCAATCTGCTAATATGATGCTTATGTATTTGATTGACTTATGATAACTAATGCTTTCCTAATACTAAAACATTCTTGCATTTCTGGAACAAGTTCTGCTTGATCATGACATTTGCTTAGTATGCTGTTGGGTTCTATTTTCAAATATTCTACTTAAGATTTCTGCATCAGTATTCATAAGCAAGATGGGTCTGTAGTTTTTTGTTGTTGTTGGTAAATTACATATATTTTTTGTAAGTTATATTTTCCTAGAACATCAAGTCTCCAGGTCTTTCCCTCATTGTGTCACTAATACATGGTTGAGGTATCCAGAGGCTATAGCAAAAAAATTTGTTTTTTCACAATTTGGCTCCCATCACAATAAACTCAGGGAAAAAGTGGGTGAGAATCCAGCTGTATTCCATCAAACCAGATATTAAAGAGATCTGCAAAAATGTAAACCAGCCACTCCTCTCAGTAATTTTTAAAGGAGAACAGAATTTTTGTTTTTCCTAAAATTGTTATTTATGTTAACATGCAATGGGTTTTTAATTATTTAAAATTTTAATTAATACATAAATATTGTTTAAATTGTCAAATTTAATATCAAATGTGGTAAATAGTAATAGATACAACCCACATAAATGAAAGTTCTTTTGGGTCTTCAGTAATTTTTAGGAGACCCCAAAATTGCTTCTCTTTTGATGGTTACTGTCCCCTTGCCATTTCTTATTTTGTGTCTTTGGGCTTCCTCTCCTTTCTCAAAATTAGGTTGGCTATTGGATCATTTATTTTTGTTAATTTTTTTCAATGAACCAGCTTTTTTGATGTAATAGAGTCAGTTTTTAAATCTCATTATTTCTCCTTTTATCCTTATCAATTTCTTTCTTCTGCTCTCTTTCTATTTGTGTTATTTTCCTACTTTTTATTTATTTATATTATGTTATATATATTATATATAACAATATATATTACACATATTATAATTATATTTAATTCATTTATTTTAATATTTATCAACATAGATATTTAATACTATTAATTTTCTTTGAGCACTGCTTAGCTGTATTGGTGAGATTTTGACGTCTGTTTTCAATATCAGCATTTTCTAGAAATTCTAGGGCTCTTTGATTATATATATTTCAAATATCATAAGTAACATGGGTTTTTTAAATTTTCCTTTTATTTTTCTATGCCCCTTACAAAATATTGCAAAATTTGAAATACGAGAACCTGAAAGCATGAACTTTTACTGTTTATCTGTTTGTACTTTGCAAGCCTCATGCACAGCTCCATGCCAGGTTTGTGATAAATGAGTTTGGGCTAGATCCCCTCTGAAATTCCTTCCAATTCTAAGATTCAATTATTCTAAAAGTATGTGTACAGATTTTTAAATTCTTTTTCTTTAAAGATATTATTTATTTATTCGAGAGAGAGAGAGAGAGAGCACACACAAGCTGGGGGGGAGGGGCAGACGGAGGGGGAGAAGCAGATTTCCCACTGAGCGGGGAGCCTGACCCAGGGCTCATCCCAGGACTCCAGGATCATCATCTGAGCCTAAGGCAGATGCTTAACCAACTGAACCAACCAGGCATCCCTTTAAAATTATTTTTTAAAAAATAGTTGTTCCTCTCCTCAGAAATATTTTATGGCTCTCAGAGAAAAAGCAAATGTCTTCGTTGTGTGCCTCACACTTAGACTGACTGCAGAAAAGTAGAAAATTTCTTACAGGAGGTGAGTTTCGAATAAAGTGGAGGTGGCAAAAGGGCAGGAGACTGAATACAATTCTGGCCATTACCAGCCAGGTCCCCCTGTTCTCAGGGCCACTGCCCAATGTTACTTCATTGCACTAAAGGCCTATTACACTGTGTTCTGTTGACAGCAGAAACTGCACACACTATTTATCTCCAGCAAGGGCAATTGTGCAGCAAGGAGCCCAAATGACTCCTATTTATACACTGACAACATGAAACCCTTATGCCAGCAGCTTGTTACTACCCATTAAATAACATACCATCTATATTTGGAAGTATGCTACCACTCTCAGCATAATTCAGAAGAAGCAAAGTGGCTGATTGGTAAGTTTTACGTTGTATTTGTTTCATGGTTCTGTTTGATTGCCTGAAATCTGTGTTCTGAGGATTTGCCAGGTGTTTTCTCAGAAGCACCCTTCTCTTTTGTGCTCTCCAATATACATTCTCCCAGTAGGCACCTGGTTGGCATTTTACCTATGGGCTGGCGCACATCTACCAAAATCCAGCTTTGGTTGTTTTGTTTTTTCCCAATTTGGCTCCCAGCAGACATACCCTTACTCACAGCAGAGTATAGAAGCTTATACTCATTTTAATATTGTATTTAAATACAGTGTATTTTAAAATGAATCACTTCCTTTCATCTTCCTCTCTTCCTTCTATCTTACAACCATGGCACCTTTGCAGGTTTGTTGGAAGGCAACCACACCTAATTCAGGAGTGGGAATGGGAACACTGGCTTAACCCCAAGAGGCTCTGGACAGCCACCAGGAGGAATTTAAGCTTCCTACTTGTGTTTATCCATGATTATCTGCCACATAGTACTTTTCCTCAGTTCATTTGGATGCAGAACCTGGCGTGAGGAATCCTTCGCACAATGCCATTTAAATGTTTATTGGTTTTTGATAAGCTCCTTTTTCCATGAAAGGAAAAATACATGTATTTTGTGATCCTGGAAGATTCCCATCTATTGGTCTTGGACTTCACTATGAAAGAGAGAAACCTGGGATGGGTGTGAGTGAAAAAAAATAGCAATATGATACACATTTTTAATGTTCTCCAGCCTTAGTCCTTGTAACCTTTCATTAGATTGATCCAGTCACTTAGAGTAAATGTTTTAATTAAAATTATATTTCAAATAGCCAGCAGCCCTGAGGCTTGAAGCAATTGTAAGGAATTAAGGATAGTGCCAAAGAGCCTAATCCCATTTTCCAAGGTACACTCTGTAGAACTCCTCCTGCTGTCTTCACTGGGCTGGAATCGGTCGGCTCTGATCCAGAGGTTGACATTGAGTCCCTTCCCTCATTGCTGTCTGAGTACTTTGGCATGCACAGCACATGTTGCTATCTGTTGAAGGTTCCTGACCTGTTCATCCCAGGTGGATTTTGATTTGAGCAGCTGCTACTTCTCCATTTTAATAATGGTTATAATATTAGCTTATAGCTCAGATTCAGCTAAACAGGAAGTCTAAGATCTTAGATTTAAAAACAGGTTGAGTGGGTTGCCTGGATGGCTCAGTTGGTTAAGTGTCTGCCTTTGTCTCAGGTCATGATCCCAGGGTCCTAGGATCAAGCCCGGCATCGAGCCCTACATCATCAGGCTCCCTACTCAGCGAGGAGCCTGCTTCTCCCTCTCCCTCTGCCCCTCCCCCCATTTGTGCTCTCTCTTGCATATGCTCTCTCCCAAATAAATAAATAAAATCTTTTTTTTTTAAAGATTTTATTTATTTATTCATGAGAGAGGGAGGCAGAGCGAGAAGCAGGCTCCCAAGGAGCAGGGAGCCTGATGCGGGACTCGATCCCAGGACCCTGAGATCATGACCTGAGCCGAAGGCAGATGCTTAACCATCTGAGCCACCCAGGCGCCCTAAATAAATAAAATCTTAAAAAAAAAAAAAAGACAGGCTGGATGAACAATCATCAGAGATGTTATACACTGGATAGCAGAATTGGACTAGACTAGCACACTTGGCATTCCATGGAATGGAAGCAGAGATCACCTTGGGGTAAAGGTACAATAGGTCAACTGAGTGGTGTGTCTGACGGGCTGTCCTGCTTTAATCAGAATAAATTTGATCTGTTTTATACATTAAGGTTCCATGTAAAAAACTTTTTTGAAAATAAAAGGTGTTCTATTACAAAAAAAATAAGCTTCAAAACTAATGTATTAAAAATAATACTTATGGTTTATAAATTTCCTAGAGAATGCACAGATTCCCCCAGGCTTTTAAGACTTGCTCTCTATGATTGGAAGAACAAATATTGTTAAAATGTCTATACCGCCCAAAGCGATCTACATATTTAATGCAATCCCTATTAAAATACCATCAGTATTTTTCAAAAAGCTAGAACAAACAATCCTAAAATTTATATGGAACCATGAAAGATCCCAAATAGCCAAAGCAATCTTGAAAAAGAAAAGCAAAGCCGGTGGCATCACAGTTCCAGACTTCCAGCTCTATTACAAAGCTGTAGTCATCAAGACAGTGAGGTACTGGCACAAAAACAGAAGCATAGATCAATGGAACAGAATAGAATACCCAGAAGTGGAATTACAACTATATGGTCAACTAATCGACAAGGCAGGAAAGAATATCCAATGGAAAAAAAAAAAAAGACAGTATCTGCAACAAATGGTGTTGGGAAAACTGGGTAGCCTCAGGCAGAAGAATGAAACTGGACTGCTTTCTTACACCATACACAAAAATAAATTCAAAATGGATGAGAGACCTAAATGTGAGACATGAAACCATAAAAATCCTAGAGGAGAACACAGGCAGTAACCTATAGTTAATAATACCATATTGCATATTTGAAAGTTGCTAAGAAAGTAGATCCTAAAAGTTCTCATCACAAGAAAAAAAATCTTGAAACTGTGTGGTGATGGATGTTAACTAGACTTAAGGTGGTGATCATTTTGCAATACATACCAATACCAAATCATTACGTTGTCCACCTGAAACTAATATAATGTTATAAATCAATTATACCTCAACCAAAAAAGTATTTAAAAGAATGTCAAAAAAGAAAGAAAGGAAGGAAGAAAAAGAAAGAAAGATAAAAAAGCTAGTCTCTCCAGCTATAACAATGTTCTTTGAAAGGGCAGTCTTAGGGAAATGTGCTCAGTCAATCCATGAACTTAGCTTAGGGGCCAAACTCTGGCTTCAGAATTCTAAAGATCAGATCTAAAGCCTTGATAAATCTCTAACCTGTTCCCTTGTCTTCAGATGATCCATGGACCCATTTCTTTACCTTAAAACAGAAAAACAGATCCCAACAGTACAAACTTGGAAGAGATATTGTGAAATTCTTAGATCATTCAATAGGAGAGAAACTCTAGAAATTTCCTAAGGAAAAGTTATGTTTCACTCACACGTACTCAGTCTACTAGGAAATTACAACCCTAAAAATAGGTACAAAGTCCAGCTCAAGAGGCCACTCTTAATAAAATCCTTGTATCTGTAATTCTTTGGTCCCACCCTAAATTGAGCTTCCTACAGGTCTAGGGTTCCTTTTGCCTGAATTCATGTGCTTCCTGTAGTCTGACCTGAGCATCTCTGCCCTAGCTCCCGAGAGACTGCTGTTTCTGGTTCACAGCTTTAACTCTTGGGCTCGGGCTAACATCTCTATGTTCCTGAGAATCTTTTCTTCCACAGAGGCTATACCTTCAACTCTGTTTCACAGTATTTGGTCTCCTCTGGAGGAATTTGTCAGGTTTCTCTTATATGTACAACAAGAATAATTCTATACTACAGTCATTTATTCATGGAGAAAAAAGAGACTATTTTTATACATGAAAGTGGGTATCACCGGTAGGAAGGGTCTGAAGATCAGAGCAGTAAGTAGTGACTCCTCTCAGGATCCTTTTTCTAAACCACCAGACTTGGTTGGATACTTATGTACTTTATTATTTAACTACTTGTAATGATCTGTTCAATTTCTATCTTCCCCATTAAGCTGTAAACTTCATGATGACAGAACCTTTATCTGTTTTGTTCATTACTATATTTCTGGGACCTGGTAGAATACCAGGGAGATAGTAGGTGATCAATATATACTTGGAGATTAACTGACCAATGTTAAATTAATTGCTTAATATCTTAGGGCTTTAGTTTTTTCATCTATAAAACCAGGGGATAGAGTAGATCATCCTCACAATCTTTAGCAGATGGAGCTAAATTGTGTCATGATTTGCGAAGTGTTCTGATGTCTGCAATTTACTATGAAATGCATTAAAAATATAAGATGGATTGTTGGATGCATAGAGGGATGGATAGATATGGGATAAAGCAAGCATAATACCATGTTAATTGTAGAATACAGGTACTGAATATAAGGATATTTATTTTACAGTTACTTCAACTTTCTGTGTATCTTAAATTTTTCAAAGTAAAATGTTGGGGAAAATGTGTGGTTCAGAATACCCTAAAACATAGACTTTGATAGGGAAAAAAAGCTGAAGAAAATAATTCAATATAAAAATAACCAACAAGCGTTCAAGATTAAGAATAGAGTGAACAGATGAAATAAATGTATACATTTTAATAAAATTTTGTGAACTTGCAAAAGAAACAATAATTGTATTGTAAGACTTTAGAGGAGAGACAACAATCACAGGAGACTACTGTATTGTAAGTAGTACTTACAATAATAAGTAAGTAAGAGACTACTGTATTGTAAGAGACTCACTGTATTGTAAGACTTTAGAGGAGATACAACAATCACAGGAGACTATTAGGTGGAAAAAGTGCTCCATGGAGTAGGTAATATTTCAGCTGGGTATTGAAGGATGTACATGATTTGGATGGGTAATGAAAATAAGAAAAGTAATTTTTAAGAAGCTGAGGATAGCTAAAAATGATAAAGTGAATATATGTTTAGAGCAAGAATGGGAAAACAAGGACAGTGAATTTTACATCAGCTTAGCTGCAACTAAAAAGGGGGAGGTAGGGTGGAAAAGCAATAATAATAATAAATAAAATGTGTTAGAATCTTCCTTATAGGGGCACCTGGGTGGCTCAGTCGTTAAGCGTCTGCCTTCAGCTCAGGTCATGATTCCGGGGTCCTGGGATCAAGCCCTGCATCGGGCTCCCTGCTCACTGGCGAGCCTGCTTCTCCCTTTCTCACTCCCCCTGCTTGTGTTCCCTCTCTCGCTGTCTCTCCCTGTCAAATAAATAAACAAAATCTTAAAAAAAAGAATCTTCCTTATATGTGTGAGGTGCCTGCACATAGCACTTTCCATTAATTATCTCATTTAATCCTCAAAACAACCATATGAGATATTACAACTACAATCATACGAGTAAGGAAACTGAGATTTACAGAAGTTTAGTCATTTGCCCAATATCACACAGCTAGTAAATGGTAGAAATGGTACTGAAACCAGGTTTGTCTAACTCCAAAGCCCAACTACTTAACCATTAGACATAATGCCTCCCTGGTAAATTGAGGCCACACTCTATACTATTAACTACCAAAATAAGGAGTTTGGGTTCCACTTTCTAACTGGAGATCCATTGAAAGATTTTGATGATCAGAGATCTTAAAAGAAGTGTACCTTGTAGAAATAAGCAAGAGATTGAAGCCAGGAAGCACAATTAGGAGACTGTCACAAGAAAAGGTGTGAATAAAGGTCTTACCCCAGAATAATATCTATGGAGACAGAATAAAGGAATAGTCTTTAAGAAGAAATAATTTATTGACCTCTTCCTACTAATATTATATTGAGAAATTCACTGCTTTAGTATTAAATAGTCAAATCAAAAGTGTCTTTAGGAGTTATATTGTGTTAGCTCAGTGAAACTCCAAATGCAAATGAGCAGCCCAAATGTCATTCCAGTCCACTCACCAAGCTACTCAGGTCTCAGGGCTGGTTTGAGAATCTTTAGAGTATTTTTTAAAAAGATTTTATTCATTTATTTGAGAGAGATAGAGAGACAGAGAGAGCATGACTGGGGGGGAGGAGCAGAGGTATAGGGAGAAGCAGACACTCCACTGAGCCAGGAGCCTGACATGGGGCTCAATCCCAAGACCCTGAGATCATGACCCAAGACAAAGTCAGACTCTTAACCAACTGAGCCACACAGGCGCCCCTACAGAGTCTTTAGATAGGTCAGGATTCGTTGAGACATCTACAGAACTCCTTTGGACCTAGTCTTTCAATTCCCTATCACTACCCATGAGCTCTAGAGTGGATCCAAGAATCCAAACCTGTGTCATACCATCAGTAATCCAACAGAGCTAATCCCCTCCCCCAAGAATTGGATCTAGAACAACCAGGGTTTGTTAGGCAGTCACAGAACTTAACCTGATCCACTGGGATGGCTGTGGCTTTCTGTTGCAACCTGCCTGAAGGAGTTAGCTGAAGGGTGGAAATTCTTATCAAAAGAGATATATATGGATATGGAGGTGGATGAAAATGAGAGGGGTGGTGTTTCCTGGGGAACATTTATTTACACATGGTGTGGGGTCCCTGAAACAGCTCTCTGGTGTTCCTTCCTCCCCTTTCTCTCTCTCAGGTTATTTCCTTAATAAAGTGAAAGACTAGGGAGTATGGACCATGAAACAAGAGAAGAAAAGATTCCTGAAAATATAGACCAGCACAAATGTGTGTGTGTGCATATGTGCACGTGTGTGACTATATCAATATCCAAACAAGATAGAAAGCAAGTTCTCAAAGAGTGATAGGGTGTTGAAGAGGGAGGCTACATCAGACAGAATTAGTAATTGCATTATTTTCCCCACATGTTTACAATCAACAGGCTTTGAAGTCCAAGGAGATTTGTAGAAGGAAGAGTACCATTCAAGTGGGAGCCCAAAGCTCAGACACTCAGAAATCACTTGTAAAGAGGGATAGTCTCATGGGGCTGTTGTGAGAATCTAACAAAAAGATAGATGAGTCAGTGCTTCATAAACTGTAAAGGGTCTTTAAATTGCAAGGTGCTATATAAACTGTAAAATACTATACAAATGTAAGGGATGATGATTATGATTATTTGAGGAGGAAAACATTATTCTGAATGTAGTCTGTGGCTTGAGAATAGACAGTAATAAGGTTATTTTTTACAAACAACAGAACTTCCCTGTTGAAATGCATCTTCTCTCTTTCAAAATCAATAACCTTGATGGGGCTTGACATTTATTTCAAAGAGAAACAATTCAAAACATATGAAACTCCTTTAATGGGATTAATTTCCTTTAGAACTAGTTTATAAACCACCCCAAATTATCTCATTAATTTATAGTCACATTTCGTTTTGAGCCTTACATGTTATCTAGCTTAACCATGAGAGTTGACTCCAAAAGAATTTTACATGTTTTTTTTAAATCAAAATTCACTCCTTAAAACAATAATTCTTAACCGTTTGTGTGTGTGTGTGTGTGTGTGTGTGTGTGTGTTGAGGACCTGCCAAAATACACAATACCCAGAACTGTTTGTATGGGAATCTGTGTTTTCCCAGGTAAAGAACTCCTGATGTTCCACAAGTTACAGAAATTCAAATTTGAGGGTTACAGATCTAAGGACAATCATTTTCTGAGCATAAGCAGCAGGCTTGTTGGAATAAATGTTTAGGCTCCCAAAGGAATTGTTTAAAGGAAACCACACCACTGTAGGAATGATCACATGGTATGAGTATCTAAAAATTAGCCATTAGAGTCATATAGGGTTTATGTTGTCATTTCCATAGCTCCAGTGGTTTTTGTTGTGCTTGTGCGTGTGTGTGCGTGTGTGTGTGCGCGCACGTGCGTATATGTATGCTCTTTGCTAGTGGGATGCTTAGGGCAGCAGCATTTGCTTCCCTAGGTGTCTACCCTCAGCTCAATTTAACCAACTTAATCTAAAAGAGCCATAGCCCTAGGAAAAGGCAACTAATGGGCTGAAATTGCCCTAGAGGCCCACCTGGTTACAGGAGAAGATGAAAGGCATGATTGGCATTTGTTTAGCTGCTCCTGGAGGAGTCCTGGCCAAGGGAGGATTTGGGGCTTCCACTGGTGTTCTCCTTATGAAACAGAGAGGATTTCTTGTGATCCTCTCGCACACCAACCACTGTTAGGAACAGACTTTAGATGAATTAATTCATTTAACTATTTTTTATTCAAGTATAATTAACATACAGTGCTAAATTAGTTTCAGATGTACAATATAATGATCCAACAATTCTATACATTTTTCACAGCCCATCAAAATAAGTGTACTCTTAATTCCCTTTATTTATTTCATTTATCTTCCCAGCCACCTCCCCTTTGGCAACCACCAGTTTGTTCTCTGTATTTAAAAGTCTGTTTTTTTGTTTATTCCTTTTTTCTGTTTGTTTTTTTTTTCATTTGTTTTGTTTCTTAAATTCCACATATGAGTGAAATAATATGGTATTTATCTTTCTCTGACTTTTATTTCACTTAGCACTGTGCTCTGTAGGTCCATTCATGTTGTAAATGGCAAGATTTCAATTTTTTTCTATGGCTGAATAATATTCTGTAGTCTATATATACCACATCTTCTTTTTTAAAAAAAGTTTAAAAATTTTTCAAATTTAAATTCAATTTAATTAACATATACTGTATTATTAGTTTCAGAGGTAGAATTCAGTGATTCATCAGTTGTATACAACACCCAGTGCTCATTACTTCAAGGGCCCTCCTTAATGCCCATCACCCAGTTACCCCATCCCCCCACCCACCTCCCCTCCAGCAACCCTCAGTTTGTTCCCTGAAGTTAGGAGTCTCTTATGGTTTGTCTCCCTCTCTGTTGTCCTCTTATTTTCCTTCCCTTCCCCTATGTCCACCTGTGGGCAAAATCACATGGTATTTATCTCTCTCTGACAGACTTATTTTGCTTAGCAAAATATCCTCTAGTTTCATCCGTATCACTGCAAATAACAAGATTTCATTCTTTTTGTTGGTTGTGGTATATACATTCCATTGTACATATATACCACATCTTTATTCGTTCATCTATTGGTGGACATCTGGGCTCTTTCCATAGTTTGGCAATTATGGACATTGCTACTACAAATATTAGGGTGCATGTGCCCCTTCGAATAACTACATTTGTATCCTTTGGATAAATACCTAGTAGTGCAATTACTGGGTCATATGGTAGCTCTATTTTTAATTTTTTGAGGAACCTCCATATTATTTTCCAGAGTGGCCACACCAGTTTGCATTCCCACCAACAGCATAAGAGGGTTCCTCTTTCTCCACATCCTCACCAACATCTGTTGTTTCCTGAATTGTTTATTTTAGCCATTCTGACAGGTGTGAGGTGGTTTGTCATTGTGAGATTTTGATTTGTATTTCCCTGATGCTGAGTGATGTTGAGCATTTTTTTCATGTGTCTATTGGCCATTTATATGTCTACTTTGGAGAAATGTCTGTTCATGTCTTCTGCCCATTTCTTGACCAGGGTTTTTGTTTTTTTGGGTGTTGAGTTTGTTAAGTTCTTTATAGATTTTGGATACTAACCCTTTATCTGATAAGACATTTGTAAACATCTTCTCCCATTCTGCAGGTTGTCTTTTAGTTTTGTTGATTGTTTCTTTCACTGTGCAGAAGTTTTTTTATCTTGATGAAGACCCTATAGTTCATTTTTGTTTTTGTTTCTCTTGCCTTTGAAGATGTGTCTAGCAAGAAGTTGCTTCAGTCAAGGTCAAAGAGGTTGGTGCCTGTGTTCTCCTCTAGAATTTTGATGGATTCTTGTCTCACATTTAGGTCTTTCATCCATTTTCAGTTTATTTTTGTGTATTGTGTAAGAAAGCAGCCCAGTTTCATTCTTCTGCATGTGGCTGTCTAATTTTCCCAACACCATTTGTTGAAGAGACTGTCTTTTTTCCATTGGATATTCTTTCCTGCTTCATCAAAGATTAGTTGACCATAGAGTTGAAGGTCCATTTCTTGGTTCTCTATTCTGTTCCATTGATCTATGTGTCTGTTTTTATGCTAGTACCATCCTGTCTTGAGGATTACAGCTTTTTAATATGGCTTGAAGTCCAGAATTGTGATGCCTTCAGCTTTGATTTTCTTTTCCAACATTCCTTTGGCTATTCTGGATCTTTTGTGGTTCCATACAAATTTTAGGATTGTTTGTTCCAGCTCTGTGAAAAATGTTGATGGTATTTTGATAGGGATTGCTTTAAATATGTAGATTGCTTTGGGTAGCATAGACATTTTAACACTATTTGTTCTTCCAATCCATGAGCATGGAATGTTTTTCCATTTCTTTGTGTCTTCCTCAATTTCTTTCCTAAGTTTTCTATAGTTTTCCTTTACCTCTTTGGCTAGGTTTATTCCTAGGTATCTTATGGGTTTTGGTGCAATTATAAATGGAATAAATTCCTTGATTTCTCTTTCTTCTGCCTCTTTGTTAGTATATAGAAATGCAACTGACTTCTGGGCATTGATTTGATATCCTGCCACTTTGCTGAATTCCTGTATGAGTTCTAGCAATTTTGGGGTGGAGTCTTTTGGGTTTTCTATATAGAGTATCAGGTCATTTGCTAAGAGTGAGAGTTTGACTTCTTCTTTGCTAATTTGGATGTCTTTTATTTTTTTTTGTTGTTGTTGTCTGATTGCTGAGGCTAGGACTTCCAGACTATGTTGAATCAGAGTGGTGATACTGGACATCCCTGTCATATTCCTGACCTTAGGGGAAAAGTTCTCAGTTTTTCCCCATTGAGAATGATATTCACTATGGGTTTTTCATAGATGGCTTTTATGATATTGAGATATGTTCCCTCTATCCCTACAATGTGAAGAGTTCTAATCAAGAAAGTATGCTGTACTTTGTCAAATGCTTTTTCTGCATCTCTTGAGAGGATCATATGGTTCTTGTCCTTTCTTTTGTTAATGTATTGTATCACATTGATTGATTTGCAGATGTTGAACGACACTTGCAGCCCAGGAAAAAATCCCACTTGGTTGTGGTAAATAACCCTTTTAATATACTGTTGGATCCTATTAGCTAGTATCTTGGTGAGAAAGAATTTTTGCATCAATGTTCATCAGGGATATTGGTCTGTAACTCTCCTTTTGGTGGGTTCTTTGTCTGGTTTTGGGATCAAGGTAATGTTGGCCTCATAGAATGAGTTTGGAAGTTTTCCTTCCATTTCTATTTTTTGAAACAGCTTCAGAAGAATAGGTATTAATTCTTCTTTAAATGTTTGGTAGAATTCTGCTGGGAAGCATCTGGCCCTTGACTCTTGTTTGTTGGGAGATTAAAAAAAATTTTTTTTAAAGATTTAATTTATTTATTGAGAGAAAGTGAGAGCGAGAGTGAGAGCAAGAGAGAGCACAGGCAGAGAGGAAGAAACAGACTCCCCGCTGAGCAAGGAGCCTGATGTGGGGCTCGATCTCAGGACCTTGAGATCATGACCTGAGCTGAAGGCAGACACTTAACTGACTGAGCCACCCAGGTACCCCTGTTAGGAGATTTTTGATTACTGGTTCAATTTCCTTGCTGGTTATGGGTCTGTTCAGGTTTTCTATTTCTTCCTGTTTCAGTTTTGGTAGTTTATATGTTTCTAGGAAAGCATCCATTTCTTCCAGATTGTCTAATTTGTTGGCATATGACTGCTCATAATATTCTCTTATAATTGTTTCTATTTCTTCAGTGTTGGTTGTGATCTCTCCTCTTTCATTCATGATTTTATTTATTTGGGTCCTTTCTCTTTTTCTTTTTGATAAGTCTGGCTAGGGGTTTATTGATCTTATTAATTCTTTCAAAGAACAAGCTCCTAGTTTTGTTGATCTGTTCTGTTTTTTTGATTTCTATATCATTGATTTCTGCTCTAATCTTTATTATTTCTCTTCTCCTGCTGGGTTTAGGCTTTATTTGGTGTTCTTTTTCCACCTCCTTTAGTTGTAAGGTTAGGTTGTGTATTTGAGACTTTTCTTCTCTCTTGAGAAAGGCCTGTATTGCTATATAGTGCCCTCTTAGGACTGCCTTTGCTGCATCTCAAAGATTCTGAACTGTTGTGTTTTCATTTTCATTTGCTTCCATGTATGTTTTAAGTTCTTTAATTTCCCAGTTGACCCATTCATTCTTTAGTAGGATGCTCTTTAACCTCCATGTATTTGTGGTCCTTCCAATTTTTTTCTTGTAGTTGACTTCAAGTTTTAAAGCATCATGGTCTGAAAATATGCATGGAATAATCTCAATCTTTTTGTACTGGTTGAGACCTGATTTGTGACCCAGTATATGATCTATTCTGGAGAATGATCCATGTGCACTTGAGAAGAATGTGTATAGTATCAATGTGTTTCTTTAATTTTGTTATTAATTGGCTTATATATTTGGCTGCTCCCAAGTTAAAGGCATACATATTTACAATTGTTAGATCTTGTTGTTGGATAGACACTTTTATTATGATATAGTGCCCTTCTTCATCTTTTATTACAGTCTCCGGTTTAAAATTGAGTTTGTCTGATATAAGGAAGGCTACTCCAGCTTTCTTTTGGTGTCCATTAGAATGATAAATGGTTCTCCACCCCCTCACTTTCAATCTGGAGGTGTCTTTGGGTCTAAAATCATCTCTTGTAAGCAGCATATCAATGGGTCTTGTCTTTTTATCCATTCTGATACCCTATGTCTTTTGATTGGAGCATTTAGCCCATTTACATTCAGGGTAATTAATGAAAGATATGAAATTAGTGCCATTTTATTACCTTTGTAAAGTTGCTGTTCCTTTCTGGTCTTTGTTCCTTTTGGGCTCTCTGTTCAAAGCATCCCCTTTAATATTTCTTGCAGGGCTGGTTTAGTGTTGACAAATTCTTTTAGTTTTTGTTTGTCCTGGAAACTCTTTATTTCTCCTTCTTTCTGAATGACAGCCTTGCTGGATAAAGTATTCTTGGCTGCATATTTTTCCCATTCAGCATGTTGAATATATCATGCCAGTCCTTTCTGGCCTGACAGGTCTCTGTGGACAGGATTGCTGCTAGCCTTATGTTCTACCCTTGTAGGTTAAGGACCTCTTGTCCTGACCTGCTTTCAGGAATTTCTCTTTATCTTTGAAATTTGCAAGTTTCACTAATATGTGTAGAGGAGTTGACATATTTTTATTAATTTTGAAGGGGTGGTTCTCTGTGCCTGCTGGACTTGAATATTTCCTTCCCCAGATTAGAAGAATTTGTTCAAATAAACCTTCTGTCCCTCTCTCCTGCTCTTCATCTTCTGGGACCCCTATTATCTGGATATTATTTCACTTTATGGAATCACTGAGTTCTCAAAGTCTCCCTTCGTGATCCATTAGTTGTCTTTATCTCTTCTTTTCAGCTTCCTTATTTTCCATCATTTTGTCTTCTATATCACTGACTCTCTTCTACCTCATTTAGCCTCACTGTTAAAGCCTCCATTTGTGACTGCATCTTAGTAATAGCATTTTAATTTTGGCCTGATTCGATTTTAGTTCTCCTATTTCTACAGTAAGGGATTCTCTAGTGTCTTCTATGCTTTTTTCAAGCCCAGCTAGTATCTTTATAATAGTTTTTTATAAATTCTAATTCAGATATTTTACTTATATCCCTATTGATTAAATCCCTGGCTGGGAGTATTACCTCCTGTTCTTTCTTTTGGGGTGAATTTCTCCATCTAATCTAATCATTTTGTCCAGAAAAGAAAGGAGGAGGAAATGAAAAAAAGAGAGAAAAAAAAAAAACCAGCAACAATTTCAAGAAACAAAAATTTCAAGAAGTGTTTCTTGTGCATATTGTGTACACCCTTCTGTTGTGTTTTGGCTGCTCTCTCCCACTGGACCTTCCTCTACAGAGTTCCTTCTTACTTGTAGCGCAGAGTGTTTGGATCTTTAAGTAGGTGTGCTTTGATCTGTTTGTCAAAATAAGCCTCGCATCTGCCATGTTTTCTTCCTCCAACTGTGCAAATTGTTTCCTTAATCCTCAGATTGTCTTCCTTGTTGTTCAAAATAGTTGAATGTTGATCTAGCTTTTGGAGATCAGGATTATCCAAGAGAAGCACTTCTGACATGAAGGAGAATTCTGGAGAGCAAAAACTGAGGCAAGAAGAAATTTTCTTCCTCTATTGATATGTTGTCACTGTGGCCTGAGGCAGAGGACAGAGACCTGCACAGGCGATGCTTAGTGGTACAGACCACTAGGACTTAGCGACAAGCCAAGCACCTGCCAATCTGATCTTCTGCATCTTTTCCATCTTCTTTATCTGTTGATCTATCGATGGATGCTTGGGTTGTTTCCTTATCTTGGCTATTGTAAACACTGCTGCAGTAAACATAGGGGTGCATATATCTTTTCAAATTAATGTTTTAATTCTTTGGGTAAATACCCAGTAGTGGAATTATTGGATCATGAGGTAGCTCTATTTTTAATTTTTGAGGAACCTCTATACTGTTTTCCACAATCGCTATACCAGTTTGCATTCCCACAAATAGTGCATGAGGGTTCCCTTTTCTCCAGATCCTCGCCAACGCTTATTATTTCTTGTGTTTTTGATTTTAGCAATTCTGACAGGTGTAAAGTGATATTTCATTGTGTTTTAATTTGCAATCCCTTGATGATTAGTGATGTTGAGCATCTCCTCATGTGTTTTGGCCATTTGCATGTCTTCTTTGGAAAAATGTTTATTCAATCCTCTGCCCAGTTTTTTTTTAAATTTTTTAAAGATTTTATTTATTTATTTGAGAGAGAGAGAATGAGAGAGAGCAAGCACATGAGAGGGGGGAGGGTCAGAGGGAGAAGCAGACTCCCTGCCGAGCAGGGAGCCCGATGCGGGACTCGATCCAGGGACTCCAGGATCATGACCTGAGCCGAAGGGAGTCGCTTAACCGACTGAGCCACCCAGGCGCCCCTCTGCCCAGTTTTTAATTGGATTATTTGTGTGTGTGTGTGTGTGTTGTGTAAGTTCTTTACATATTCTGGATATTAATCCCTTATGGGGTATATCATTTGCAAATATCTTATCCCATTCAGTAGGTTGCCTTTTTGTTTTGTTGGGGATGGTTTCCTTTGCTGTGTAGAAGCCTTTTATTTTGGTGTAGTCCCATTTGTTTAATTTTGCTTTTGTTTCATTTCCCTTGACAGAGGAGACATATCTAGAAAAATATTTCAATAGCCGATGTCAAAGAATTACTGCCTTTTTTCTTCTAAGAATTTATGGTTTCAGATCTCACGTTTAAGCCTTTAATCCATTTTGAGTTTATTTTTATGTATGGTGTGAGAAAGTGATGTAGTTTCATTCTTTTGCAGGTAGCTGTCCAGTTTTCCCAACACCACTTACTGAAGAGGCTTAGCTCATTTAATTCTTAAAATAATCTCCTCAGCAAGGTACTATTGTTCTCATTTCATAGATGAGAAGATTGAGACACAGAAAAACTATAATCAAAGACAACTAGCTAATAACTAGCAAAGTCAAGATTTAAACTCAGATTTGATTCCAGGCTCTTCCTGTAGCCCAACACTGTCTCTTTCCATTTCTTTCCTGGCTTCTGAAATGTTCCATAAGCCTCTCCCTCCCTGGAGGGCTCTTGGAAGTGAAACCCATTCATTTATCTCCTGAAGGACAGTGTCTTGAACGGCCCATCAGACACCGAGGACTGAGACTCATTTACTGTTATTACTAACTTCCTTCATGACCTTGGCCAGCTCCTTAAGTGGCCGGGGGCCTCAGTTTTCTCAACTGTAAAATGAGAAGACAGAACTAGATGAAACCTCCAGCTGTAAAATTCAGTGACTGCATTCTGTGTGCTCACCCTATTTCCCCAATAGGCATGTCTCCTCATTTTGTGGGCTGCTCACAACTCACTAGTAGGCTGCCCCCTTCTCTCACCACCCAAGCTAGAAGTATGTTCCACTCCCACAACACCTACAGCTTTTACTCTTTTTTTGACTCATCTTATTCATTCTCCTTCCATATCTTATCTGAATTTAACTAAATTCCTCAAATATTTTTATTTCTTTTTTAAAAAAGATTTTATTTATTTATTTGAGATAGAGGGAGAGAAAGAGCACATGAGCAGGGGGAGGGGCAGAGGGAGAAGTAGACTTCCCGCTGAGCAGGGAGCCGGGGCATGGGGCTTGATACCAGGACCCTGGGATCATGACCTGAGTTGAAGGCATACACTTAACCGACTGAGCCACCCAGGTGCCCTGATTTTTGTTTATTTCTTTAACTTCTATATAGTATTCCAATTTATGAGTAAACCACAATTTATGTTCTAATTCCCTCATTAAGACAGTTGGTTGTTTCCATTTTTCACAAAAGTGCGGCGACTAATATTCTTTTACTTGCCTTCTTGAGTACATGTGAAAGAGATTCTCTAGAGAGGATGTCTAGAAATGGAATTACTGAGTCATAGGGTTTGTGCATTAGATATTGCCAAATTGTTCCCCAAAGTGGTAGTACCAACATGTTTCCACTTGCAGTGTGTAAGCATTCTGTCTCCCATATCCTTACCAATACCTATCAAGCTTAATTTTTTTTTTCCAAACTAACATTTTGACTGCATATGTCTCACAGCACCGACCACTTTCTTCTTTATATTTGTATATATGCTACCTCCCCTACTGGACAGTAAACTTTATGAGGGCAGAATCTTTGCTTAACTCATTTTTATATTCTTCCCACAAAATTTATTGAGCTTAATAAGTATACAATAAAGAGTTATGAACAAAAAAAATAAGCAGAATTAATTAATCTTGACCCAAGGAGATGGGGAGTTCCATGGGGCAGGGATGAGGTGTTCTATCTCTATTAATCCGGTGTAGAGATATGGGTAGGGAATCCCCATCAGCTGCCTAGAGGGCTGCAGGGTGGTCACAACTAGCCTACAGACTGAAGGTTTCAATATCTATAGTGGACTATCACCAACCCTGGGAGATCCCAGGTTTAGATCATTTTTTTATCATGATATTCATCAAATATTTATTGATTGATGTGAGTGGCAAATTTCCCAGTCTCTGGGGCAAGCTTTATTATGTACCAAGGGGGGTGTTTCTAAATGGAACTCCCCCACCTCTGGCCCCACCCCATTACTAAGGGTTGAGTAGAATCCATGTGTCCTTTGGACTAGGGTGCTACATGACCTATGGTAAATGCCTCCCCTTTTTGTCACCCTAGCAGTTCCTGGTTGACTCATTTTCTAAATAAGCCACTTGTGGTTTTTGGTCTGACATCACATGTGGAAGAATGAGCAATTTTTTAAGAACCAGAACTATATTCAATCAGATTAAGATACATTGTGTATGTTACTCATGGTTCTAGGGCAAGGGGTCAACACTGCTACAAGTTCTCTGACCTTCTCCCACTGCTCCGTTCCTGGGACCAATGGATAGAGAGAAGGTAAAGGAAGGAGGAAGATATGGGTATGAAGAATTTTTGTGTATATCTCTTATTTTGCTTTTACATTATGTACAATTTAATAAAATTATTTTGTTTCCTTTGCTAGATTAAATAAAAAATAATATAGCAACGTTGTCAAGGCCATGAGTTATGCTGCTATACTGCTTGGGCTCAAACCCCAGCTCCACTGCATGCTAGCTGGGTGAATTTGAGCAAGTTATTGAATCCTGATGTGCCTCCATTTCTTCATTTATAAAATAGTACTAGTACTTATAATACAGGATGCTTGGAGGGAATAAATGAATTGGTATATGTTAAGTGCTTAGAATGGTGCCTAAACTTGGTAAGCACTATGAAACTGTTAGTAAACATTTTTTGACTCCATCACAATGTTTATGCTCATAGTAAGTGCTCAATAAATGCTTTTTGATGAAATGAATGCATTCTACTAAACATTTCTAGAATCGGGAGGGCAGAAGTGACCACAAGTGCCAGACTCTTGGGTGGAAATAGAAGGAACCCTGAGATCAATTCCCTGGAGCATAGGGAGTTCCCTGTCCCTCACCTTTTTGTTTGGTTTAATAGTTTGTTCCCTAGCTATGTGTGTTGTTGAGGGAAAGGCTGCCACCCCCTCCACCCCTGGAGCCACTCAAAGGAAGTCCTACTTCCTGTTTTTTAAGTGTAGAAGAAGGTAGAGTTCTGGATCCTTGAACCCTGAAATCATGGGCTGAGTTAGAAAGGAGACCCTGGTGCCAGAGAACTTCACGCTCTGGCCTCTCAGCATCTATTGCTTGTGAGGAGGGTTAGCAAGATAGTGGCATTTGGCTGAGTGTTATTTTGTTGAGTTAGGATGGGTATGTGTGGGAAATTATATAGATATAACGTTAATACACTGGTTTCCATTTATTAGTGCAGATGTGGTGCTTATCTTCACAGGACTTGTGGTCTTCGGTAACCTACTCTTGTGTGAGCTGTGAAGAAGCCAGAGTGAAGTCCCTCTGAGCCCACTCTCAATCGCAGACCTCTTTAGGATGCCTGAGGCCAGGCTTGTGGGACACCACTCATCAGAGCGGGTCTGTCCAGCCTCATTGGCACCCCCATGTGGCTTTAGCTGAGGAGCTTGATGGACCAGACAAGTAGATCTAACTTGGCTGCCACAGGAACAAGGGTGCTATGCTTACTAGAAAGGCTACAAATTCAGTAAAATTGGTAGAAATGCTAGTAACCAAAGGAACTTCAGTTGTCTTGCAGGGACATTCACCAGATGTCAGGAGGCCCAGCATAAGTGACATCTAAAGGATAGCCATACTCTCAACCACTTGCAAATAGCCACTCACACATAAATACATTCACAAGCATACTGGCACAAACAGCTTCACTCTCCTAGACATTTCCCTTCCCTACGCTTGCAAGCACATACATATGCCTCACATATACTCTCTCAGCCAAAAGGGTGGCCTAGGGGAGACCTCATGGCTGAATCAAATGCTGGTTAATGCTGCTGCTTTTATTACACCAAAGGTCTTAACATTTATTTGGAGATGAACACAAAACTTGGTATACTGCTGTTACAGTGGCATGCATTCCCTACAGTGCAGCTTCGGAGCTCGAGATCACTGCAGCACGCACATAAGAACTGCTCTCCGGAGGAGAGAAAAGGTGGGGTGGGGGGTACTGCAGATCCTTGTTCTCTCCAGTGTCAACAGACTAAAGGTACTTTACCATGATAGCAGTTGAGGAATCTCTTGTGTTGGGCAGGTGTGTTTTAAACAGGTAAACAGATGTGACAAGGGATCCAAGTGTGGGTAGGTTCCTAACACTTAGAGCCAAGAGCATTTTTGGGTAAGTATGTGCTCCCCAAACAGGCAGCACTGACTAAAGCGGAGGCATGCTTAGCACTGCTTCTGAGCTAGGTTAAGCTACCAAGAGTCCTCAGTGAAGGGAATCCTGGTTTCGTGAAGAAGAATAAGACATGAGGACACTGTCACAATAAGGCCACTACACTCACAGCAAACAATGACCTCAGAGGAAACTCTCAGGACTACGGGAAAGCAGCTCTATTCTCTCTGTCAGGTGCCCCTTGCTGGTTAGGCGCCTGCCCTGAGACTTTCACATGGTCTTTTCTGAGCTGCACAATGTCACTTAGCACAAAGGAGCAGAGGAAGGGACCACACACGTCAAGGTCATGGGACATCACCAAGCGTGGCTGACTATTGGCAAATGTCTCAGATGCCTTTCCCGGTTGGGCTAGGTGCCCCCGTGTATCTGGAGAGCTAATCTGAAAAGAGGCTGGCAAAGGACTTCCTCAAGCTCCGGATGGTCTCCGCTTTGGCTTCATCCTCATTGGCTGAAGACTGGAAGAAGGAGGACTCAGAGAAGCTGAAGGCATTTGTCAGGGACTGCGACTTGCTTGAAGATAAAAACCAGAGAGAACGTGAGAGGGGGTGTTCCCAGTGAGGCAGGGAAAGACGGTGACATGAGGATACACAACCAAACCCCCACTCCCACCCCAGGGAAACCAGGGTCATGGAGGAGAAAGCCAGCAGTGGAGTACTGCCAGGACCCGGGGAGGCCCCTGTGCTATTTATCCTCCTTCAATGCTGCTAAAACAGGAAAGGATGGGGGCAGTGTGGGAGAGAGGGAGAAGGGGGAAAAGAGAAGGAAAAGAGGGAGAAGGGGGAAAAAAGAGAAAAGGGAAAGAGGGAGGAGTGACTCAAAGGCTGTTTCTTATACTTAATGCTAAAGGGCCCACAGGCTACATTTCAGAGGTCCCAACTTGGTAAGTACTAATCTAAGAATCTCATACCCTTCCCTTCTGATGAAATATAGCAACCAGGGGACCATAGACTCTTTACACTCTCTTTTCCATCAACTGTCAAATGGTAAAGCCAGCATCAGAAGACCTGGGTCAAAGTCTTGGATCTGCCCTTCACTCATTCTTGTGCTTCTCTGGGACTTGGTTTCTCATTTGTGATGTGCAGGTGTTTGGTAAAATGCCCTCCAGGCCTTTTCAGGTCTTTATACTAGGCTTTTTTTCTCTGATTCCAAATAAACTTGGAATAAACCAAGGCCTCAAGTTACCTGCTCTTAAAATGGACATGACCATTCTTTGTGGCCTACCCCAGAGGAGTCCTAATATGAGGTTTATGCAGTTCAGCGTATCCAGGGGCAGAAGAGATACATATCTGGTGCACACAAGGACATTAGGCAGTTTTCTAATTAAAAACCCAAATCACATACATTCTAGGAACCAATTTTTCCCCTGAGAGACTAGGGATTCAGAGAGAAAAACTGTGAAGGCAAGAAGGTCAAGGGGAGGCCAAGCCCAGCCCTTGAGAAGAGAATATGAGGTCTGGCGTATCCAGTGGTCTGCCATATCTCCTTGACTTTCACTGTGTCTCTTTCCTGATGGTTTCTGGCTGTAGAACTTTTCTCCTGATGTCTTAGGGCTCCCAGCCCTTCCCTACATTCAGGGTGCAGCCCCCAAAACTCCATTCTACAGGAGTGTGAGCAGTTTATCTCCTGCAGTGATGACTTTGAACAGATGCCCTGCCTTCCATTAGGGTTGGCAATGGGCCCCAACATGCTGGCCTTTGGGAGGGAGGACCCCCTCTGCATGCACAGCCAGGGGCACTGGGTATAAGCCTCCTGCTTGTTGTCAGATGATGGCTCTATTCAACAACTTCAGCCCAAAGGCAATGGCAACCCAAAGATCTGCTCTCAGACTGGGGCCAGAGGTGGCTAATGAGAAGGCAGGAGAGATTTTAAAAGTCAGCATGCAGAAAACAATTGGATTGAGGGGAAGTTATGGGTCAGGTGAGATGTGAAATGTGCCACTGGCCAGAGCTGGGGAGCAGGAGTGGGTGATGCCCCTCCAGTCCCAAGGGCTGGAAGACCCAGAGAAAGTGGTCATCTGGACCACCTGAGCCTGAATCCTGGCTCTGCCACTAACTAGCAGAGTAGTTTTGAGAAAGAAAATTAATCAAATCTCTCTGAGCAGTTTACTCATCTATGCAATGACTAGACCATGTTTAAGTGGCCTCCTTTTCTCCCTCCCTGAAGATTCCCATCACCTCACTCTGAAAGCACTGATGGGTCCCTCCCATCCCTGCAAGGCTACAGCTGTCTCTGCTGACAGTGATGACAGAGGTCTGTTTGGGGACGGTGCAAAGAGGCATCTCTAGTTCTAGAGGAGAGGGTAGAACTGACTACCATCCACACCCAGGTGCATCCCAAGTACAGCTTTACTGTTTTCCAGGGGCCCTCAGTTCTTCCTCTGAAGCAGGACAGTGTGATGGGGGCTTCTAGGGAGTGAGGAAGCCCAAGAAGATGGAGTTCCTCAGGGTATCTCTCTGGACCCTCCTCTGTTGACCACACCAGAAACCGACCTCCTTCTGACAAAGCTGAAGGTAAAAAGTTGAAATGGATTTAACTACTTCCCTTTTTTCCTTCTGGGCAGCCTTGCTGATTGCACACCCTAACTGTGAGTCAAAGGCAGGAAAGAGGATTTTTTTTTTTTTTAATTTTGAGAGGGAGAAATACACATACACACACAGAGAAAAGGAATGGAAAAAAGAGTGGGAGACAGGATTAAAAAAAAAACCAAAACCCTAAGCTAATATAAGAATAGGAAAGGGGCAGTGACTCTGCCTTATTGGCATTCCCCAGGAAGAAAGGGGAGGGTTTGAGCTTCTAGCTAGACCTTAGACTTTCACTTCCTTCTTTTCTACCCTCCCCAATCAACCCCCAACCATGCCCCCAGCCAAAAATAAACAAATAAATAAATAAATAACCCAAAACCAAAACCCCAAAAAAGTCCCACAAAAATATCTATAGAAGAAAGCCTGATTGAAGGTGCTTTCTAGCAGCTCTGGAGCCTACGGCCTGTGAGGAGGGGCAGGAAGAGGGGAGGGGAAGGAGCTGCTGAGTTGTCTCTTACTTGAGCTGTGGGTGAGGCTGGGGCTTCTGTGGTGGAGCAGCCGGGGGTGGCTGGGCCTCTGCCAGGGAGCTGCTGCTGGAGGGTGCATCTCCGTGGGTGGTGGAGGAAGAAGAGGAGGAGGAGGAAGAGGAGGAAGGTGGCAGTGATGGTCCAGGGGGAGGCCGGCGTGGAGGCATCACCTTGCCTGGGGGTTGCATTCCTTGGGGTTGCCCAGGGCCCCCTAGGTTCAGTACAAGAAAAACTTCATAATTTAACCGTATCAAAGGGTTTTCTTATTAGAATCTACGTCTTAAAGGATGGGGTTAGTTAATCACCAAAAGGATAAGCTCTATTACAAGAAGCCACCCGAGGCTCTGTGGGGCTCCAGAGCCAGCCCCTGGTTTCCCTCATACATCTGCTGCTACTTGCACTTCCTCAGAGACACAGCCCCTCAGGCACAGCAGGTGTCAGGAGGACAAGGAAGAAACCATGGGATGAGGGGCCCTGATCAGAAGCAAGCTCTTTCACAGAAGGCCCCCAGACCAGAGGGACCCCACCCCTCTTCCCCAGCGGTTCCTCAGGCAGAGGGCAACGTGCCCCACGGTTTACTAGGAGGTCTCAAGTTCCACACTGTAGATGCAGTACAAGGCAGTACAGAGCATAGGTCTGGGAATCGGAAAGTCAAGACACAGTCTATCAGTGACTCCCTGAGCAAGTCTGCAAACTTCTCCCGGCCTTGGTGTTTACAACCATAAAACTATGAAAAAGTAATCCCTAGTCTTAGTTGTCTTTCAAGAAGGTAGTGTTTCAAAGATGTTAATGGAAAAGAAAGTTCTTCAAAAAGTATTGTGTGCTTTATAGTCATTAATGATCACAGATTTGCATTGTTTTTACAGAACTGGGCCTTGTCCAGCTCCTGACCTGCACGTGTCTGATTGCCATGCCCCGCCCCACCAGAGCTTCATTTTAACATTAACTCAAGCAGATGACTAGGGGGAATCTTCTGTATCCATGTGCTCTTTTGCCTCTTAGTACCATCCTCAGGGGTCTCCACTCCCTCCCCAGTGTGTGTGGTGAAATTCTCCAGAAATCCAAGCCCTATTCTCCCTTGGGGATGTGGGCACCATCCCACAAAGAAGCAGCCTCCCACCTCCACCCCCACCCCCAAAAGGACCAGGATACCATTCTCTCAGCATGAGACAGAAAACCATCTGGTGGCCTGGAGGGGGAAAAGGCCATCCTTCCTCTGGGGCTTGTCAGGCAGTAAGTGTGATACCTGATTGCTCAGATTTTGCTAAGGGGTGGGGGTTCCTTAGTCATCTTTTGACTTAATAGATGTCCTCATCAGTGCATACTGACTGTTGGAATGATGCATAATTGGCCTGAGAGATCCAGTTTCTCAAGTCTCACTCCCGGCGTCCACATTCATGGGCTGGCTGGAAGGAGTAGGCTTATAGAAACTCAAGAGCAGCTAAGAGTTGTGTTGTAACTTAGGATCCTAGAAACACCAGAATACTTATACCCTCTGGAGAGGCAGAATTATCCATCTACACCACTGTGCACCCATGATTATCAGCCCATCTCCCTACTACATGGCATGGACTCCACCGTATCAATTACCAATGAATACCAGAGTTAGTTTTACCTAAATAAATACACAAATGGAATTTTGGATTGAAAACTTGAAGTTCCAAGTTCAAATCAGATAACCAGTGAAGATGAAGACGACAGATCAGGATATTTCACGTTAGCCAGTTTTTGCCTCTTCCAAAGTTTGGCTTCATCTGTATCAGCCTTTTCTTGTAAAGTACAGCAGGTTGATGGCTCAGCCTCTTATACCAGGAACCTTTCCCACTTGTACAGAGATGCTTGAATAGCCAGAAACTTTACAACTTAACACTGAAGACAGATATAACTTTTCCTTTATTGCACATTAAGCTGTACAAGAGAGTCACAAAAGAGAGGTACTTAAATCACACTTCCAGCATTGGCTGAGGTTCTCCCAGCTGGATCGGTACAAAAAAAGGGGACAACATCAGAAAAGAAATGGGTACAAAACACCTGAACAGCAATCCTATACTGTGACATGGATGTCCCCCAGGCCACAGAGTTGTCCCTTAGCATGCTGCCTGAGGGCACATGATAGTCAGGTTACACTGCCTGCTTGCATTTGGCAGTAGGAGCCCTCATCAGTTTCTCCCCCACCTGAGAAACTTTGGCTAACACCACCCTGGAGCCTGACTGAATTCAAATGGCAACTTTGTATTTGTGGCTCACAAATGTCACATGAAAAGCACCTGGATATTCACACTGATAACATGCAGAGAAGCAACACCACCATCAGCTCACCACTTGGACAAAAGTAAAAATAAAAATAAAAATGTATTCCTCCGTTCTGGGAAATGTTGCTTTATTCCTTTCTACCATTTCATCAGATTGGGAGGTATTTAAGGACCTGATTCTTATGCAACCTACCTGGAAGTGCATAAATGCATATATGTATATATTTACAACAGATTGACCAGCATCACCATCTAAGGGAGGGCTCACAGATGAGAACACTCACACTCAGTGCATTTTCCTGTAGCCTCAGAATTTGCCAGCAACCAAAGGAGAAACTAGGGCACGTGCCCTTGACACATACATCATACTATCAACACTATTCCTCAGACCTGGAATCCAGAACGGTAACGTATCAGTATGGAAGTGAGAGGAATGTAACAGTAGAGCTAGAAGCACTTCTTTAAAATGCAAACTGCTGGCATGAACTCCCACGGACCACAGTGCTAGAGAAGACCACTCAGCGCCCATCCCAACCTGGCTAGGAGATGGCAAGATGAGGCGCTGAAGCCGAGGCCTGCTTTAATTAACTGCCTCATCACTGCCCAGGAACGGCGTGTCAGAGGAAAGAGGACAAACTGGTGAGGTTTCTTCCAGAGCCATGGCTGTGGAGCCTTTGCCCCAAACACACACTAGCTAAAATCAGAGACAGTTCTTCCCAGCAAAGATAACACTCCTCATTCTCTGGCCTCTGGAGGGCTCTTGTTACAGCTGAAAATGAAAGCAGGAGTCCACCTCAGAGTTCTGTAGGCAGTGTACCCCCTCTGTGAAATGGGACACTTCTGATTTGGTCTCATGATTGCCTAGGGAGAAGCCAAGAGCAGAATGGTCGACTCCTTCTCAGACTTTCAGTAGTTTCCTGCATCCTATGTCCACAATTGCTAAAGTATCATCTCTGTACATAGGTCAGGCTTTGGGGAATACAAAGCAGCCTCAGTTCCACAGAAGCGCATAATATGGCCAATTCAGAAACAGCAACAAAGAAGAAACAACTTAGGGGGACTGAGATCAACGCACAGAAAATACTCACAAGTTCACTTTGATATTGCACATCAGCGGCCCCGTTTTTTTTTTTTTTTTTGTCTAATCTCATAGCTAATTAGTTAATAATAAAAAAGAAGGTACACTGGGATGTAAAATACAGAACACATTCCTGGAAATAGCTTGTTCTTTGTATTTCATGTCATCACTAAAAACACAAGAGCTCTACAGGCACAGTCAGCCTATTCACATAAACTCAAACTGCACCAAATTTTAGCAAATGGAGAAAAAGGTGGATGCCTTCAGATTCAACGGATGAAGCTATGGAAATTAGACCTTGAAAATCTCTTAAACTTCTATCTATTTACCCTAGTCATGCAGAAAGGAAGCAAAAAGCACAATTCATTGGAGATCCCAAGCACACTCATGGAGGTAAGCAGGGGGTGGGGGGCGCTTTAAACTGAGCCTGGGGGGCGGAGAAGGAGAGGAGTTGGGTTTTAATTTTGTGGTCTTTGTTTCTCCCCTGTCCATCCCCCCAGTCCTATTTCACCCCACATTATGTAATGCTTTTAAAAAATACTATCAAACCACCCAGAAGATAGAGTCACACTGGACTTGGGAGAGGCACAATTCTTTCGTACACTGTTGACAAACAGCCCTGGAAACACAATTATACAGAGAAACATAAGTGAGCATTACAAGCACGAACAGGAACAGGTAAACAACCAGACAGAGGAGCTGACACTGCAGAGGAAAACACAGTCCAGTCAGCACTGAAAGAACGCAGAAACGGCACCAATGGGAGGGTCTGTTGCTCCCCTCCCCGCTTTCCTTTCTTCCCTTGTTTGTTTTTGGCTTAAAATTTCTGCTTTGAAAAATGAACTACCAATCACTTTAAGAAGCTTGGACTTGTTTTGGCCCTACTGCAATGCCATTACAGTCGAGAATATACTGTAAACAACCTTGGGGGGCTGGCCGCTGAGGTGGGGTCTTGCTCGAGTCCGGATCCTTAAGTGTTCCACTCTGGAAGACAAAATGCAAAAGAGATAAAAACAAAACGCTGAACAGATTCCAAAGAGAAACCCTGTGGCTCTGTGGCATGAATGCAGTGGGATCTGATGGGGACCATGGGATCTGGCCTAGAGGCTTCTGCTGTTCCAGAAACACCTCAAAGGGGTTCTCAACCTCTGGGGTGTTGCTGGGGCACAGGTCTAGGCAGTCTGGGGCTTAGTCCCACCCTGTCTGAGATCCCCTAATCTCTCTTTTCATTTCCCTCCCTCTTAGACTTATTCTTCTAGAAGCTTTGAGTCTTCTAACAGCACCTGGTTTCTTCTCTGGTGGCTACCTGCTGTCCAGGTCCTCGTTGTACTCACAGGCCTGGCTTCCTGAAGGAAAGGGAGGATCAACACCAAACTCCAGAGAGTGGATTGGGCTTTAGGGGACTCCAGGGGCCCCGAGAGCAGGGGCTGGACCAGGTGATGAGCCCAGACTTGCCTCACTTCTCTTGCAGAGTTAACTCTGGGGTTGGATCGGCTCTGGGGCTGGCTCTGGAGTCAGATCCACTCTTTGGGCTATGCTGGAACTCCCACAGAGAAGGACTTGAAGGAGGGGGCAGTCATCTGTTTCCCCCAAACCCCCCTTACCCAGAGGGAAAGAGTAAGATGTTAATGCTTGTAAAAGTACTCAAGGCCAAGCTGTTTTTCTTCTCAAATAGCATAATTAACATTTTATTCAACAACATGGCTCCACTCCCATGCTTCCTCTCCTCCCAGCTATAATTCTGATTATGCCCTGACAGGATCGAAGATGCATGTGACTTCAGTTTGTCTAACATTGGAATTAAAGGCAGTGAGCATTTGGAGCTTAAATTCAGTACAAGGGAAATGCTCTATAAAGCCTAAGAGGTGCCAAGGGTGCCAATGATGATGTCACAGAGGGAATTGCAGGGGCAAGGCTGTGAAATGGGCTGAGCATGTCTTTAGCATTCTCCCACTTCCTCTTTCAGTGCTTCTCTCCCTCGTGACGTGCCCCTCAGCCCTACTCCCACATGAAAACTGTTTCTTCTGTTCCCCATTTCCTACGGCCCTTCCATTCTCACCATCAGTCTCCTCTCCTGCCTTCGAAGGCCTTTTTTCAGCTCCACTCAAAGGGAGCTGAAGTGTTACCCTCTCCAATGTCATGATCTTTAACAATATTGCCTAAACCCATCCTACTAAAAGGAATTAGGGCAGTAGGAGGCAGGGGACCTTTGAAATGTCCTTAGTGCCACCACATCAGAGGGTGCTGTTCTATCTACAGTCCCCACCCTCTCACAGATCACAGCAAGCACACCAATACTTCCCCTCTCCTTCTTCCAAGCAATGTTACGGTGCTTGGTCTGAGCTCTGACACTGAAATACCCACACTCAACACACCAGCTAGAGACCACACCATCCAGTCAGCAGCAAGACCCGTCAGTTTTTCCCTCTCAACATCTAAGATTCACCACCTTCTCCTGACCATTGCTGGTCAAGCCTGTACTGTATCTTGCTTAGACTACTAGATTACTACTACACCATTACCAGAATAGTTTCCTCATGCTTTAGTCTCCTCTCTCTCTAATCTATCCTCTCTGTGCCTACCTAGTGTCCTCCTACACTCCTCCTTCCCTAATTGTGTCACTTTACTGCTCTAAAAACTTATAACTAACACTACATATGTGACAGGTAACATGATGGACATTTTGATAAAGTATCACAAACCTCAAAGGACCTCTATGAGGTAGATGCTATTATTATCAACACCCCTAATCTTTAGACAAAGAAACTGAGGCCCAACTAAGTCAGGTAATTTGCCCAGAGTTACACAGTAGAGGCTGATGCAGCAGGGCTGTGAGGCTAGGCAACCGGATGCTCACATTTTCTTCCCATTGCCAACAGGATGACAACCATATCCCTCAGGCTGACATCTAAAACTTGCTTCAGCATGGTTGGAAATGACCTTCCTAGCCTTTTCTCTCCCTCGTGTCCTAAACACACCTGCTCCCTCCAGGCACAACCCCTCACTCTTTATTCTCAAGGCTAGGCCACATCATGTTGCCCTCCAGGAATACCTTTCCACCTGTTTTACCAATCCCATCCAATACATCCTAGACGTCTAAGTCACTTTCTACTTCATCCATGAAATAGTCCCTTCTGACTGCCCCTTTTGACTGTGATCTCTTCTCTGAAATCCTGAAACAGCACTTAGAAGACTCATACTACTGAAGAGGGTCTTCGTAGTGCTGTGTTATGATCCTAAAGACTGGGATGATGCTCCCAACAAGACTGACAGATCCTTCAGGGCACAGACTACATGTCTTCATCTTCCCCTAATTCCTGACAAATGCAATGTCCCTTGTTCTCAAAGAAAAATGGGGGTATATGGCCTGTACAGGAACTATTTATTTAAAAAGTTAAAACAGTTGGAATTAGGAATATTTTGGAAAATTCAAGACTATCGACATTTTACCAACACCTTCAAGCACAGGCCTGAGTATATAAGAGGTCCTTAATAAATGCTTGTTAAATAAATGAACATGTAGTACAATAATGGTGAAAATCCGAAAAGGACTAGAGTATGTCTTTAGGAGAGAAATGTTGTTAAATCATAGAAGTTTTGTATATGTAATATGATACCATATTGTATTTGGTATCAACTCCAGGGAGCAGCTCTGAAAATGCTCAGGTTAGGGAATTAAATTTGAGGCCTGCTACATGTGCATGTGTATCAGATGCAGAAGGTAAAGTTAAAACAAGCCTCAAAGAAGCAGAAATTGATTCCATCAAGACTGCCTAACCCAGGGGCACTTTAGGCCCAAGAGTTCTTTCCCACAATGATCTCTTCTTTCTCTTGACCTGGCTGCCAACTAGTGAAGTCTGGGGCCAGAATATAGTGTTTGATAATGGGAGCACAGGTAACAGGGTGGCCTTTCTACCTGGGCTTCTGACATGCTAAGACTGGGCATGGACATCAACCTCATCCCCAACACACATACACATACATTGCTGCCTAGGTGTCCAGCAGCAAGTCTTTAAGATTGGGCAGCAGAGTGACTGAGGAATTTGGGCCTTTGGGCTGGGAAGACCTTGGATTCAATCCAGATCTGCCATTTACTAGCTTTGTGACCTTGGCAAGTTATTTCACCCCTCTGAACCCACCTCTTTTCACAAGGTTTCTGTGATGTTAAGTGAGATTATCTATCTATCTATCTATCTATCTATCTATCTATCTATCATCATCTATCATCTATCTATTCATCTAATCTAGATATCTATAAGCATCTGGCCCCAGTAGGTGCTAAGTAAAATGCAACAGATGATAGTGATATTGATGAGGAATTTCCTCTGAAACTCTGTTGTTACCCAAGTCTTACTCCCATGATGGAATACCCCCTGCAATGCTCTATTCCTAGGCTTCAGAGAACTTTATTTAGTTGTGATAGTAAAGCCTCCTCTGGTCTCACTGACAAGCTACCAGTGTTATGGTTTCTTATTGCCTGAGATGAAAGACAGTTCATATAGTTTGTGGAGTCATTAGACTGGCTCTTGCCAGTCTCCTTTCCTGGGGCCTCACCCCATACCACTGATGGCTGCCAATCACCTCAGACATTGGTCAGGAACAGCTTAAGATGTTCTCCTCCAGGAGAATTGTTATTTTTAGATAGGGTTATGGAAGACCATATAACAAGAGAGCAGAACCAGGGGCAATGGGCAAAAGCTCCAGAAAGGTAGAATTTTAGTTATGGGAAGAACTTTCTATAGTAAAATCAGTGGAAGAGGCTATCTTGGGAGGTGGGTATGTTCATGCAGAGCCTAGAGAATTAGAACAAAGATATTGTAGAGAATATTCCTTCACTAAATATGAGCTAGATTAGGTGAACACTATGGTTCCTTCTATCCTGACAATTTATGATTCCGGCGGGGGGCGGGGAGGACCCTTTAAAATCCCATAGATTAAGCTTGAATGGTAGAACTCCAGATACTCATTGGATGAGCAGACAGGGGTAATCATACAAATGAAGGCTGGCCCTGGATCTCCTCAGCCTCAGAAATATATAAATAAGACATGGATGAACTGAGCCCAAAATTTCCCTTCCAAAAGCTTCAGAGGAAGAGCTCCCAGAGGCAGTCCTTTGAGCTGGAGCCTGGGAATATGCCTTGGCCACTCTTGTCTGGCGCCTAGGGAGCTTCACCCTTTCCTGGCTCCACAGCGGTTGTGGACTGAAGACTTCCCAGGGACTATGAGGGGTAGGGGAAGAGTCCCCTAGGACTCTCCTTTGCTAGGCTGAGACTCTCTAGCTCCACCCACAAGCCATCCATCTGTTGAGGCTGAGGGCTATTCCCGTGGGGTTTGGCTACCATGGGATCTGTCTCCAGTCACCAAGAACCGCCTGAGATGCTGAATTCCACAGAAGTCTGGCCACTCTGGCGTCACTGCCAAAGTCTGGCCTATAGCCAGCCCGCAGCAGGAGCCCATGGCCAGACTAGCTGCAGTTTCCCTCAGGAAGTTGAGTTGACTCAAACAGGTAAGAATATGTAGTCCAATGCTTGTGCTCAGCTGCACTCAAAAAAAGAGGAATAAATGGCCTTTACAGCAGCATAAGGGGGAAAAAAAACCAACTGTGGCTTTATAGAATGACAATGACCTCAGAGGGTCTCTATTTATAATACTGCTGCCAAAAATTTGATACAACGAGAGGGGCTTCAGTGTCTCAAGGAAGGGAGGGCACCGGTTCTTTGCTCTTTCAGCTGATAAGCCTCACAAGAGAGCACTGGAACTAGTTCTGGGTGTTTCTTTAAGGGGGACACCAGTGGAATTAAAATAGGTACATGGGGAAAAAGTGGGTATCTGGAGCAGATAGGATGGTGAGAAGGATGGGAATGACATCTTTCCTCATGTGACTTCGGGAAAGTTACTTAATTTATGAGTCTCAGTTCCTCAAGCAGACCAATTGGGAGGATTAAGTGAGTAGAAGATCAAAGTCAGTCAAATGTAAATCTGATCAAGGTCAAGGACTGACTTGGTAGTAGTGAGCCTCCTGGCATCCTGGCCTTAGAGGTATTTAAGCAGGGCCAGGACAAACTCTGGTCAGAGATGCTATGGAGGAGGTCGCGAAGTTGCAGGCAGATGACTTCTTCAGGCTCTCTGGTTCTGGGTTTCCATTGATTCTTTCATGCATTTTTCAGTTCTTTAGGTGTCTGAGATAGGATACAAGCCCTTCTTAGCTGTAGAGTCTTGAGCCCAGCAAGACCCCAGGGCTATTGAGCCTGAGAAGAGGTGTCTGCAGGCACAGGCTTTTAGGGGCTTGGCAAGTAGAGTGTGCTACTGCTTTCCATCAAAGCCGGTTGGGCTGGTATCCCACTTAGCTGAACCCACTGAGTTTTAGCAATCTGAGAAGTCAGGGAGGCAGGAAAGGCAGGTGTAGCTCAGAAACTCCTCTATGTTGACATGTTTAGCACCTGGTTGTCAGGAGAAAGAAAGCAAGGGTTTCCCTTACACAAGGCCACAAAGGCCCAGCTCTCTCCATTTTTACCTTCATGAAAAACGCATAGAGCATAGCATTGTAGACTACTCCCTAAACTGGGGACCAGAAGGTTCAGTTCTCCTGCTTATAAACTGTATGACTTTGGACAAGTCATTTGTATTCTCTTTGCTGATGTATGAAATGGAGATAGATATAGCAGCCCAAACCATCTCACATAAGGATGGTGAGACTCAAAGTAATGTCTGTGCTTTGTAAACTGTACAGTGCTAGGCAAAGCAATGATATAAGTGAGCATCATTACTATAATTTAGATAATAATAAATATCAATCCAAAGGAATGCAGTTCTAACGAAGCTCTAGAATGTAATGTGTTGATGGAGAAAGTATTGTTGGGTGGCTTCCTGTCACCTGGTGCATAGTAGCTCAGTATGTAGGGGCTTCTGAGCTAGGTTATACCATGCCCTTTGTATATCACTGACTTGTTCCAATGAGGTTCCTGAAGATGCGGAAGAGTCATTTCAGAACAATAAATATTAGCTCTTGGGGTGAATGGACAGGAAATCACTTGTCTAGGAAAGAAACCAAGCCCATGGATGAGGGTTTATGGGGCTTTGTCAAAGGCACCTTTAATTTGCTATCCTGTGGCTTTCAGCAGACAAGCTGGGAGACAGGAGCTCCTATCTGAGGTCCCAGCAGGATGGAAAGCTGAGGAAGGAAAGACACTGAGTGACTCAACTTTTGAGAGTTGTTGGCCTGAGTCCAGCTGTCCCCACTAAGGAGGAAGGCCTGTGCTTGCTCAGCATATCTGAGACAGGAAATTGGGAAAGGGTCTCAGGGTCTGGCCCCAGGAAAGAGGCCAGGCCAAGCTCCTCGCCGGACACGCCACAGAGCTATTCTGATCAGCTCCCCCAGGCTCCACTCCCCCGGTCTAGGACCCCAGGGGGAATGAGGCAGCAGGAAGGAATGTGGTCGGGAGGTTGTAGGTTCAGGCAGAGCAAAGGGGACAGCATGTTTTCTGGCACCTTGGGATTTTTCTGAGATCACTCCAGCAGTTACCAATGCCCACCTTTCTTCCTCTGAAAGGTTATGAAAGGTTCCCAAGGATGAGCTCCTCCTCCTCCTCCTTTCATGAGGAAAATGGCTACACTGAGGGCAGAGCTCATCTCCTGGATTGGGGCCCTCCCATAATCAGTGATTTCCTAAGGACATAAGAAGTGTCCCATGGGGGCAGTCCATGAGACCTATGGGGGCACTAAGGGCCAGGTCACCCGAGGTCAGAATGTCAGCTTCAAGTGATTAAAGATGTCCCTTAAAAGTTAAGACATCCCCAAAATAGTCAGTTTCCCTTAATAGTCTGCTAAGGGATCTGGTCACTAGTGACTTTATCTGAACCTGCCTCAAATCTCCTCACATTTTCAGCTTACACTCACTGGGGAACAAATTCCCTAAAGCCAGTCCTGCTGTGGGAAGCAGGAAGGCCTTTCATTTGTCCTAAATTTACTTCTTCTAAGCTATGTAAGTCCTTCTTAGTCCCATGTTTGGGATCTGAGCTGTGTCCCTTCCCTAACTGCATGGCACTTTAGACCCCAGTGAAACCCCTTCTCAGTCTTGGTGTCCTGTACTCAAGAGACTTCGTCTTTTCAAGCCTCTGTAGCTGGAAAGACCTGTCTGGAAATATTTTGAGTATCTCTTTAGCCCAGAAAACCAGTAAAAAGGACTGGCAGAATGTCCCACCAGAGGCCAGAGGCTACAGGTTTATGGGCCTTAGTCCTTCAATTCTGAAGTCTCATTACTGCCCTTTCCAGGTCTGTGGCTAGCACACAGCATCTTAGATCTGGAAGGAGATTTTAAGTTACCTACTTGAACATCCCTAGCCCCCAGCCCACCTTTTTACCATATCTCTGACAAGGGGCTCATCTTGCCCCTGAATGAATATCAGCGATGATGTGCCAGCCACACACCACTTCTCAGAGTAGCCATTTCCTCTCCTCGTGTTAGAGAGTTTACTCTTGTCTTCTAGCAGGTTTGCCTTTTGGCACCAGTCCTCTCCCATGACAGCTACCACAGAGCTGAAGGTACTAAGTCATGGGCTTCTTGAGACTATTGCTATTCAACTGGAGCTCCTTTAACTTTTACTCAAAGATTTGCCAAATGCCTCAACCTCCTGGTTCTTTCCTGGGAGCACATTCCAGTTAGAGTTAGAAGTTGTCCTTGTTATACTGTGACCCTCAGACTGGAAACAACATTGCAGGTGTGGTCTGACCTGCTCAAGGTAGGCAAAGAGGCTCATCTTCCTCCTGGACACCACATGTGTACTAATGCTTCCAAAGGCTGTCTTAGAATCACTCTTCATGGGTATAACCCACAAGCCAAATGGAAAGTTCTCTGGTGTCTGAAATCCCTGCATTAGCAATTCAGTCCTTTGACTTTGGAAGACTTCACAGGAAAATAACAAAAGTGGAAGCAGTGTAATGGGAAATGAAAAAAGATTAGCCACACAAAGGAGAGCACGGGGATGCCACCCCTACTGGCGTGACTTGAAAGCTTTGTCTACCTGAAGTTCTCTCCCTGATTCCCAAGAGTCTCAGGAGCAGCATACACCTCTCTGGAGCCCCGGGTTATAAGGCCCAGCTCAGATCCCAGAAGACAGACCCCAGGGTGTGTGGGTGATGGGAGAGCAGGACCTATGGGGAGGCTTCAAACGTATATAGCCCGGAGGCTTTGGCCATCACTGGCCACCAGGTGTCACTGCCACCTTAAGAACGGTCTCCCTGAAGCACTTCCGAGCCGATGGAGTCACTTGCCCGGGCCAACTCTTAGGGCAGCTCCACAGCTGGCAGTCCAGCTAGGCTAAGACCAACTTGTCATTAGCCAGATAAGGCTTTGCCACTCACCTCCCTACTTTTAGCAACATAGCCAGTGCCTCTTACACCCCCACCCCTACCCCTTTGAACTGGGCAAGCAGCTAGCCTGGGCCCACTCCAATGACTTTGCTTTTTGTTTTCTATAATTAATCCATCTCAGGCTAAGGGGCTGGCTGACAACAAGGCAAGGCGTGCCCTCTACTAATATCCCCCTCAGCCTCCTTTAGGGGCTCTTCTAGAGTCAAAGAAATGAAAGCTTTAAGGGTGGAGCTGCAGACAAGGATAGAGAGGGAGAAAGAGAAAGGTAGATAAATAGTCATTGTCGGTCCTGGTCTTGACCTAGAATACTGGGCAAGAAATAGCTCTTAGGGCTTGTGACTCAGGCCAGAAGCTCTTTCAGTCTGAGCTGCCAAAGCCACAGAAGAAAGAGGCCAGCAAGAGGGGCTTAATTGTGAGGAATGGAGTGTGACTTAGTGACAGCAGCTAAAGGCTCAGTGCACCATGCAGAGTTCTGGCTGGGACCCAGGTAATATCCCTTGGTTTCTATCCCTTCCATTTGTACATTACCAAAATCGCTCATAGGATCCTGACACCAACTCCAATATGCTGCACGGGCTGTTAAAGACACTTATTCCACCTGGGAACTCACTCAACAAGTATGTACTGCAATGCCATATCTAGGGGAGGAGAAGGGAGTGGTTTGTCTGGGTAGGAGGAGTATTTTAATCACTGTCATTTGCATAGAATTGCTATCACATGATCATAATAAAAAGTAGGCAGACATAGTTTTGTTATTTTTGTTTAACTCTCCTACTGACCACTGACTGCACCCTCCTTAGCATACCCATGATAGATTCAATGGTTACTAGGTGTTAGCTACTCTGCAGACCCTAGAGATACAGCAGAGAAGAGACCCCTACTCTTCAGATGCTTACATTCTACTGGAAGAGCCGAAGAAATAAACAGACAGGAATGATTTTAACCGATAGCAAGTGCTATGCAGAAAATTAAAGAAGCAGGGGTGGTAGCCAGTGATTAGGTGGAAGCTTTGGATTGTTGAGGAAATGTCGGTTATACTGCCATGAAGGAGTCAGCCATGCAAAAACAAGGGGAAAGGCGTTTCAGACAGAGGACACAGCTCATACAAAGGCCCTTACCAGTGAGGAAGAGCTAGGATGGTATGAAGGCAAAGAGGCAGGTAGGGGCCCACATGAATTGCTTGGGGAAAATTGAAGGGAGGACAAATTTAAGGGGAAAAAAAGAGTTCTGCTTTGGCCATGTTATATTTAGGATGCCTTTAGACATGCAAATAAAGATGTCAAGCAAGAGTTAGAAATATGAATCTGGAGTTCAAGGAGTGTTCAGGGCAGGAGATAGATATGGGTTAGCTGAGATCACCAAGGAAAGTACACAGACCAAGTTCTAAGGCACTGACATGTAGAGATTTAGTGGAAGTGGAGGGGCCAGCAAAGGAGTTGAGGAGGAGACACCAATGAGGTGGAATGAAAATCAGGCAAGAACAGGATCACTGGAAGGAAAGTGTTTCAAGAAAGAGGGAGCATGGTCAACTGCATCAAGGTTAATGAGAAATCATGCAAGATAAGAAGATGGGAAGATGAGAACTAGGTGACATGGAGTCGCTTTGACAAGAGCAATTTCAGTGGGATGGTGGGATTGGCTTTTATTTTATTTTTCTAAATGGGAGATGTTTGTGGGTGGGTGTGATAATCTTCTAGAAAAGAGGAAATTGATGATAGAGAAGAGAGGGATAACATGAGAGGAAAAAGGAGGTGGGATCCAGATCACCCGTGGAGGGTGGGCCTTAGAAGAGATTCATGTGGCTGAAGATGCAGATAAACTGGCAGATATAATAGTGGGAATATGGAAGCAATCTGGTCTGACAGCTCCACGGGCCTGGAGCCAGGATGACTGAAATATCTCCTCAATCATAACCAGTGGAAATGTGCTATCATCAGGGAGAAATGGGAGGTGGAAATATGACCAGTAGAGTCATGACCTCAAGCCCAAGTTGCAGCGTTTTGCCAAATGTGACAGATTCTGGTATATTTTCTGTCTTTAGGGTGGCCTGGGGTCAAGGCACAAGGTTCAGGAGGAAATTAACGGAGAATACAAGAAAGTACCATCTGACAAATGGTGATGACCTTTGTGAATTCAGTCATGATTTCAATTTAGAATATAAACAATTTTTGGACGGGGACTGTATCTCATTTATCTCTGTAGCCCTAAGTCTATTAACTAATTTTATTTTTTTATTTTATTTTATTTTTTAAAGATTTTATTTATTTATTTGACAGAGAGAGACACAGCGAGAGAGGGAACACAAGCAGGGGGAGTGGGAGAGGGAGAAGCAGGCTCCCCGCAGAGCAGGGAGCCCGATGTGGGACTCGATCCCAGGACCCTGGGATCATGACCTGAGCCGAAGGCAGTCGCTCAACCAACTGAGCCACCCAGGCGCCCCTATTAACTAATTTTAAGCACACACGTTGAGCTAGGCCTGTGCTGGTCAGTGGAAACACAGTTGAATAAGGCATAGCCCTTGCGCACAAAGGGCTAAAAGTATTTGAGAGACATTTGCTAACTTAATTTAATCATGTATATAGTAAAGAATTTGGTCTTGCCCAAAGATTAATCTGGCTTTGTCCCCCCACTCCTGGAAGATAAGTCTAAGTTCTTGGAATTTCCTAAGTAATAGGAGTGTCTTTTTATTTGTGGTGAGAGCCCCTCAGATCACATTTGATAATATATGCTGATGAGGTGACTCACAGTGGTCCCTGGGGCCACATGGTATTAACCTGACTTTCATGGATGGGGATGCTAGAGATCAACTTCAAGCAGGTGGTCAATCAATCAAGCATTTCTACGACATGAAAGCCAATGAAACTGTGAACAATGAATCTCAGATGAGCTTCCCTGATTGGCACCATGTGTACTGTTACATATGGATGCTGGGAGGTTAGGACAATGGAATCTTCATGTTTGGAATACTCCCAGACTCTGCCCTGTGCATCTTCTTTTGGTTTATTTTTTATTTGTATCCTTTCCTATAATGCATCTGTGAGTGTAACAGCTTGCAGTAAAGTATGTGAGTCCTTCCAGAGAATTCTTGGGAACTCTCTGAACTTTCTGTTCGTGTCAGGAGTGAGGGCAGTATTGTAGACAACTGTACTCTCAGACTTTGCAATTGGGCAAACTCCAGGTTTCACGTGACCTTAGAATTGAAAGGGATCTAAATATCTCTGATTCAACTTAATTCTATAAGTGAGGAACCAGAGGTCTAGAGATAGACCTCGGGTTCCAAGGTCACATAATGTTATGACACAATAGGACTAACCCCTGAGTATCCTGACTCCCAGCACAGTGTGTTTTCCACAATATCCTGTTGTAGTTTTGAATGTGATCTGAGCAGAGAAAAGCTTATCCTTGAGTCAGTCTGGCTTTACTACAAGGGATTTTTGAAGGAGCCCCTTTATTTAGGAAAACTCATTCCTTACTATGTTTCTTGACTTGACTCTGATATATTCTAGATTTTTCTTGCGAATATTTAAGTTGCAATATGTATTGCTTGCAAAGTAAGGGGCTTGTACCAAAGAAGAGCTAATGCTTTCTGTGGGGTGGAAAGTTTTTTTGGTGATTTCTCTTTGTTACTGAACTTTTATGCTTCGGATATCATTTCTGTATAATCTAAATTTCATTGCTAGAAGACATCTTAGTAGTTTTTTTGTTCAGTCCTTCATTTTACACATGAAGATGCTGAGGCACGGAAACAGGAAGATATCTACCCAAGGTCATTTGGTAAGTCAGTGGCAAGGACAAGGATGAACTCAGGTCTCCTCTGCATTCTAGTTCAAAATGACTTCCCTGTAGAAGGCCAAGAGAGTTTTGTACACTTCTATTTATAAAAGTACTTGAGGGATCCTCACAGAATCCCAGAACAACCCATTTTTGTTTATCTCACCTGGGTAGCATTAGGCTGTCTTACTCTATCATAAGTTAAGCTGCAACCAGATGTTCTCTGTATTTCTCAGGGTTAAAGGGAAGAAAAGGGCCACCTCTTCCTCTAGGGCAGAGACAAGCAACAATCTGCTAATCCCTAAGCTTTACAAAATCATAAAATCTAACCACAGGTCTGATATTTTTTTAACCAGGAAAATCTTTTTCTATCACCTCATTAAGTACAACATTTAAATAATGGGTTTGTATTTCTATAAGCAATTAATCTTTGTTCTCTTAATTACTCTACTGTAATTCTCTGGTGACTAACATTCCTGATGTACAGAAACAGATTCTTGCACTTGCCCAGAGGTTTGACACATGTGAGCCAGCTACAGAAGGTATAAAACACCCATACGAGCTATGTATGATAGCATCCCACAGCAGGGGGCTACTCTCAACTTGGATGCCCAAAGTAAGTCTACTGGCCCAGAAGCTCCCATTTATCCAGCATGAGTAAGGATGGAAGTGTTTTTTTTTTAAAGATTTTATTTATTTATTTGACAGAGAAAGAGACAGCCAGAGAGGGAACACAAGCAGCGGGGAGTGGGAGAGGGAGAAGCAGGCTTCCCGCAGAGCAGGGAGCCCGATGCGGGGCTCGATCCCAGGACCCTGGGATCATGACCTGAGCCGAAGGCAGACGCTTAACGACTGAGCCACCCAGGTGCCCCAAGGATGGAAGTATTCTATTCAAAGAAATTTTCAGAGCTCAAAAGGTATTTAGATCTATCTCATATTATAGGTAGAGAAACTGAGATCCAGAAAAAGAACTGACTTACCAATTGTCACAGTTTTATTTTAGTCATTTCTTTAAAAAAAAAAAAAGATTATTTATTGGTCGTGGGAGGGGAGGGCAGAGGGAGGGAGAGAATCCTAAAGCAGACTCCCCAAGACCCCAGGATCATGACCTGAGCCAAAATCAAGAGTCAGACACTAAAATGACTGAGCCACCCAGGCACCCTTATTTTAGTCATTTCTACAGATAGTTCTTTTTTTTTTTTTGTTAAAGATTTTATTTATTTTTTAGAGAGCGAGCGAGAGAGAAACAGCATGAGAGGGGAGAGGGTCAGAGGAAGAAGCAGGCTCCCCGCTGAGCCGGGAGCCCGATGTGGGACTCGATCCCAGGACCCTGAGATCATGACCTGAGCCGAAGGCAGACGCTTAACCATCTACAGATAGTTCTTATATATTATATTTCTAGCTTTCTTAAATAATATGTGGAATACTGAGTTAAATATAACTGTTTCTTTATGGTTCAGGTCCATTATCATGAATATCAACTATGCTCCTATGCTATGATTCTGTAACATTCAAATGATAAGAAGACAAATGTGGGGGTAATTTGTTTCCGGGCTGGTTTATAGTTTTTCCCTCCCCACCCCTTTTCTTCTTTCTTTACTAAAGGATTTCCAGAATCCAATTACTTGGCTTCCAAGGTTGCAGTATAATCCCAGGAAGGCACTGATCTTTAGAAAAGGGAGTGATAAGGGGCGCCTGGGTGGCTCAGTCAGTTAAACGGCTGCCTTCGGCTCAGGTCATGATCCCAGGGTCCTGGAATCGAGTCCCGCGTTGGGCTCCCTGCTCAGCGGGGAGTCTGCTTCTTCCTCTCCCTCTGCCTGCCTCTCTGCCTACTTGTACTATCTCTCTATCTCTCTGTCAAATAAATAAACAAATCTTAAAAAAAAAAAAAAGAAAGAAAGAAAAGGGAGTGATGATGCCGAAGCTGGAAGCTGTAGGGAACCCAAGCCCTGAGGCTGCTTACTTACTTAATAACAACAGGTAACCTTTTTTGAGCATTTATGATATACTATATATATGTTATATTTTAGGTTCTTCATTTAATTCTCATAATAAGCCTAGGAGAGGGGTGCCATTGTCATCTCTGCTGAGCCACATATAAGTACTTTATCCAAGGTCACAAAGCCAATAAATGAAGGGTCCAGGATTCAAACTTGGGTAGTTCTCTTTTCAAAGCCCACACTCTGAAATCACTATTCTATTCTATCTCCTTAACTATTTGAAGTAGGATTTTGAAAGAAAGATTTCTGAGAGATTTTTATGTACAAGTGATAAAACTTGAGCCCTAGAAAAGGTAGTAACTTCCCCCCAAAGTCACACAGCTGTTTAGAGGAACAGCTAGACTAGGACCCAGGTCTTGGATTCTTTGTCCCAAGCTCTTACCACTTCATTATGCAAAAGTTCAGTGGGAAGAAAGTTGGGGGACATTTCTGCAAAGTGAGATAGCTCTTAGATAGGACTTAAGACCCTCAACCCCTGCCTTTCTTTGGCCCATTCTAGAGCCACAGGGCCTGAGCCACAAAAACTTCAATGTGGATTTCCTACTAGAACTGCATCTGGGATACTGCTGTTGTGGATGTGATTGGCCATGAGTCACACACCATAGTCAACTGAAGAAAGCTGCCTCTTCTCCCTTAGGAAGGAAAGCAGATTTCTAATTTGAGTTTTACATCATCACTCTCTTCCAGAATGAGGGACCTGACCCTTTCTTCTCTATAACCAGCAGGTTTCTGATAAACACTTTCTCCACAAATGTGGCAGACCCCTCACAGACAGTGAACAGCTGGTGAGAGGTCTGACCCAGCCCTTCCTCAGAGACCTCCCATTTAAAAGTCGGAGTATCTCCCATCCAAGTACTAACCAGGCCCGACCCTGCTTAGCTTCCGACATCAGACGAGATCGGGCGCGTTCAGGGTGGTATGCCGTAGACTAAAAGTCGGAGTATCTCAAGGGAAATGGGCTCTGGTTCCCCAGAGCCTTCAAGTTCAGAGAGAAGAGATCCAGTACCCCATTTCTGGACAGCTCCATAGCTGATACTGCAGACTGCTAATGAGAAGGCTCCTCCATCCTGGAGCCACCACAGTCTACAGCAGTGGGCTTGGGAATGGTTCTTGGCTCTCTGTGTCTCTTCCTGCTGCTTACCTGTGGCTGCTGGGTGGTTAAGGGTCTCTGAGGGCACAGGACAGGGGTCCTGGACAGCAGCTGGTTCATCTTGCTAATAACTAGCTCAGTGATGAGTTGTCTGTCCTCCACCTGGTGTTCACCAATCAGTGGCATACTGCAGTCCATGACCTAGTGGAGGATGTAGCCCAGGTAAGGAAAAGGTCTGGAAACATCAAAGGCTTGGTATAGACTTTCAGAATGAATAGGACTTAAGGCATCAGAGATAGGTTGGGGATGAAACTGGTGTTCTTATCTTGAGCTGGAAGCATGTTCCTTTGCAGAAATAGGAACTTAGTTCCCCCCTCCAGCAAACTTTTGCTTTGGATCTTTCCTCCCAGACTTCACCCAGGCCAGGGCTCAGTAAGACTGAAAGATTCATGGCTGAAGGTAGTGGGGAAAGGGGGAGAGCAAGGAGAGAGCCCAGCTCCAGGGCTTAGAGGTTTGCAGGCAGGGAAAGCAGGAATACATGAAGGTCATTCCCTTAACTCTCTAGTTAGGAGTAGGCAATTTTCATCTCTGAGACTTTTCACCCATGCAGTTTCTATCTCCACACATAGTCTGCCCATTAAACAACTAGATTTCTGCTTTTGCTCATGACCTGGGATGCCTTCCCTTTTCACCACCATTCTGATTCTTCCTATACCTCAAAGTCCAGGTAAATGTTTTTCTCCTTTAGGAAGTGTCCACCTAACCAGGATCATAGATGCTGTAGTCCAACCCTCATTTACAGATGAGAAATCTGAGTCCCACTGAGAGAGGGGGATATGATTAGAACACTATGTGCCAAGTAGTTTATATGGAGTAGATTCTGAAGCCCACTTTGGGCTCCTGACTCTAATCCTTTCCAAATACCACCAACTCCTGGTAAGGAGCCTTTCCTGCTTCCAGGAAGATTGGCAGGAACATGTGTGAAGGATTCATACTGCTACTGACTTTCCCTTTAATATGGGGAAAAGAAGTAAGCAAAGTTGTGTTAGAGGACCAGGCTGAGTGAAGCAACTCCAAGGCTCAGAGAGATGCTAAGAAGAATCCCCTGCATCCAGGAGACCTGAACTCTAGCCTAGGTTGAGACACTGATTCACTCCATGGCCTTGAGCACATGTTCATGGCATTAGGCCTTAGTTTTCTCATCTGCAAAATAAGCAGATTGAACCAAATGATTCCCAAGTTCAGCTTTCTGAGACCAAAAATGGTAAATCACTAGTATTCCCAGAGGAATAGCATTAGGCTAGGACCCAAGGAACCCAAATCTGGCATCTCTTACCCATGGCATGGGTCAGCCTAGCTAATTGGAAACAATAGCTCCCCACTGGTGGAGGTATTTTGCTATGCACATCCATTGTTCGTGTTGTCTGGGAACCGTCCCCTGGCCCAAGAGACTCTAATCTAAATGTAGTTTGGGTTGCCCACATAGTTCTCAAGCTAAGAGCCTGGCCTCTAGCCTTGGGGGTTGTCTCTTACTGAGATACTCTTTGGGCCAGACTTACCTCAAAAATGTAGTCTTTCCCATCTTTGCCATGTACAGCTTTGACAGCACAGATGTCCAGGCCACCAAACATCTCAGAACAGGTGTCCACCCACAGCTTGTACCTGGAAGGGATGGGAAGGTGTTCTGAGGCTGGAGTGTTAGCTCATATCAAGCCTGCTTGCTACTCATGATCTCCTTGGCGCCTCCACTTCTACCATCCCACCCTTGGCCTCCTCCCCTCTCTCTCCCCATCAAGCATATTGCCTTCTCTACAGTGCTCTCTCACTTGCTCTCCAGATTCCACCCATGTTTCCAGGCTCAAAGCAGGTCTCACATACTCCATCTAGGTGGCCTTCCTTGGCTATTCCAGGGCAGAGTAACTGCTCCTTTCTTGGAGCTTCTATATCATGTCCAGTCTTTATCTTCATAATTTAGCATATAACCCAGTCCTGCCTGATCTTGTTACCTGGTTGCTTGGGCCTTTGTGTTCTGTCCTGATTAGAGGCTTCCTTTGGGCAGGGTTCATTTCTTACACCTCTTCAACTATGGAAGTTAGTCTGGGGAGTGGACTCCTACTCTTACTCACCTGTCTGACATGGCAATCTGCTCCAGCATTGCAGAGCCAGTGTTTGTCTTCCAGTTCCCTGAGATCGACGTCCTCCTGCAACAAGGTCCCACCAGGATAGGACAGGCAGTGAGCCACACCAGCAAGAGGGGGGCATGAAACGTTCTGGAATTTTAGCTAACTGCTGCTTTCCCCACCTGCTTCTTGCATAAGTAGCCCAGGCACCTGTCTGCTGAGCTGAGAACCTGGCTGCCCTGCCAACCCCCACCCTCAATGTCCTTCTCTCTATAGTCTGGCCCAAACTGCTGTGGCTCCATGGAGACTTCCTTGATCTTTTCAACCAGATGAGCACTTGCTCTTCTGAACCTCACTTACAGTCCTATATCTACTTTTTACATTAGTTATTTGACCTAAACCTTAGGTCCACAAGTCTAAACCACTTGCAGCCTACCCATTTAGTATCTGGGCTGACTTGGCATATACAAACTGAATTCTATTGATCCTGGGAACACTCTCAGGATTCTTGTGAATATCTCCCCATGGCTTTCTTACTAGCTCATTTATCTGTTCATTCAACAGTTAATTTCTGAGAGCCTACAGTATTAACAATGTGACTCTGGACAAGTCAGTTAACTTTTTCAGGCTTAAGTTGCCTTGACCATCAAATGCTGCTGATGGAATCAAGTCACCAACCTCTTCTCTGCTGTGCCCTCTGCACCCTCTCCATCCATGAGCAGGTGTTAGAGCCAACTAGTCTTAGACTAAATAGGAGGTGGATGACCTGGTTTCTGATTCTGGATTTGCTCTTGACTGGCTGGGTGACCATGGGTGAATCACTTCACCTCTCTGAGCCTCTTATCCCTGTGCAAACACAGGGTTGTCATGAGGATCAATTGATACAGTTTTAAATGAATTGTAAAACACCAAAAATAGGCCTTCTTAATTATTAGTCTTCACTCAGACACAGTCAAGAGGAAGAGGATGGTCTAGCGGACAGAAAAGCCCTGTTCACACTACTGACAGAGTCATTCATGTGCTGTCCTTGTCACTTGCTACCATTTGGAGACTGGATGCATGTAGTAGTCTCCACTCAGCAGTTCCCAGGAGTACCTTCCCCAGAGGTCTGATCTCAGACACTGAGCAACCTAGACATACAGCTAGTTTTCAGAGCCCTGAGGCAGACTAGTGAGTCAACTGATGTAATAACAACCCCTCACTCTCGTACAGTACTGACTGCTTGCCAAGATTCTTACTCCACAAACCCCTCACCAGAGCCTCAGTGCAAATCCCTGTTGTGAGCAGGCTGACATCCTTGCCCCAACTTTACAGACAAGGAGATTAAGACTCAGAAAGGTTAAATGACTTGCCCAAAGTTGTGTATCCAGTCAAATTAGACATAAGATTAAAAAAAAGCCCAAGACTCTTCGTTCCCTCATTGTGCTGTACTTCCCCTATACCCCACTACCTAGTTCAGAAACAAACAACTAACAGATGAGTGACTTGCAAAATCTGAGTAGAGACACAAAGATAGATCATAATAAAAATAACACTGTCTTCCTAACACTGGTGGTTTATGCGTGTGTCCCTGTGACTAGGTTGGGCTCTTCAAGGGAGGGGACAGAGAGTCACTCACTTCCAGGTCCCCAGCTCAGGGCCATGGTATATAATAGGGTCTTGGAAACTTTGAGTGAGTAATAATAATGTCCTTCACACTTTACACCTTTCTTTAACAATGAGATGCAGGGCATAGATCCATATAGGCCACTAGTGCATGGGGGAGCATCAGGGGCACCCAGAAGCCACTCAGTAATAGCTCAACTACCTCTCAGGACTTATAGGTCACCTGACCTCCACAGAGGGATGCACATTATTACCTACTGAGAGTAGAGCAGGAATAACACCCTCTGTCTACCAAATATGGCTGTCTTTGGATCTCCAGAGTGAGAGCTAAGGGGGTAGGGAAGACTCTCAAACCTTATCTTGGCTATTATCAGGTCAATTCCTTCTGAAAGCAAGGGGATAGCTAAAAGCTTCGGGAAGAGGAGCCAATAGGACATGAATATTCCCCTAAATAACTATCCCTTGCAAATTAAAAAGAAAGTAAATGTTTTCTAAAGCTTCTTTGGTTGCCCACCCTTCATCAGTATTAGAGGATTCTCTTTTCTTATGCTTCTTTGAAATTGCTTGTAGAAATCCTAACCTTTAAAAATGAGAGTTCTTTTAAGAATCAAGACACTCTTGCTCTACTGTCATAAACATTTTGTGTTTGTTTAGGGAATTTTATTTTTTATTTTTATTTAGGGGATTTTAAAAGTAAAGGATAGGAAATCTGCTTTCCTAGGTGCCTACACATACTGATTTTTCTGCTCCTTTTAGCTTCTTTTTATAATGGTCTTTTAAATTATCTTGTCTTACATTGTGCACAATTTTAAAACAATCTTAAATTCCTTTTTGAAGCAGCGAGACTTTAAATAAAAAACTATAAACTTTTAAAAAGTAGTAATCTAGTAAAAAAGTAAAAAAGATTCTGTGTTTTGGTTCTGTACAAGGGCTCTCCCCTGAATACTTATTGGGTGCTTACTCTGTGCCTGCAGCTGCACAAGCTGGTGGAGCTGCAGAGATGATTTCACTGTTCCTGCCCAGGGAGCTCAGAGGAGAGTGACAGAAATTCCTGTTTGTGCAGCGGGCTAAACTAGAGGGGTGTACAGGGTTATGACAAGGGAGGGGGGCAGGGCTCCTAACTAATTCCAGGGGTGGGGAGTACAAACACTGAAGGGGGAGACAGAAGAACAATGGAAATGAATGGGCAAGGGAAAGGGAAGCTGCTCAGCCTCAAAGTCTGCTCAAGTGCCAAGCGGCCAAGACCAAATTCAGATATCAGAATGTTCTTGTTTATAAAAGAAATACTACCCTATAGGTTTTAAAAAGTGAGAGGCTCATATTTCCAAAGTTGGCATTGTAAGCTATTTGCATTCTTAGGTATATTATAGAAGACTGGGTCATCCTGAAATCTTTTCTTTCTCTAAAGTTGAATGGAGGAAACTTTTAACTTTCCATTCTGGCAGATGGACACAGTCATGTGGAGAAGCCACCTATTCTCATAACCACTAGGTTTTTAATGCTCTGGAGTGTTTTCAGGGCTATATATTTTCATTAGGAGTTTCTTAACCTTTTCTGAATTCTGGCAGCCTGGTGAAGCCTATGGATTCCTTTCAAGGTATAAAAATACATAAGATGTGTACGTGTATAAAATAAAGTGCATAAGATATCAAAGAAACCCAATTTTTGAAATAATTATCAAAATAGTTATCAAACTATTAAACAAATCTGTGATTTAGTAAAAAATACATTTCTTTGTAAATAACGAAAGTATTTACAAGTACAAATGCAGTGACAGGTCTAATAACTACCATGATTCTTGAGTAGTGATCAAAATAATTGGTATTTAGAGATATCGGTCATAACTGCAGTGTGAATCAAAAATCTCTGTGATTACCTTTAGTAACAAAGTCACATGTGTTGTTGTCACTACTGTAGCCTGTTGTCATGGTTTATGACTGAGGAGATGGCAAATTTCACTTAGAGGCTAGTGAAAGTAAATATTAATTTTATTTCTCATCTTAGTTCTCCTCTGACTTGAAAGGAACTCAGGCTGGGAGTCCCTGACTTGAATAGCACCCTCTTTCTGGCCCCTGCCTTTTGGGCCAGATGAGGTTAAACTGAGAGTTGGTTGCTACCTGGAGGCTCAGATTTTCCACTGGGCTGAGGAGAAAGTGAAGAGTATCTGCTGGTACCCCAGCCCCACTTACATATAAGCCTTGTAGTTGTTGCCTATCTTCTGGACCCGGATATCATACTTGGCGTCAATAAAAGGCTCTGCTGTGGCATATGTCTGGGTGAGGGCCACCACACTAGCAATGTCCTGGAAGTCGTAATGGTTTTCCACTTTGACCTAATGTTGGAGCAAGGCAGAGAGGGAGAAAAGGAGACATACAAATACATATACTGAGAGTCACAAGAGCTCTGAGCCTCTAAACCCATCGGGATGTTATCCATCCAGTTGTAAACCTGGATGCCACATCTCCCTAGGACACCCATTGTCTCTAGCTTCCCCTCCTAGAGCTCAGGAGCCTCACTTCCTACAAAGGGCCCAAGGGCCCAAGCAAGTGGCCTGTGCTCTGCTTGTTGGAAGAAGTCTGTTTGGGTAACACTCATGACTTCAGAGGGGCCAAATCGTCTCCTTGGAAAGACTTCATGGGGAAAGGAGGCAGAACAGTTCATAACCAGGCTCTTTAAAAAGTGTCCTTCTTGGCCTCAACCCCAAAACACAGCAAACCCTTACCATGGCCTTACCTTGCCCATGCCTGAGTGAGCATGGCCAATCTTCACCACCACAGGGAATGTGGGCAGTGTCAGCTGAAAGCAGAGGAGAAATGAATGAACTGGTCAGAGTGTGCCTCACTCTCTGTGGAATCTTGCAAATATTTTTCTTGGTAACACCCTTGGAAGGGTCCTTTAAAGAACTAGCCCAACCTACTTGCTTTACAGATTAAAAAACTGAGGCCCATAGAGTGACAGTGACTTGCCTAAGGTCACAGCATACTAGTAGTAGAACTGTAAGAACCCTGCTCTACCACTCAGTACTCTCTACATCTTTAAAATTCATTGTTTCAACTTTCTCTGCATTATACAAACCCTGGGCAGGACCAGTCCTTAGCCAGAGAAAAAGAAAAAGAAAGAAAGAAGAAAGAAAGAAAGAAAGAAAGAAAGAAAGAAAGAAAGAAAGAAAGAAAGAAAGAAAGAAAGAAAGAAAGAAAGAAAAAGAAAAGAGGGAGAGAGAGGGAGAGAGGGAGGGAGGGAGGAATGAAGGAACGAAGGAAGGAAGGAAAGAAGGAAGAACATCTTTGAAAGGGTGAATTTTGTTGTATGTAAATTGTATCTTAGTAAACCTGAATTTAAAAAGGAATGTATCTTTGGAATCTTAATGTCCCTTTTGTCATGTACCTTTTAGTACCCTCCCCTTCCCCTTCAAATGTCCAGCTTCTTATACTGAACCTGGCTTTTCTCCCTCCCTTTGACAATGTCATCAGAGCTCATCAACACCCCAAACTCACCATCAAACACAGCTTAGGATGCTAAGGCCTCTTTCTGCCCAGTTTGAGGTTTGGAAGAGAGCTAACTTAAGAATTCAACATGTTTATCTAATTTGAAAGACATCCTTAAAAGTGTAAACTCTATCTTGAGGTAGCCATATTTTAACAGAGGGACAATAGAAACTTAAAAGGAGAACTACCCTCCAAAGGCAGGATTTCAAGTGGTTACAAAGTGGCGATGGAGGAAGTACTATGGTAGAGTGGAAGGAGCACTACACCATATGTCAGAAGACTTGCATTCTAGTCCTCTCTGCCATTAGCTTTCTGAAAGTCACTTTACCTCACTGAGCCTTTGTCTTCACATTTGCCAAATGAAGGGACTGGACTGGATGCCTTTCAAGGTCCGCCCAATAATAAATACATCAAGCTCTATCTTGGTTCGGGTGTTAAATGAAGAATCAACTTGGTCACCAAATCTCATCTTTCTCAATCAGACTCAGCTCTCTTTCGATTTCCTTCTTTTCAAACATCACTACCACATCAAAATAAGAAGATATCTTTCGGAAAAATTAAAGTTAACTCTGATAAAAATTCAGATTCCCATGGGAGTACCTGACCTGAGGATTTCAGTATTCCTGGCTGAGGCCAGTTGAAGCTGGGGCAAAGAGCTTCAAAGGGCCTTGGAAATATGTAGTTCAAGCCTGGAGAAGAAAGTGAGCCCAGAGAGGCAAAGGTTGCAAAGCTACCTTGTGACAGAATCAGAACCCAGCCTTCCACCTTCTAGCCCAGCACTGTGTGGAAATATCCTATAATAATTTCATGGGTCCCTTTCTATTTGGAGACTTGGAGCACTATGCTCTGTCAAACAGAGCAGACAAGGCTCTGGTTGCAGTGACCCCATGTGCCTTGCTTCTTTGTTTTCTAAGCTGTTTCACCTTCCATGAGAAGACATAGTCTCTCCAGTGAATAATGACTTGAGATAGGAACCAGTGTAGCCTAGGATCTGGAGAGGGCTTTGAAGTCCCAGGTTTGCCCTAAGTGATGGGGTATCCTGTGCTTTGAGCCCCCACCAAGAGAGCTCTCCTCAGCCATCTGCAGAGTCTGAGGCTCTGGATATGGGAAAGGGTTTCTAAAGCACAGACTGCTTTCTCTGACATCTCTCCCCACCCCCCAGCCAACAGAGCCAAGACACACACACACACCCCAACTTTCTCTGTCCTATTCCATTACTGTTTGCTGTTGCTTTGGAGCCTCATAAATAGGGCATTGAAAACACTTCCTGCAGCTGAAAGAAGCCCTGAGTAGCTTGTCTCATTCCCAGTGTGCAGCTCAGCAAGGGGTCCGTCCTCTCTGTCACTGTCTCTTTTGCCTGTTGTAATTCCGTCTGCCTCTCTCTGACTCTGCCTGTCTCACTTTCTGTTTGTGCCTCTCCTCACTCTTGTTCCTTCAGTGTGAATCACAGCCCATCGTCTTTCTGCCCTCATGCATTTGTCTTTGTTGTGCTTTCTGTCTTTCTGCCTTGACACCATCCTCTTTCCCCGGGCTTTCCATCTACTTCTGTAAGGCTTAATTGCTTGGGCAGGGAAACAGAGGCTAGCGGCCTCTCTCCTGGCTTCCCTCTTCCTTTTACCGAGCCTGCCAGTCAGGAGGGCTGCGGGTCCTGCAGCCGTGGGTGGCCTACAGCCAAAGGAGGGAGGAGCCCATCCGGGCGGGATTGGCCCTAAGTCCACCTCAAAAAGCCTGGGGCGAGGGGCGCAACGCGTTCTGGATGAGCCCTGGAGGGCCGGTTTGGTCAGACAGTCCCCGCAGGCTCAGTCGGGGCTTTGCAGTGTCATGCCCCGGAGCCCCCGGACGGCGCCGAGCTGGGCGCTGTTGCTGCGGCTGCTGGCACTGCTGCGGCCGCCGGGGATGGCTGAGGCGTGCAGCTGCGCCCCTGCGCACCCCCAGCAGCACGTCTGCCACTCGGCGCTTGGTGAGTCCGGAGGCCCGACAGGTCCACAGCAGAGGGTGGTTGTGTGGGTTCGGTATGGGGCCGAGCTGTAGACCTGGAGTCTGGAGGGAAAGGGAGGAGATCAAATACTGCACCAGTTGCCTCCCACTGGGGCAGATGGGTCGGGCAGGGCCGGCGCCATAGCAACCTTGCAAGCACAGAGCCTGGTGGACTTGCAAGGAAATGAAACACCGTGTAAGGGAACCCATAGCGACCCCCTCTCCCCTGCCTACTGCAATTATGGACTTGAATGACAAGTCACGGGAGCTATCCAGTGATTATTCTGAACTACTGGATGCAGGGAGGGGGAGCTAGGGGCCAGGGGACTGGGCTTTCATTATAAACATCCCACTGTGTCCGAGCCTATAACTGATGTTTACTCCATGCACCACCCCCACACAACACACTTTTTGCCCTTTCTCTTTCCTCTGCCTGAAATGCCCTTCCCCCATACTCTTAAATTTCTGGCAGACTCTTATTCATCCTTCAACGTCTTACTCAGGTATCTCTTCTTCTATGAAGACTTCCTGACTTCTTGGTGCTACCACGATATCTCTAACAAAAATTTTTGTACTCCCAGTATGCTGTGCTGTTATTCTTTGTAAGTGTATTCTCTACTGGACCAAGAGTTCTGTAGGATGGGAGACCCTGTCTTAATCATGCTTGTGGACCTAGTACCTAGTGTTGGGCCAGGCACATAGAAAGAACTTTATAACCAGTTTTTGATTAATGCCCAAATGGCAAGAGACAAACTACTTCTGTACAGGGTCAGAACATATTTATTAATTCAATAAACATTTACCAATATCAGCTCTGGGTAGGCTCTCCTGAAGCCTCAGCTATATAGGTAGAGGACCGCAAAACTTCAAGGGGCTCCTCCTCCCTCCTCTACCCTGATGTCCACCTTCAGCCTACTGCAGTCTGGGCTATGGAGAATTAGACTCTCAAAACCAGCAGGTAAAGTATAGAGAGATTATAGGACCCAGTTGGCCTGAGGAGTTTGGAACTTCTAACAATTGCAGAGGAGGAGTTTCCAGGACCCCACTTTTACACACATGGCCCCCCCCACCACAATCCAACAAGACCTAAACCCAGAATTCCCCTATAAAATTCTCCAGGGGCCCAGGTCATCCAGATCCCAGATGGACTGCTTCCACAGGTTGTTAAAGGTCCCCTCTTTTCTCTTCTTATGCAGCCATTCGGGCCAAAATCTCCAGTGAGAAGGTAGTTCCTGCCAGTGCAGACCCTGCTGACACTCAAAAAATGATCCGGTATGAAATCAAACAGATAAAGGTACATGGGGATAGGACAGGGCATTAACCCCCTTGGGCTGTTGGGAGGAGTGGGGTCTGTGTACTGGGAGCGGGGCTGGTAGGCAGGTGACCCGGCTCATTGATCCTGGGGTATTTATGCTGAAGTGGAAGTGGATGACATGTTGGGAGCAGGGCCCACAGGCCCTCAGTGTCCATCCAGTCCTACGGCTGCCTGTGTGTGGGGCTACTAGAAGTATTCTCACTGGAATAAACCAAGGTTTAGATTTTTTTAAAGAGAGAAATGACCCAGTTGGGCCATCTGTGTGTACCAAATCCTGAACTAGACTTTTGCTTAGTTTTTTTTAGATTGAGAAATGAGTTTTTCCTGTTAAGATATAAAGTATACTCACTGACCCAACACTGCTTTTTTTGTAATTGCCTTTCAGATGTTTAAAGGGTTTGAGAAAGTCAAGGATGTTCAGTATATCTATACACCTTTTGATTCCTCCCTCTGTGGTGTGAAACTAGAAGCTAACAGCCAGAAGCAATATCTCTTGACTGGTAAGTTAAAGACCAACAAGCAACCCTAACAGTCTCTGTCCTAAGGAAGGCAGTCAAGAAGGAGCCAGGGCTGTCCTTGGGCAGCAAACTGAGCTAGGTGGCATTTTCTCAGGCAGAAAACAGAGCTGTGTTACTAAGAGCCAGCCTCTGAGTTGGGAGGAGCCGTGGTAACCTTCCTTTCAGTGCAAGAGTCTTCATTACAGTGATCTTGGCCACTGCTTCACTACTTTAAGGACAGGCTGCTCTCCCAGCCTAGGGCAGCTGGTTCCATTTTTAAACAGTTTTAATTGATATAAGTTTGATATCTTGAGCCAAAAATCTGCCTCTCTGAAACTGCCCTTTGTGGGTTCAGTTCTGTCCTCTGCCCATGATGATCCTTCAGAGGCTCCAGGACCATAAATACATACACTCTAGCTCCAGGCCTGATGGCCATGGTTCCCAGACCCTTTCCTATCCTGGCCACCTTCTCAAATGGGATATAGCTTGTCCCTGCCCCTCCCCTAGCACAGGCCCCTAAACTGGACACTGCACTACGGGTGATGTCTTGGTTTCACAGAGTAAATGAGGATTGTGCATGTGCAACCTTACCCCCCAGCACACGTATTATAGTTACTATAGTCTACAATGGCATTAACTTTAGATAGCTACATTGGGTCATGATCTTGGCTCATAGTGAGCCTCTGTGGCTAAATCACATCACAGGTCATATTCTGGGGGTGCAGTAAAGCACAAGCCCTAACAGGAGCCTTCAGTCTAACAAGTCTCTATGAACTTGGGCCCAGGCAGTTCTCCATACTCAATTGGTTGGGACAGGACAGTTAAGAAACCACACAAGATTATGACTCTGTAAGTGAATGAATGCAATACTAAATTATTTAGTTCAGGGAAAAGAGGTATTTGTGTGATTGTAAACAATTAGGGAAGTTTCACTGTGTAAGTGGGAACTACACTGCCCCTAAAGGAAGAAAAATATTTGGAAAGAAGGCAAGGAAAAGAAAAACACAGCAGGTGGGGAGAATAGGAGGAATTTCTACTATCTGTCCATCCATTCAGCAATAATGACTACCCACTTGCTGCCAGGCATTGGGCAGGAGGGTGGAGACTCAGTGACAAGCCACAGTCCTCAAAGAGCTCACAGTCCAAGCTTGGCTCTTGAGAAGTCATAGCCATTAGAAGCCATACTGGTAGGGGCTCCCCAAATCTAAGGATGTGGAATTGTGTTGATCTGGGAGCCTCTGGATAGGAGAGACAGAGGCAGGGCACACCACTGAGGCTTCCAGGTCCCAGGATTAGCACGCAAGGCCACCTCATTCCCTCTGTGTACCTAGCCCTCTGCCAGGCACTGTGGTGCATCGGGGGAGGAGGAGACGTGTTCTCTGCCCTCAAAAATGTCAAGTCTAACTGAGGGTGGGGATAAACAACAAATACAAGTCTACTGAGAAGTCATCAGTGGTGCCCAGGCTTTTCAGGAGAAGGCACAAGGTCTTTTGTCTAATGTTGAAAGCCCTTGTGACCAGAACACTGCCGACCTCTCCAGCTTTGTCTCCGGCCATGTGTGAGTGACAGCTCCCAGCTCCTCATTTCCCCCAGAGCTAAACTAAACTACTTGCAGTTGCAGAAGGTGTTCTGCTGCGCTGCGCCCCTCCACCTTGCACAGGGTAGTCTCAATGTCCAGAAGTCCTTTCCCTCATTTGTCTGGCAGGAGAACTCCTACCCACCCCTTCAAGGCCCAATACAAGCATCATCTCCTCTGAGACACCTTCCTTGCCGCCCACCCCTTCCACAGATGGAGATAATTGTGCTTTGTTCATTGTTATACTGCATCTTGCATATAATCACACAGCAGTATAATTTTTGCCTACTTATCTATCTGCCCTCCTGGTTATTAAGCTCCTTGGGGAAGAGATTCTGTCATATTTATTTCTGTATTTCTGGTACCAAGTCATAGTAAGTAGTTGCTCAGTGAGTAATTGAGTGACTGAGGTTCTAAGAGAGGTGTGGGCTAGGGTGGTCAGAGATGGTTTTGAGGACACTGTGGTACTGAAAAGGGTCTTTGGAAGCTAGGAAAGAGTCTGATAAGTAAAGAGGGGGAACTTTCCTATGGGGAAGGGGAGAGACTCACCAAGACAGGTATCAACGGGGCAGGAGACGAGGCTGTGTAGATATTGGGAAGGGTTAGAAAGAGGAAGGGACCTATTATTTATGGAACCTTCCGTGGGCCCAAGCTGTGCTGGGAACTTTACAGACGTTCTCTCATTTAATCCTGACAACTTACTACTTTCATCTTTGAGCAGAGAAGTTATGTGACTTTCTTAAGGTCATACGGCTGTAAATGAGAGAAAAGAAGGGGGTTATACCAACAGTCTGCCTTTAAAGCCCATGTTTTTCTCTCTACACCACACTAAAGGAAAAGGTCTTCATCCCACAACTCTCTCTCATACAAACATAATCTGTTAATATATTTGATATAAAAATTATAGAGGCTTTTCTGGTTCTTTCATTGAGCCCCATGTCACCACTGCCACCAAGAAGTCATTGAAGAAACTGCAATTCTGGGCTCTTTGAGGACCTGGGCTCTTGGAGCTCCATGAGCATATTCCTCATGCTAGGTCTTCCTCCATTCCCCTTGAAGGTCAGATCCTCAGTGATGGAAAAGTCTTCATCCATCTGTGCAACTACATCGAACCTTGGGAGAACCTGTCCTTTTTGCAGAGAGAAAGTCTGAATCACCACTACCATCTGAACTGTGGCTGCCAAGTAAGGGAATATCCATTTGCAAGGTCTTTTGGGGGTGGGGGAAGGGTCTTGAGCCTTGTAGCCTTACTCTTCATGTATTCCTTCCTTTGTGCATACATTTATTCACTTATTGTACTATATTTGAAATCTGCCATGGATCAGGCACTGTATGAAGTTGGGGATGGGAAAGCAAGATGGTCCATAGTCCATGATCCCAAGATGGTCTATGTAAGTCCATACTTACATTTTGGCTGGGAAGGTGGCCATCATTTAAAGAATAAGATAATATAGCTACCATTTAAAGAGAGTCTACTTTTTGCCAGACCCTGTAATGGTGTATTTATTTAAAATATTTAATTTAGTCTTTATAACAAATTTATGAAGAGTTAAGATTTCCATTTTAAGGTGAAGAAATTCATGCTGTAGGAAGTGAAGTGATTTGCTAAAGGTCAGTGGTGGACTAAGGACCTCAGGCCTGTCTGACTCCAGAGATATCATTTGAGAGGCAATACTATATGATAGGAGATAGGGGAAAGGGAACTCAGGAGGAAGTCTGGGGACCAGGAAAGGCTTCAGGAGTCAGGGGCATTTGTGCTGGGTTGTAAGGATATGTAGGAGTCTGAAAGGCAATAATGGAAAAAGGACACCCTACTCACGTTGATGTTGTGTGGCTATGACTCTAGATTACCACCTGCTATGCAGTTCCCTGTACCATCTCAACCCCCAACGAGTGCCTCTGGACAGACTGGCTGTTGGAACGGAAGCTCTATGGGTACCAGGCCCAGCATTATGTCTGCATGAAGCATGTTGATGGCACCTGCAGCTGGTACCAGGGCCGCCTGCCCCTCAGGAAGGAGTTTGTTGACATCATCCAGCCCTAGTAGGGGCCAGTGACCATCACATTCTTTCAAGCATCGTGAAGCCCAAGCCAGTTCTCCTTCCCTGTGGAGCTCTGGCTGTCACCACCCGCCTCATCACTGCCAGTCAGTGGAAAGTACCAAGTGGATGGTCTGGCTAGTGTTAGGATAGGGATGGGGCATGTTATAGCTTGTGTCCAAATGCCAGCTCAACACCTGTCAAGGGCCAGGGAAAGTAACATGACTTTTCTAGCCAGCCTTCAGCCCATCTCCCCTGCCTCCCAAACCCTTTTAGTCTAGCTGAAACCTGTTATTGAAAGTTTTGATTTTGGCTTAGTCTGTTTTCTAAAGCCAGAACTATTCCTTTTTCTCCCCAGGAGAGTGTGTTTTCTCTTACCTTAACTGATCTGATAGGGGAGAAAGGGTGATTATTACACATATGAGATACTATAGCCTTATGATGTACAATACCAGAAGGTGGGTTCACAGAATCAGAAACAAGCTGATTTGGAGGAATGAAAAGAACAACCCACTATGGCTGTATGCCCTTTACTCATGTCCCAACTCATCCTAATCCTCTCATATACTTTCATCTGTTTGGGTAGACACTTGGGGAATACAGAGTCACTCAATGTGAGACCTGCAATGACTTAACCTCCCTCCACATTCTATAATCCCCTGTATACCATTCCTGGCAGAGGTTCTGGCCCAGTTAACATACCTCTTTGGACAAGAATAGACTTAGGTATTGTCTCTCCAGGTTAACTATTCTTAATGCCCTCAACTGATGTCCATAAAGCTTCTCCTCTGTTTCTTTTAGAAAGTCATTCTCTACTAGATTACTGTCTTTATTCCTAATTCAGAAATTTTTTTTAAGCCAAAAAAGCCTTTCTCTTGTAGAGATGAAATTCCCCTTTAGCTTTTGACACCTCAGAGAGAGGACAATTGGGGGCAGAAGATGGTAGATGGGGAACAAATTTTGGAACTGTTACAACTGTTTTCATTGGTTAGCCCTGCTAGACTTTATGGCAGGAAAAAAGCCAGCTTTGTTCCCTGTCTGCCCTAAAGTTCAGTCCCCTCATCACTGTGTGTTAGACTCCCTGAGAATTCCAAGCACAGACCCCTTAGTGTTCCTTAGATTCTGCAAGGCTTCCTGGCTTGCCCTGAAAGGGAAAGCCCTTATGTTCATCTCAAGGATTTATAAGGATGAGGGCTTAAAGTTCCAGAGCCTCTCCCTGGCAAAGATGAAGGAGGTAGTTCTTTTCAAGTCCCAAGGTTACTATTCATCTTTTTTGTGTGGTTTGCTAATAAGCAGGGCCATGCCTTATATGCCAAATGAAAGTTCTTGATTCACAGAAATGGTTCAAATGGAGATCCCTTTTGGAGTAGGGAGTGGGAGGGGGAACAAACATGATCTCTGTCCCACAGTACAACACTGGAATGCTATGGCAGAGAGTCTCCATTGGTGGATTAAGCAGGATCACCAACTGACCAAGCAGGCCTGGGGCAGAGGATGTAGGGTCAGAGAGGAAGAAGGGAATTGAGCTAGACGTTGTCATAAAGGAAAAACATTAGCTGTAGCCTCTGCACCAACCAACCATGCCATCTCTCTGCTCCTTCTGACATCCTAGCATGGCCTCAGAGAAGGCATAGTGTTAACCCAGTCTTAGCGCAATCTTGAGGAAACCAAAGGAATGGAAGGGGCTGGTGAATAATTATAGGAACAACACCTTAGTCTGAGGAGTGCTTCACACTCTTCCAGAAGGCTATTACTTAATCTCACTTACATTTTATAAGTACCATATTAGATATCCTGGTCAGGAATAATTATGCCCATTTAAATTTCCTATTGAAAAACTCACTCACTGGGCATCTAACTAGTCCAGTGACATGTGGCAGGGCCAGGGCTAGAACCCAAAACAGTAGGATCTTCTGACTGTTGATCCATAGATTTGTTACTTTCTCAACTTGATAAAATGCCCTTGTTTCTGCTCTTCCCTATTTGGTCAGCAGACTTTGTAGACAAGGGGTTATCAATTAAAATTCAGCTGCTCTAGCCCCACAAAGCAGGTCCACAGTTCAATCCCAACAGAGTCTCTGGGGTTGAAATGCTGAGGCCCTCTTTAGGGCTCCATAATCACCATGTGGCTCAGAATGTAAACAGCAGAGGAACTAAAGTCCCCACTCGATCACCTACCATCTCTTTATGGTTGGGGTAGTATGTCTGCTCAATGAGTGGGAACTTTTCTCCTCCCAATGTCTTGTAGATGGCCACCAGCTGGGCAAACTGCAAAAGAGAAGTGAATGTTTCAGCTTATCTAGACACTGCAACAGACAGACAAACATCAGTCTATCAAACAAATATTTATTGAGCATTTGCTCTGTTGGGGACTTTGTACAAAACACCAAGGATATAAAAGAGGTGTACAATTCTTATTTTTAAAGAACGCATGTGTTAGTTGGGGAAGGGAGAGCGAAGGCACTAACATTCATTCAGTACCTATACAATTTTAATGATATTTCATTCATTCCTCATATCAAATTGATAAACTAGGTATTTTATCATCTTTATTTTACACATGAGGCTCAGAGACAGTAGAAAAGGTGCCTGAAGTCACAGACCTGCAAAGAGGTGAAGCTGGGATTGAAATTTGGATCTCTAACCTTAAACACTTGTATCTCTAGAGATGACAATTGATAAAGCTAGATAGGTAACATGGGGACAAGTCTTGAAAGTTCAAATGCTAAGAAAGGAATGGTAACTGTTTTCTGCAGGCAGTATGGAGTCATAAGAATTTGAGCAGGGGTGGGGCGCCTGGGTGGCTCAGTTGGTTGGGCTACTGCCTTCGGCTCAGGTCATGATCCTGGAATCCCAGGATCGAGTCCCGCATCGGGCTCCCTGCTCGGCGGGGAGTCTGCTTCTCCCTCTGACCCTCCTCCCTCTCATGTACTCTCTCTCTCTCACTCTCTCAAATAAATAAATAAAATCTTAAGAAAAAAAAAAAAGAATTTGAGCAGGGGTCATGAATAAAGCTGTTCTTTAGGAAGATTTTGATGCTCATGTTTTGCAGGATAGACAGACCTAGTCTCTCTAGGACTTACTACTCATCTAAGAACTGAAATCACTAGATCCTTCACCTAGGAGAATCCAGAACAACTCTATGAAGAAGAGGTAAGAGGTGAGGTACACATACTTACAGTGTGAGGGTTGAAAAGTGTTTGGCAAACATCTAGCACCCCCTGGAGTCCCCTGCCCCCACATTTTATAAGTGAAGAAACTGAAGCCCAGAGGGATCACTTGCCCAAGGTCGTATCATAGTTGAGCTGGATTCATAGCCAGGCCCCTTTATTTCCAATCTATAACTCTTCCTGCTCCTTCACATGGCTGCCTTTCAGACTCTGCAGAGACCATGCTCTTCCCATAGGAAACACACAGGACTTTTCTGCTCAATCCATTCAAACACACACCCACCCACACACCTATCTCCAGTGCACTGGCAACAGGGGTAATCCAGCATCTTCCCTCTAGTGCTACTTAGGTTAGTTTACACTCTAAATCACTGATATCTGGAACTGCTAGAAGGAAAAGTTGCCAGGTCAATTGCCTTCTATTTATCAGAGAAAGGAAAGCTAACATTTTTCAAAAGCTCAGGTCCTATTCTCTATAAGAGATGTTGGTAGATGAGACAATGGGACAGGGAGGTATGCGGGGAGGAGTAGAAACTTAGAACTGGGCTGTTGGAAGACTGGGTTAGAGTCTTCTGGTTCTTGTTCTGCTTTTAACTCGCTAGGTGTCCTTGAGCAAATGATTTCTCCACTCCAGGCCTCATTTTCTTCATATATAAAATGAAAGGAGTGAATTTGATCAGTTCCTCAAAATTTTTACCATAAAGGAACATCATTTTATTATATTTCCTCCCAAACTCCATTATCAAACTCTAGTTTAAGTGATCATATATTGTGATCCTTTTGTTGGCAAGGATAGAATTTTATTATTTTTGAAATGCTGGAAAATGTTGGAATTTCTGGGTCACTCCCCTTTGTGACACAGCTGGTGACTGTAGATCTTGAAGGCCTCCTCCAGAACTGAAAGTATGAATCCGGGACTCTCAAGCCCTCAAGGTTTTGTTATTGAAAGAGACTTTTAGAGAGTCTCTAGACCAGACATCTCATTTTACACATGAGGATACTGAGGCTAGAGAAGCAAAGGAAAGCATAGGTTCCCAGATCATGCCTGGAATTGGGAACTGCACTAGGACAGCAGCCAGGTAGGTCTCCCTGCCCATTGCATGCTCCACTGCACCCTGCTGTCCTCGCTATTTGGTTTTTAAACTTGCTTTGACTGTCAAGACCAACCCCTTGGACTTTTCTTGCCCTCTCTGATTCTCTCCATCACTCCATCTGACCTTTAAGTCCTGCCTGCCCACCTTGGCTGGCCTGGATTCCTTTTCTGCCCCTGGATACCTGCCTGAGCTCCCAAGATTCTCCAGCATCGCCGGCGAGCTCATGCCAGCTCTGCCTAACAACCTCTGTCCTGCTGCAGCCCACGCCCTGGCATGGCACCAAGGCATGTGGGGCCTTATCTTTCCAGCATGTGGGAGAGTTACACAGACACCACAGCGATGCCAGGAAGGCCCACGGCAAAATCCCAGAGTCCTGGGACAACAAGACTAAAATGGCAGCCAGTTTCCAGGCACTAGTTAGGTCCCTGGGAGCTCACCCTACCCTCCTCCACTTTATCTCCAGCAGTCCCTATCTGCTCAAGGTGCTTAGCTTGGCATCTAACCCCTGCCTCCTTGGAAACTTAGCACAAGCACACAGTTACCAATTAAACAAATGTAATATCTGATAAGGGTTATTTCCTGTATGCATAGACAAAAGAATGGATTTAGGAGCTAGGGGTGGTGTTGGCAATGAATAGGAAGATAATGTTCATTATCACCACTTCTTCAGTGAATCGGGAAAGACTTCTTGGAAGAAATGAGATTTCAGGATCAGTCTGAGTTTAATATGTTATCCTTAGCCCTCCTGGAAATAAATGCTTTAATTCAACTCTTGTGCCTTTGTCTCTAAAAAACCCAGATGGAGTGCTAGGATTTTTAGATAAATTTGCAGCAATATGGGATGGTGGCATTCTTGCTTTCTCTGGAATGCTACCTTCACTGATAGGGCTACTTCTGCTTCCAAAATCCCAGGGCACAGCCTGCCCTGACCAATTTATAATAGCAGATGTGCTCAGAGACACAGTAATGCAAGGTAGAGCCTTAACAACCCCACTGAGGTCTCCCCTCATACCAAGAGCAGTCACAATAAAGAAATATAGAAAATATGAACAAAAGTCATCATCTCAGAGGGACCCTCCCTTCACAGTCACCAAATTTGTTCACTCCCATTAACAAGCAGAGAACAATATATAAAATGCCATTAGTGTGGCAGCTGCTTAATGAAAATGAAGGGAGAGCTTGGTGTCTGGCCAGGGAGCCTTGCTGTTCTCATGTGATGCCAAAGGCAATGTGCTGGGATTGTGAATGGGTGAGAATGTGAACCTTCACCAGATCCCAGATCCCAGGAAGGGCAAGGCCCTAGGCATAGGCTCACTGATCCTCCCACCCTGGCTTCTGGCATAGTTTTGGAACATGAAGGAGGGGGCTATTTTCTTTAAGAGATCCTAAATACTAGGGGACTATAACAACAAGGCTGGCAAACTGGTGGCAGGTGCTTTACAAAGAAACCAGGCACAGAGAGGTTTACTTAGAAGAAAATAACTAGCAATAGCAGAATCATTCTGTGTGGCCATGAGGGAGCCAAATTCTAGCAGGTATTGAAAGGGTTGGGAAGGAAAGAGCTAGGGCTTATGTGCAGTAGGGAAGGTTGTATGACTAGGGGGGAAGAGGGGGTCCTAGAAAAGAAACTTGGTGAAGGCCTCAAATATGCTCTTCTGTGATTAGTAACACATTCAAATCATACAACTCTTTTAGCTTGTTTCTGCAAAACTCTAGGATTCTTAGATGTCTCAGGCCAGAGGCATCTGAATGAGTGATGATCAGGAACCCAACCCTCCCTCCTCAACCACAGCAGCTCCCACTGACTCCTCACTCATTGGTCTTTCTCTTACACTGTCAGATCTCCCTGGTTTCCAAGGGAATGGGAAAACTGTGAGTTCGGGTGTGAGGAAGAGATCAAAAGCAAAGGTGATGGGTCCATCTGGTTAAAAAACACCCTCTCTGGGGCTCCTGGGTGGCTCAGTCGTTAAGCGTCTGCCTTCGGCTCAGGTCATGATCGGTCCTGGGATCGAGCCCTACATCGGGCTACCTGTTCAGTGGGGAGCCTGCTTCTCCCCTGCCTGCTGCTCCCCCTGCTTGTGCTCTCTCTCTCTGTATCAAATAAATAAATAAAATCTTAAAAAAAAAAACCACCCCCTCCAACTCCCTGGGTGGTAAAGAGGCTTGGGGTCTGAGAACTTCAGAGTGACCCTTGGCAAGCCAGGGTGATAGCTGAAGTGATTTTTGAAAAACAAGAGGAAGAGGATGTGATTGGGAGCAGGTGTTTCCTTCTAAGAGGGCAGCCTGGAGCAGCAGTTATAGGAGCTGGGTCCCCACTGGCCTCAGGCCTTTCCAAAGAACATTCAGAGGCAAGAAACAGGTATTTTTATTCTTGTATCTTATATGGCTGAGGGCACAGCTTGCAGACTTATAAGGACTTCTTTACAGAATCTTTGTGTGACTTTGTTGTGAGGCCAAAAGTCTACTCTACATCAAAGGCAGCCCAGCCCTTAATGATAATGTTTTATTGTGAGAGCCCACCCTAACCCATGTCTCATCTGAAACTCCTCTCACATCCTCTCAGCTGTGCCTAGTGCATCTTGATTACCAGTGGTCCCTCCTGGGGGACTGGGAGATACAGGACCTGGATCCTACCCTTTTACCTGGGAGGAAGGGGGCCTCACTCACCACCCATGGCTTGTCACAGAAGTTGTAAATGGATTCCAGTGAGTTGATGCTGGGGAGGCCTGCGTACTGCATGCCAATGACAAGGTGGCGGAAGTCCTCATTCTCTGCCATGCCGAATGCATGCTGCCGGATAAGCACAAAGTCTGGCCGGAAGGACCTGGTAAAAATGTAGAGGCAAGTTTCCCATCAACCAGCCCCTCAGGTCATATATCATCTTGTCTCCTATTTCCAAAGCCCTAGACAGAGAAGGGGTATTAAGGGTCACCTGATGTAAGCCCTTCATTTTATTATTCTTTTATGGACTAGGAAGTGAGGTATTATGGCACCTCTTAAAGGAGATTTAAGGAACAGATGTCTGAAGTTCCCTTATTCCTCTGGATTAAGCACTGTCTTTTTCTAAGGTACAAATCCCCTCAGGAGGGAAGAAACACTTTCAGACCCTCACATCTTAAATGAACAAGAATTTACCTGGTCCCTTTGGGGCAATAAGAGAGCAGAAGCTCCTTGTGGCTTCAGAGTTTGTGCTCGAAGAGCGCCCCAGTAGACTTTGAAGATATATTTGCCTGACTTCACCACCCTGCCACGGAGATCCCTGATCTCAGTGTCCTGTTCTGACTCCTTAAAACTGCTCCTTAAAAAGCAATGCCCTCATCAGGCCCCGAGAAGAGCAAGGGTCCAGGATGGCTGAGAACAGATGCCAAACTTCCCAATGTTATTCTTCCAAAGTGTACACTAGGGAGGGGTGCAAATATTTCTCGAAGAACTGAGGTTGAGCAATGGCTACAGGAAGCACTGGGAGTACAGAATGTTCCCATGCATGGGAAGGCTCCCTGCGTTTTCCCTCCAGCCAGCAAAGCTCCTCAGCTGCTCTATCTTCATGCCCTGACTCCAAGGGAACCCCACCTTCCCGAGAGTCAGTTCTGTAGCAGCATTCTCCCTCAAGGCTCTGGAGCTTGCCAGTTTCACACCATATGCAATGACCCACGAGGTTCTCTGCCCAGGCACCCATTCAACCCCTACCTACAGCTCCAGTACCACCTGGGCTCAGAGATCAGTCTTTTAAAGTGAGGGTGGAAGAAGCCCTCCTCAGTCACTAAAGGAATGTAGCATCAAGTCAGTGTGGCTGTGCTGGAGCTGTTCTGATCTCCTTGTGCCCCAGTTCTGGGAAACTGGCCCCAGGTGTATGCTTGATTTTCCTCTGAAAACTGTATGCCAGTTATAGGAACTAAGCCCTAGATTTCCTACACTGGCCAGCTCTTAAGTTCCTACACATGTACCTGGAAAGGCCTGCCTTAGTTTTGCCAGATCCCTCCTGGCACCCTTCTATGACCTTTCTGTCACCACCTACTTGTGTCCATGCATCCTTATGACTCACTCTACCTGCAGTTGGAGGGGCCCATCATTCTCTCTTGAGCTCGCTCCCCACTTGGATGGACATCTGTTTTTCTGTCCTCCTCATCTCTAGGATGGAGGAGTTTACATTTCCTCTTGTTAGGTTCCAGACACCTGAGTTTTGCCTTCTCTGTCACTGAGCCAGTTCCTATTGGACATCAGAGACCTCAGTGTCAGGATGCTGTAGATTGAGGTAGGGAAGAGGATGAAGTGAAAATTCTTCCTGGCGCAAGATTCTGTATCTGAAAACCTGACACCATGCTGAGCTCCTGGGAAAAATGACACTGTGGAAACTTTTTCCCCATCTGGAATTCTTGTTACTTCCCTCACAGAATTATTTTATTAAATTTGATCACATCTGTAAGTTACCCAGCACACTACCTGGCCTGTGAGTGCCCTGTACCTGCAAATTTTCTTCCATCCACAATGTCCCTTCCAACCTAGACTTTCCTGACTTACGAATTCCCAGGACTGAGGAACATAGAAAGAGTACAGGGCTGGGAGTTAAGAGAATTCACATAGAAACACAAGGGTCTGCTACTAACTCACTGAGTGAATCTAAGCAAATCAACGTAAAGTAGGAGGTTGAACTAGATCAGAGGTTTTCAAACTTTTTTTCTTTTTAAAGCAATGGAATCCTGTTTTCCAGGGAAAATACATACAGAGATAAAAGCACAAAAATCACACTGGTGGAAGTGGGGCTGGAATCCTAGAACCCCTCTGGTAGGAATCTGGTCACCTCTAAATGAGTCCTGCACCCTTTCTCTACCATTGGACTAAGAGCTCCCTGAGAGCGGGAGCTGGTTTTCTCTGCCTTCTTCTGCCACTTCTACGTCTACACAGCATACATCATTAACTCCTGTACTATATATATGGCACTGCCATTCCACTCTGACACTTGACTTTGAAACCACCTATGCAAACCAGAGACAGTAACTCTGAAGACAGTGACAGTGACCCTGAGGATAGAAGGGACCTTACCGGACAACCTTTGTGCCATTCCGGAGCACCTGCATATCCACAGCATAGGTCCCATCTGCATGGGCCACCAGGTTGAGCTCTGAAAATGCCGCCTGGAAAATAACAGTAGGGGATTAAGAGGGTAGATTTCATGTTATGTGTTTTTTTTGTTTACTACAATTAAAATTGTAAAAAAAAATTAAAAATAAATAAAAATAACTGTAGGGAAATAAGCCCACAGTCCTGGCTTTGCCAAGTTCTCCACAGAACAGCAGCAGCCCTCCCACCAAATATTTATTCAGTTTTCTAAGCATTTTCAAAAACTGATTTCATCTCACTTTCATAGCAACTCTGTGAGGGAGGAAGGACAGAGATAATTCTCCCTGTTTACCAAAGAAGCAGTTAAGTGACTTTCTGGACAAAATTTATTGTTGGCAGAGACAAGAGCAAAGCTCAGGTCTTCTGACAACTCTGTGCTGCCTTTCTATAGAGAGGGAATGCACACTGGGGCAACATGCCCTCTGTCAGTCTCAACATAAAAACACTAGATTTTAGTTTAGGCAACTGGGTGTTACTTCTGCTCTGCCCCCAGTTAGCTCCATGGACTTTAGGCAAATCACTTGTCCTCCTGGGGGTGGGGTAAGGGGAGGAAGAGTTTCTTTCATCTATAAAATGGGAATAATTTTTAATCAACCTTGCCTATACAACAAGTTGTTTTAAGAACTGAATACAATGAGTAGGAAAATGCTCTATAAATCACAGCACACCGTGTAAAGAGTGATGAGTAACTTCTATTATTACACAGAAAGTACCTGCATTGTTTAAACTGGACATCCCCCTCTCCACACAAATGGACTTAATTTCTATTTATCAGGAAGCAAAGGGTAGAGGAAGATTTAAAAAAAAGGGGAGGGGGCTTTCAGGACTTCACTACATTAAAAGAAGTAGGGGTGTGTGTGTGTGTGTTTTAATTCTCTCTGAAGTGTAGCTTCTTGCCCAGAGTAGGCAGCATTGGAGGCTGTAAAACTGAATGGCAGATATGTGCCAACCCAGGAATATCATGCCATCAACAACATGGAGTTGTGGCCAGTGTCCCAGGAAGACATTCCCCTAAGGTTTTCCTCAGCCTGAGAAAGCAGAAGAGAGCCCTAAGAACCACATTCCTCACTACTTTACAGACACCAGCACCATGAAAAGAAGCCAGGGAAGTTAAAAAGCAGCCTTCATGGCCATATCTCATAGAGAGAAAAGCCTCAGGGAACAGGGTGAGGGAGAGTAGATGGAGGGCCTGGAATCCAGTGACAAACACTGTACTCCACTCTGAAGACTAGATGATTCACTCTGGGATGTCAAGAGAGAACAGTGATGATGCAGATGTAACTCTGGGCTTTTGGGTAATTACCTGTTCCACTTTGATGTCATAATCTCCAAGGACTTTTTTACCCCGGAAGCACTTGGCCCTGGAAAAGGAAAACAAAAACAAAACCAAAACCAAAATCAAACCAAACAAAAAACACGCAAATTAGTTTTGTACAAGTGTTTGAGATCAGAAATTTACTATCATAAAGAAGAAGACTACAGCAGGCAGACCCCAGAATGAGAGTCAAGAGACCTGGGATAGGGTTGGACCCTAATTCAACCTAGATCATCATGAGAGATCCTCAAGCAAAGCACTTCCTCTCTTTTACGCTCAGTTTACCCATCCATAAAATAATCCAACGCACTTTTTCACTCCCAGGTTTTGGGATTTTATAGTATCCTTTGTCTTTGGGCTACAAAAGAAGTTTAGAAGTAGGAATTTCCCTAATGTGATTCCTGGTAAAGACCAGGTCAGTACCACACATCTCTATACTTTCCTTATCTTCCCCCATCACTCTGATTTTCTAGTTGGGTTCTACCCTTGGAATTTTAGTTTTCAAAGAAACTGTTATCATTTTACCTCTTCATACCTATACTTCCAAAAAGGATTTGAGGCAATTAATAATTTAAAAGGCAAATATAACCAACAAAGTAAGGATTAAAGGACAATCAGTGAATGACAGAGCAGAAAAGAAATTTTAAAAGGTAGGAGGCTGAGAAAAGTTACTATAATTGAACACAAAACCTATTCTGTATTTCTGAATTTCAGTCAAGAAAACTAGTCAGGCTTAGTTATACAGTACTTACTATCTTCCTATCTTGTCACGGATCTAAAGGAACCTCACATTAATGCATCAAGGACTTCAGAGCACCTTGTAAGTAGTCTGTGTTTATGTTTACATTGATATCCATTTCTACTTTGCCCTTAATCTCCCCCTCTCCACCCCCCAAAAGATTTTCTTACCCATCCACTTAGGCTAATTCTCCACATGTATAAAAGGCCTTTCTACGCTATACCTGTTAGTGAGGTTGGTCTTTCCCAGTGCTTGAAATTTCAAATTAGCATATTTCACTGGAGGTTTCTAAAAGTCCCTCTCCAAAATAAAGGGATAAACTAACATTTATTGGGCATAATGTTCTAAGAATTGTGTGCAAGTTGCTTTCAAGAACATCTCATTTAATCCTAATAACAATTTATGATATAGGGAGAAAGTTCTTCATTTTTGAGATGAGGAAACCAAGACTCAGAAGGGAAAAATAGTGTATTCAAGGTCACATGGCAAGTTAGTGACAGAGCCAGTATTCACACCCAAGTCTGAGTCCAGTGCTCCTGGGGCTGTATAGTCATCTCCCTCTGCTGATTCATTCCCTTCATCTTCACTCCCACCATTACAAAAACTGACTGGTCACGTGTGCTGCATTGCATGTTTTTTTCCCCATTTTCCTTCTTCCGCTCAAAAGGGACTTGATGTTGTGAGCACTAGTTCTACTACAAATACTTCCTACCCTGGTTCCTGTGAACTACCCAGGACAAGGCCAAGCTATTTCCTTTCCTCTCTGCTGGAACAGTCCGTTCTAGGAAGTTGTCATTTGTCCTATCCAAGTCCCTGGCCACCCTCAAATTGTTCCTCAGAGGCAGTCAGCCATCCTGGAGCTGGATCACTGAAGCCTATCACCCAACCTTTGCCCCAATAACTCACTAAGCTTCATCAGCTTGCTTCCAGGACCCTGTTCAACATTTGTAGCTCAGCAACCATCTCCAGCAAGGGGCCTGTACCTTATCCTGTCCCTTTGGCTACTATTCTAACTTATTTACGGACTTAAATGATAATCTACACATGGCACTATCACTGCTCTGTAGATCTTAGACTCCGTAGGCCTTTGTTCAGGACTAGAAAAAGGAGAAATGGAGTAAATGACCCTGGAGGTTCCTTTCTTGTATTGACAAGGTGTGTCTACCTTATTACCCGCAATTGTCTTCCTGATGCTTCCTCCTATCTTCCTGTCTCAAAATAGCTCCTGTTCTGTGAGGTAAGTCTCAGAGACATTAACAATAACCTCTCATTCTGTATGATACCTTGCACTTTCAAAGCACATTCCTTGCCTTATTTGTTCCTTACAACTTAGTGAAGCAGCCAAGGCAGATAACACTGTTCATTGGACTGATGGAGAAATTGAAACCCAGAGCAGTGAAATAATATGCCCAAACCACAGAAAAGTTCATAGGAGCTAAGCTTAGAACTAAGAGTTTACATCTAGGTGCTTATGTGTTGCCAAGTATTTTAATTCACTCACTTATTTTGTGAGTTTACAATACTGATATTGAAGTGTATTTATAGATTCTGGCTGGGTTTATCTGCCATTTCCTGCACCTGCCCATTGACAAAGTTGGCTAATGATACTGTTTTCATGCCTTCTCCCCGCCCCCACCTCTCCAATGACCTTAATGCCTTTTCCTTAAGGTAATTTGTCCTGTTGAAAATCTTAGTCTGTGTTTCCTGACTCCAGGTCACTGACCTCTGTTGGCTGAGCACAATCTTTTGGAAAAGGACCTAAGATGGCAGACAGATGGGGCACAGAGCCTTCTTCTGGACAATGAGCACATTTTCCTAGCTCTAGCCCTTGGAAATTTAGGTTCCAGGTATTTTCATGAAAAATTTTGTGACTTATAAGCAAGTGACAGAAGTACCTCCTCATACTAAGAGAGCACTGTTAGGAGCACGTGTTAGAATCCAGGGGAGTTGTGAATCACAGGGCTCTGAAATTATAGTCTGGGTGGGAATCCTAGATGTACCCTTTCCTGGCTCTGTGACCTTAGGCAAGGGGCTTAAATTAAAAAAAAAAAAAAAAAAAGTATGTCATATGGTGAAATCAATCAATCTACCTTCAAAAGTACATAAAAGAATAAGATAAAAAATAAGTTTCTCCTTTCTCATTTCTTTTTCATCACACATAATCCCACAATCAGTTGCAAGCATATTCTTCCAGTGTGGGGAAAATGTCTGCACACATATATGCTTCAAACATACATGTAGCATCATGCTATGTAAACTCTTCTTTTTTGAACCTTGATTTTTATTGCACTCAAAAATACATCTTAGTGATATGCTTCCAGCACATACTGATGGACTTCTTTCTTTTTAATAGTTGCATGAAATTCCATTTGAAGATCATACAGTAGTTTCACCAATATATATTGGTGAGCATTTAGATTTCCAGTTTGGGGGTTGTTTTTGCCATTATAAACAGTGCTATAATGGCTAATAGTTAAGAATATATCCATAGCAGGGGATCCTGGGTGGCGCAGTCAGTTAAGCATCTGACTCTTGGTTTCAGCTCAGGGCATGATTTTGGGGTCCTGAGATCGAGCCCTACATTGGGCTCCACGCTGAATGTAGAGTCTGCTTTCTCTCTCCCTCTGCCCCTCCCTCTCTTCTCTAAAACAAATAAATAAATCTTAAAAATATATATATCCAGGGGCATCTGAGTGGCTCAGTTGGTTAAGCATCTGCCTTCCGCTCAGGTGATGAGGTCCTGGGATGGAGCCCCACATCGGGCCCCTGCTCAGTGGGGATCTTTCTTCTCCCTCTCCCTCTGCTGTTCCCCCTGCTTGTGCTCTCTCTCTCTTTCAAATAAATAAATAAAATTTTTAAATATATATATATCCATAAATATATATATCCACAGAATATATATATATATATATCTCCATAGAAAAAAAGAATACATCCATAGGATAAACAACTTATTTTTTCCAACTGTACTGAGATATAATTGACAAATAAAATTGTATATATTTAAAGTGTGCATCATGATGACTTAATATACCTATACTTTGTGAAATGGGATTACCACACTCAGGTTAATTAACACATCTATCACCTTGCATAGTTACCATTTTATGTGTGTGTGGTGAGAACACGCAAGATCTACTCTCTTAGAAAATTTCAAGTATACAATACAGTATTATTAACTATAGTCACCATGTTGTACATTAGAAGGATAAACAATTTATTGCAGAATTGCTGGTGCAAGGAACAGACACAGTTGCAGTTTTTACTGATATTGCCACACTGCCCACCCCCCATAAGGAAAATATACCACTCTTCTTAGTGTTTGAAAGTTTGGGAAAGTTATTTCACCTCCCTTAGTTCCCTTCTCCTTCCTCTAACCCCCACAGTTCCTTGCATAAACTGGGCACAGAGAAGAACTTTCTGACTGGCGGTCTTGTCAAATCAGCCCAAATTCACCTCCTTTGCTCAATCCTAAACAGAACCCAAGATGTACATCCTTGAAGCACAGACTAAAAATATCTATGGTGCCTGTGTTGTCAATTTCCCCCTATTGTAACATTTTCTTAATAAGCCTAGCAGCTGAGGATCTATGTGAGTTTAATGGCTTGCAGCTTCCTTGATGGGCCAGGCAATGAACCACCTCACCTTATTGCTAAAATGAGTAGAGGCTTCTAGATTTAACTCTTCTTACTCAAGGCAATGAATACGCTCACCAATTCCTATCCAACCAGGGCTTGTGAGGCTGAGGAGCATGATTTCAGACACTTCTCTGCTAAGGCTGCCTCAAAACTTGGCCCAACTTAGGCAAGCCCAACTTAAATTCTCCCTGTTTTATGCATGGGATAATGGAGAAAGGTCTAGAAATAGGAGCCAGTGGAGTGAGGTTCAGGCATAGTTCTACCACTTTTTAACTGTGTAACTTTGGGCAAGTAGTTGCCTCTCTGAGCCTTAGTTTCCTCATGTATAAAATAGGGTTAATAATAATTGTAATACTAATAGCAAGCATTCATTATGTACTAGCCACTATTCTAAGTATTTTATGTATTTTACCTCATTTATTAATACCTTACTCACAGGTTGTTGTGAAGACTTAATGAAGCCAGATGAGACTAACTGACATGAAAGTGTTCCGGAAACTCTGAAATGCTATGCAAATATGAAGTACTATTAGCAAAATGCAATAGTACTTGTGTGTGTGGTGAGAACTGGGAGAACTGAGAACCCACTGGCACTGGTCTGGATACTTATCTTTAACATGGTGCTTAGCTTCTGGCACTCACTGTCTCACTGGCCTTGTTCCTTCAGTCAAGCATCTCTAGGTATCAACATGGCCTCTTCCTCTTTTAAACTTTCATCTCATTTATTGTCTGCTCATGATATTTGGCTCATAGCATCATCTGATACCAACTTTCAAACTCAGTTGTCCAATAATCTGGGACACCACTCTCCCACTCTCAGCCTCAGACAACTGGATTAGGTAATAATCCATAAGGACCATCCACATGTGATCCCTGAATTTTCCAGAACATTTTAGATTTTAAATAACAATTTGTCTGTTGTCAGGTTATATGAACTGAGCTAAGGCCTATACAAACATAATCATTGTATCTATAAATTTCCAACTCCTTCACTGAGCTATGAACTTACCTAGATTCAAAATCAGGGCTTGCTTATTGACTGGAGATGTTAGATGGTTTTGGCTGGACAAATGTAGAAAACCAGAAGAGGCCACCTTCAGGACTGAGCAGACTGAGCCTGTTTCTGCAGGCCCAGCCTCCTCTCTTCTCACATGTGCACATCTAAGGATGTCATGCGAAAATCTGTTCTCAATCTCCATCCACACTGGAACTAAAGGACCTAAAAACAGTCTATAGTGTAAATCCTCCCTAGGTGCCTGAGGTTTGTATAAGAATCAAAACCAAGCTAGAATATGAAAGCACTAACAAGCATTCTTAGAGCTCTGGAACCAGTCTAGCACCTAGTAAATGCCTGGCACTGGTCTGGATACTTATCTTTAACACGGTGCTTAGCTCTGGCACTCACTGTCTCGCTGGCCTTGTTCTTTCAGTCAAGATCTCTAGGTATCAAGAAGTTAGAAAGTAAGCTAGAAATCCTAGAGGATTCCTACTTCCCACCCTATGGTAAATTAGGCCTGCTGGTCTTGGAGAGAGTTTGTGAGGGCCTGCCGCCACCCACTGGCAAGATGTGTATTGCAGCCATGTTGGGGCCCCAGCTCACTACTTAGCCAGCTGAACAGCCACCAACCCTACTGGCCCAGGAATATCCCTCCAGGTGCTTATTTGCTGCTTTGGCAAACGATGCCTGAAAATTCACTGTTTCTCCTAGAAAGTGTGTGTCCATACACCCCAAGCTGGATACTTAGCTTTTTGCTGTCTCTAGAAAGAAAGGCTGTGGTTTGTCAGTAAATTCAGCAACAATTTACTGAGTATCCAATGGTAAGTGCTGGGACTGTAAAAACGCATTAGCAGTTGCCAAGTAGAGAAAGCACAGTCTAGAAAAGGAGAATGATATCCATTACCAATATGGGTTATTGCTAAGGTCCCTTGCAACTCTTAAGATTTATAACTAGTATTCACATTCCCACCTTTCAATCTTTCTTTAAAAAATATTTAAAGCACACAACTAAAACAACAAGTTTCATGTAGCTCAGAAACATATACAGTGGGAAGTAAGTTCCCTCTACCTTCAAGAAGCTCACAGGTTAGTGGGGAACAGAAGCATGAATAAAATGCATATGTGTAAATATGGGCATAAGCTGTAGCAGGAGTACAAAAAAGGCACTTTAGGAGCTCAAAGGAGGGAGTTCTCTTTGCCTGTAGAAGTCTGGGACGGCTCCAGAGAGGGAACTAAGTCTTACAGAATGAGTAGGAAATTGCCACATGAGAAGAAGGAGCAGAACTGAATGGCTGAGTGTAAAGGCACAGAGGCTACTTGAGCACAGAACACTGCAGGGAAGGACCCTGTAGGCTGAGCAGTGGGAGCTGCAGGTCCTAGGAAAGGAAGAACTAGCAAAGGGTTCAGATGTCAGGCTGAATAGTTGGGACTTCATGGCTAGCTTCCAAAAGATTTTTTAACACTTTTTATTATGAAAAAACTACCCTCAATAGATACCAACATTTTGCCAGTCTTTCTCATCTATCACTATCACTGTTGTTGAGACTATTGTCTGAGCGTTTTAAAACAAATCCCAAATATTATGTCATTTCTTCTATAAAATTTTAAGTACTATCTCTAACTGGTGTTGATTTATTTTTTTAATGTAACAAAATATATATAACAAAATTTGCTATTTTAACCATTTTTAAGTCTAAAATTCAGTACATTCACAATGTTGTACAATCACCATCACTACTTCCAAAACATTTTCATCCTCCCAAATAGAAACTCTGTAGCCATTATGCAATAAGCGCCCATACCTACCCATGCTCCCAGTCCCTGGTAACCTCTAATCAACTTTCCATCTATGAATTTGCCTATCTTAGGGTAATGACTTATTAATAATTAATTATTTAATAATTAATAATTTTTAACATCTTTACTGAGGCTATCTTCAAATTTTCCCAACTGTCTCCAAAATGTCATAAAAAATATTAAGCAGGGAGGTGACATGACCAGTTGTGCCTAAAATTTGAGAGACCACCTTACCTGGAATGTGGGAAAGACTGGAGGGAGCAAACCAGGGCTTGAGATCATTTGGGAAGCCGGTGCAGTAACCAGATTTCAGGACTTGGTTTTACTGGTACATAACAAACTGATAGCTACTGCACAGCACTCATCTGGCAACTCAATTGATCATTTGATTGATTAGGCCTCAGAACTTTGTAGCTGGCTGGAAAATGGCAGTTATTTAAAAAGATGTTTGAAAAGGATATTAACAAAGAGGACTTAATGAAGTCATAGAAAGTGGATAGGACTCTTACTAAAGATGTTCTGGAACAGAGATATAAATTAGACCTAAAATAGTCAGGTAGAGCCTTAACATTGGTGAAGGGGTTCTTAATTTAAATTTGGACTTGTTTTCTAATTCATGAACCATAAAACTTTCTTTCAGTATGTGGAGAAATGTTTGTTATGGATAATTGGTTTAGGAATAAGAAGCAAACAACAGGAATAAGTGAACACTTTTCTGGATAAAGAGTTCTGTGGCTACTCCTTGATATCATGAATTCAGTGATTAAGCTCTTCAATCAAATGCTCTGCAACTAAGGCACTTCTTAGATAGAAAGCAAGCTGCATGGTATCTTAGTTAACATTGATAAAAATGATCTGGAAGAGAGTACAAGGGGAAACTGCCAAGTCTGCAGATGGCATTCAGCTCTTCCAGGGATTAAAATGCCAAGCTGATTAGGGGTAAACTGAAAGAAGATGTGGATGTGGGCAGAAAAGTGGCAGAGGAGTTTTAATGTGACTAAGTGTAAGAAAACACATTCAGGGGAAATGATTTTATCATAGGATCATCCAGTAAAGAAACCTGAAATGACAGGGAAAAAAAAAAAAAGACATCAGTTCTGTACGATGTCACAGACAAAACACAAAAAGATCGAGAGTGAAAGGTTAAAAAATGTTGGGTATCATCAGAAAGTTTATTGGAAATCCAACATAAAGGCTTTCTTACACTCTGACCTATTCTTGTACAAGTCATAGGACTTTCATATTTCTGACTGAGCATATTAGGTCCACTTACCTAAAAACAAATGACATAATGAAAGTAGAAATGGCCCAGGGAAAAATGGAACAAAATGTAAAGGCTCTGATTTATTTCATTTGAAATAATGTCTTCTTCAGTCTGTAAAGGTAAAGATCCAAAGGGGACAGACGCGTATGAGGGAGGGAAAGAGAACACTGACTGACTACATATGTCATTCATCCCAAATAACCTATTAATCTCATGATATTTCATGCCTTATAGGGAAGTTATCTCAATGTTACTGGTTTTATAGTAAAATGAGGCTCAGATAAACTAAGTGACTTGCTTAAAGGTAGCAGTTAATAGGTGGCAGAGCTAGTAAAATTAAATTTCAGGGCTTCTGATGATCAAATTTAGAGATGTTTACTTCCTCAGATGGGGACTGTGCTCTATTCATTTTTACATTCCCAATACCTGTCGTACTATTTGACACATGGTAGATGCTCAGGAAATGTTTATGGAGTTAATGAATTGAATATAGCTAGACATTTGGAGGTTAATATCGGAGAATTCAGCCAAGCTCATTGTGAAGGAGTCCTGGGCTTATAGGTTTCTGAGGATACCTACATAGTCCATTTCTCTGGAGTTTATGTTACTCCCTCAAGTTATCTGTGGAAAGACTTCAACAGCCTTAGGTGGCAGATGAGACCCTTTAAGAAAAACAGTAATCTCAAAGCTCTGAAAATGACTAATTCTGAGTAAACACCCCAGTTGTGACTTGAGTTGGGAACACCAAATCACTTTTTCGGAGCAGATCTGAGATTTTCTGAAGATCTCTATTTTGGAGAATAATTAAATGATGCATTATAACCAGATAACAAGATTATCAAGTACAGAAGAAAAAAAAAAGGAATCCTGTAACTCAGAAGATTACATGCATTTGTCTGTAATTATAGCAGAGCTACAGAACAGAATGCTTTGGAGTCATGGGACAGATACTCTTTCCATGACTGGCTTATAAAATTAAATCAGGCTGATTTGATTTTGGAGCAAAATGGGTCAGTCATAACTTCATAAAGTTTGCTTTAGAGAAACATCAAGCAAATATAATTTTTAAAAGATACGGATTTATTTTATGCTAGATAAACATGGTTCCTAGCATTGACAAATCTCTAGGTTTAACTCCAGCGTAGGGTCACAAATCATACCCACAATCACCACTACCATCAAAGCTGCACATTTCCATCCATTTTTAGCAGACTAGATACAGAGGAATGTTCTTTGTAATCTGGCCCCACCCTTCTATTTCTAATTTATCTCCTATTATTTCACTCCTGCAAGATAGCTGCAAAGTTTTTGTATGATTTAGAAAAAGACATTCCTTGGTGGCGCCTGGGTGGCTCAGTCGTTAAGCGGCTGCCTTCAGCTCAGGTCATGATCCCAGGGTCCTGGGATCGAGCCCCGCATCGGGCTCCCTGCTCCGTGGGAGACCTGCTTCTCCCTCTGCTGCTCCCCTTGCTTGTGTTCCCTCTCTCCCTGCCTCTCTCTCTGTCAAATAAATAAATAAAATCTTTAAAAAAGAAAAAGACACTCCTTCCTCCAAGTGGATACACTCCTGTACTAGGGTACTTGACAAAAAAGAATATGGGGCTGAGTTTCATCCCCCACTAGTTTCGTCATTCAAATGCTCTGTATGCTGAAAAACCTGCACAAGCATATGTAGGAGCACTGTCCTACCACCATTTAGACACTGAATGGTACTACTACATCAATCTACCATTAAGACACTGTTTCCCAACTACCTCTCATCAAACTACTGCCTCTGTGCTTTGGCCTGCTCAGAAATCACCCCTTTTGGGGCGCCTGGGTAGCTCAGTCAGCTGAGTGACTCTTGGTTTCTGCTCAGGGCCGTGGTCTCAGGGTTGTGAGATCAAGCTGTGTTGGGCTCTGCACTTAGCTCAGAGTCTGCTTGGGATTCTCTCCCTCCCCCACTGCTCCTCCCCTCACTTGTGCTCTCTCTTTCTGAAATAAATAAATAGAATCTTAAAAAAAAAAAAAGAAATCACCCCTTTCTCACAATAGCCAAGATATGGAAACAACCTAAATGTCCACTGATGGGCAAATGGATAAAGGAAATGTGATGTATACATATAATGGAATATTATTCAGCCTTTTAAAAGGTAATCCTGCCCCTTGCAACATGGATGAACCTGGAAGACATTATACTAAGTAAAATAAGCCAGACACAGGTAAATACTGCATGATCTCACTTACATGTGGAATATAAAATAGTCAAACTCGGAAGCAGAGAGTAGAAT
>NC_138369.1:45691739-45728540 GCF_054177405.1 Leptonychotes weddellii | reverse complement strand
CACTTTGCAAATTGTTAAGTGAAAACAAAAGAAATATGTCAGACTATTTTCTCACATTGGGGTAATGTGTACTCACAGCGAAGTGAAGTAGTATGATGCAATGGGTAATATTTCTTTAAAAGTGGGGAAGGAAGTAATTCACACATTTTACATGAAATTAAAGAATACACACACACAAAAACTAGAGCTAATAAGTGAATTCAGCAAAAATGAAGGATATAAGATCAACATACAACAATCAACTATATTCTATACACTAGCGATTAACAATCTGACAAGAAAATTAAGAAAATAATTCTATTTATAATAGCAAGAAAGATAATAAAATACTTAGGAATAAACTTAATTAAGGGAGTGAAAGATCTGTACAATAAAAACTATAAAACATTGCTAAGAGAAATTAAAAATGACCTAAACAAAAGGAAAGACATAATATTAAGATGGCCATATTCCCCAGTTTCAGTGTAATTTGTACCAAAAACTTAATGTCCTTTTTGCAGAAGTGAAAACATTGATCCAAATATTTACATGGAATTTCAAGGGATTGAGAATAGTTAAAATAATACTGAAAAAGAACAGAGTTGGAGGACTCAATCACACTCCAACTTACTACAAAGTCACAGAAATCAAGACAATGTGGTACGCATAAGGATAGACATATAGATCAATGCAATAGAATGGAGAGTCCAGAAATAAACCTATATATCTATGGCTAGCTGATTTTTAAAAAAATTTTATTTATTTATTTGAGAGAGAGAGAGCGATAGCGAGAGAGAGAGAGCACAAACGGGGGAGAGAGAAGCAGGCTCCCCGCCAAACAGGGAGCCCAATGTGGGGCTCAATCCCAGGACCCTGGGATCATGACCCAAGCTGAAGGCAGACGCCTAACCAATTGAGCCACCCAGGCACCCCTGGCTAACTGATTTTTGACAACATTGCCAAGACTATGGGTAAAAAACAGTCTTTTCAATAAATGGTGCTTGGACAACTGGATATCCACATGCAAAAGAGTAAATTTGGACCCTTACTTCACATTATATACAAATATTAACTCAAAATGCATCATAGCCTTAAGTGTAAGATATAAAATGATAAAAGTGTTAAAAGAAAACATAGGAATAAATCTTCATGACTTTGGATTAGGCAATGCTTTTTTATTTTTACTTATTTATTTATTTATTCACTATTTTAAAAAAATTTTATTTTATTATGTTATGTTAGTCACCATACAATACATCATTTGTTTTTGATGAAGTGATCTACGATTAGATATACACCAAAAAAAAAAAAAATTAGACTTCATAAAGAACTTTTGTGCATCATAGGATACCATCAGGAAATGAAAAGACAACCCCCAGAATGGAAGAAAATACTTACAAATCATATATCTGATAAGGATCTAGTACCCAGAATATAAAAAGAACCCTTACAATTTAACAACAAAAAGACAAACATCCCAGTTTTTTAAATGGGCAAGGAACCTGAATAGACTTTTTTCTGAGAATACATAAAAACAGCCAACAAGCACATGAAAAGATGCTCAACATCATTTGTCATTAGGGGGATGCAAATCAAAACCACAATAAGATATCACTTCACATGAAAAGATGCTCAACATCATTAGTCATTAGGGGGATGCAAATCAAAACCACAATAAGATATCACTTCACACCCACTAGGATGGCTATAATAAAACAGATGGACAACAAATGTTGGTAAGCTTGTGGAGAAATAGAAATTCCCATACATTGCTCGGGGTAATATAAATTGGTACAGCTCTGTGGAAAACAATATGGCAGTTCCTCAAAAAGTTAAACATAGAGTTAACATGACTCAGCAATTCCACTCCTTGGAATATAACCCCAAATTGAAAATAAATGTTCAAACAAACCTTTTACACGAATGTTCACAGCAACACTATTTCTAATAGGGAAAAGACAGAAATAGCCTAAATGCCTATCAACTGATGAATAAACAAAATTCAGCCATAAAAAGGAATGAAGTACTGATACATAAAACATGAAAGAATCTTAAAAACACTTAATGCTAAGTGAAAGAATCAGGCACAAAAGACCACATCATATGATTTCATTTATATTAAATACCCAGAATAAACAAATCCATAGGAACAAAAAGCAGAATAGTAGTTGTCCGGGCTGTGGGATAGCAGTGAATGCTTAATATGTACAGGGTTTCCTTTTGCGATGATGAAAATGTTTTGGAATTAGATAGTGGTGATGGTTGTAAAACATTGTGAATGTACTAAATGCCACTTAGCATACAAAGAAGAGAACTGTATACTTCAGAATAGTTAAAATGGTGAACTTTACATTTTGTTCATTATACCACAATTTTTAAAAAAAGAGGGAAGGTAGAGGCGCCTGGGTGGCTCAGTTGGTTAAGCGACTGCCTTCAGCTCAGGTCGTGATCCCAGGGTCCCGGGATTGAATCCCGAGTCAGGCTCCCTATTCAGCGGGGAGTCTCCTTCTCCCTCTCTCTCTGCCCCTCCCCCCTGCTCATGCTCTCTCTCTCTCACACACTCTCTCTCAAATAAATAAATAAAATTTTTGAAAAAATAAAAATAAAAAAGAGGGAAGGTAAATATGGCCTGTCTTCTTGCAGCACCGTTTTTACTTATTTTTTCCCTTTTTCTTTCAAAGGTTTTTATGTCAAACAATTACAAATACTATGGAGTAGAATGCATATTTTACATATACTTAAAAATCAAAACATAAGACTTAAAACATTTCAAGTTAATGCCAGCAGCTATTTGGGTTACAATATGTACTCTCTTCTCCATAGGAATACTTTGGTGAAAGAAATACTGCATGGAGATATCAATACACAGAACTAGGATGCTGATCTAGGCCATAATCATTTCTAGAGAGTGGAATAGAGAGGAGGGTGAAATCATTTTTAAGGATGACAGACATCACCACCACTGAGTTTAGAACTTGCACAAAGACCTCTGCACAAGAAAGCCCTGTCTCTCAGAAGAACAGACACCAAAAAACCCCTTCACAGTCCCTCCATTAAATTTAAGGCCCAACTCAAATCTTATATCTATTCTACAAAGTCTTCCCTGATCATTACAATCCATGTTCATTCCAGACTACCATAGAATCTACTGGGGTTTTTTTTTTTTTTTAAAGATTTTATTTATTTATTTGAGAGAGAGAGAATGAGAGACAGAGAGCATGAGAGGGAGGAAGGTCAGAGGGAGAAGCAGACTCCCCGCCGAGCAGGGAGCCCGATGCGGGACTCAATTCCGGGACTCCAGGATCATGACCTGAGCCGAAGGCAGTCGCTTAACCAACTGAGCCACCCAGGCGCCCGAATCTACTGTTTATACCATAGGTACATACCATATACTAACTTGATATGACTTAATTCTTAAAGTATTATATTTGTTTTTTTTTAAGTGCTTGCAAGATATCCATGGAGGTACCTGAGGCATAATTGAATGAGCTTTCACTTGGAGGCAGAAAAAAATGGGTTCATATTTTAGTCTGCCATTAGAGATGTGCTATGACCCTGGTGGACACATTTCTCCTCTTCAAGCTTTAGGGTCTTCATCTACAAATCTACATAGTAGTTAACAGAGACTATACAGTGCTCTGTGACAACTGAAAGAGAATTATGTACATTTTGCAAACTGCCAAATATTATGCAAATGTGAGGGATTCTTAGTACTTATATTTCAGTAGGTTAACAGCCCTGTAACTTCAGTGTAAAAAATTTGAAAGTACAGTCTGTATGTCTATGCCCTCCATAGCTACAAGCTGTGTCTGAGCACAGGATAGAGACCCCCAAATAGTGAAATGAGTTAAAACCAAACCTAAGAAGCCTATGTCACAATTCAGTTGACAGAGATAGATAAACAAATCTGAATACAGGAATAAAATGAATTAACTGAATCTGACTGTGAAGCTGCCAGGAATGCCCTCAAAGACAGTGGAGTTGATCCAAGAAATAGAACAATGGGTAGGAGGATGGCAGATAATCAACCTGCAGCATGATATTTTACTTGCACATGGTTACTGTGCTTTCGGATTCCAAGGAGAATGCTGGACTTCTCATCTAGACTCAAAGCACCTCTGTCAAGCCTCTTCTTAAGTTATACCACTCTCATGCTTTTCAGCATTAAACACTGTCCTCCTCTTAGAGATTCTAAGGAGATAAACTATACCAACAATCACCCAGGTGGGTCTTATCTAGGAGTTTCTCCCAATGTCTTAAGTAGTTTCTAAAAATTTGCCTTCCCAGAAGCCTGGCTGACACAACAATGATGCCATGCCCCAGATTCCATTTCACTTTATCAGACACTTAGAGTCCTTTTCCCAGCCACTTAACTGCCTAGGGATCCCACAGTGATTCATCATACTACATTGACCAAGGATTCTCTGATTCTTCAACATGGATTAGTAGTCAATATCCCCCAGAGATAAATGGCCTAATGCAGTGAACTGATGGTTAAGGAGTTCCATATTTCTCTTCCTTAAATAACATCCCACTAACTAGGACAATTTGAAAGCAGGTAGAGTGGCCAATACATTGACACCAAAAACCAATTCAAAGCTTTTGAGTCAGAAGTCCTATTTAAGATAAAGAAGAGAAAGATTTATAAAGGAAGACCTGCTAAAAATGAAGACCATTTTCTCTGAGCCACCCTATCAAACTGCTTAGGAATTGCCAATTCTTTAAAAGTTCATTTAGGGGGCGCCTGGGTGGCTCAGTCATTAAGCATCTGCCTTCAGCTCAGGTCATGATCCCGGGGTCCTGGGATCGAGCCCTGCATCGGGCTCCCTGCTCCGCGGGAAGCCTGCTTCTCCCTCTCCCACTCCCCCTGCTTGTGTTCCCTCTCTCACTGTGTCTCTCTCTGTCAAATAAATAAATAAAATCTTTAAAAAATAAAAAAATAAAAGTTCATTTAGGATTGTCTAAGGACCTGAAGGGGATCTCAGTTGGATGAGATGTTGATAATACTGATAATGACAATAATGATGATAATGGCAACTAACATTCATTGAGTGTCACAATGTGTCAGATACTATGCTAAATATATACAAACTACAACTCTACTAGGTAAATATTATAATTATTGACATTTTAAAAGGGAAACAAGGGGCGCCTGGGTGGCTCAGTTGGTTAAGCAACTGCCTTCAGCTCAGGTCATGATCCTGGAGTCCCAGAATCAAATCCCGCATCAGGCTCCCGGCTCAGCGGGGAGTCTGCTTCTCTCCCTCTGACCCTCCCCCCTCTCATGCTCTCTCTCTCTCTCAAATAAATAAAATCTTTAAAAAAATAAATAAAAGGAAACAAACAGAGGTGCCTGGGTGGTGCAGTCAGTTGAGCGTCGGACTCTTGGTTTAGGCTCAGGTCATGATCTCAAGGTTGTGAGATGCAGCTCCAGGTCAGGCTCTGTGCTCAGCAGAGTCTGCTTGGGATTCTCTCTCTCTCCCTCTGACCCTCCCACTGTGCTCTCTCTCTCTCAAATCAATAAATAAAAATTTTTAAAAATAAATTTAAATTTAAAAAAATAAAAATTGAAGTTTCATCAAAATATCTTGTCTTGGTTAGGGGCACCTGGGCGGCTCAGTCCATTAAGGCTCAGTTCATGGTCTCAGGGTTGTGAGATTGAGCCCTCAGTTGGGATCTGCACTGAGCGAGGAGCCTGCTTAAAATTCTCTCTCTCGGGATGCCTGGGTGGCTCAGTCATTTGAGTGACCGACTCTTGCTTTCAGCTCAGGTTGTGATCTCAGGCTTGTGAGATCAAGCCCCCCCCATCAGGCTTAGGCTCAGCATGGAGTCTGCTTAGATTCTCTCTTCCCCGGGGTGCCTGGGTGGCTCAGTTAGTTAAGCGTCTGCCTTTGGCTCAGGTCATGATCCCAGGGTCCTGGGATCGAGCCCTGCATCAGGCTCCCTGCTCTGTGGGAAGCCTGCTTCTCCCTCTCCCACTCCCCCTGCTTGTGTTCCCTCTCTCACTCTCACTCTCTGTCAAATAAATAAATAAAATCTTAAAAAAAAAAAAAAAGATTCTCTCTTCCCCTCCTTCTGCCCCTCCCTCTGCTTTCTCTCTCAAATAAACAAATCTTGAAAAAACAAACCAACAAAAAAAGATTCTTTCTCCCTCTGTCTCTCCCCATTTCTCCCTCTCTATCAAGTTTTAAAAATTAAAAAAAAATAACTTATCTTGGTTATTCAGCTAGTAAATTATAGGAGCCAGGATACAAATTCATATTGAATTTCTCCTGAGCTTGAGTCCTGAATCTGTATGCTTTGACTGGCAGAGTTTCCTCCTCTCGTTCTGTATCTACCCAAACCCATGAGAGGAGTTGTCTGTATAGTTGGGTCTTATTCTCTTCCTTACAGAGGAAACAGGTGGTAGTAAGAGATAAATCAAGGAACTTGGTGGTGGGGAGTGTGTTGGAGAAAGAAGGAAAGGAGAGAGGAAAAAAGAACCAATTGAGCACTTAATAAATGTCCGGCACTTCACATAATTCTTTTTTATATTTAAGCAAAAATATCTTTACTGGTTTTCTGATACTACATAATTATCATAAATATTTCCAAAAAAGGAAAAATTAAAAATGCTTCTCAATCTCACTTCCCACAGGCAAACTCTAATTGTTTGATGAATATGATAATATAATAAACACTCATACTTTGATTTATGTAATCTTCATAATCCTGAAGATAAGGGGTATTATCCTCATTTTAGGGAACAGATAATGAGCCCAGAGAGATTAAATACCTTATCCAAAATGACATAGCTCAAAATCAGAAAGTCTGGTGACTTCAGAGTCCAAGTACTTTGCACTACGGTGCCTTTGGTAGCTGTGTCTCCTGTGCCTTTCTTTCTGTTTCTTGCCTTATACCTCTCCATGTCCCCAAGCCCCTAACTGTGTTCCTATCCTGAGTCCAACTTCTTTCAATTTCCTAGAAAATATTCTCTTAAAATGGTTTCTGACAATGGCATTTTCTGGCAAGAGAAAGCAAGAATAAAAAATCTTCAACATGGAGGTTCCTGGTTGGCTCAATCAGAAGAGCACTCTTGATCTCAGGGTCATCAGTTCGAGCATGATGTTAGGTGCAGAGATTACTAAAAAGAAATAAATAAACTTAAAAAAATCTTCAACATGTAAAGAAATAGATATTTAGAGATGGAATTACAAACTGTAAGCAGGGGCAACCTGCAAACCGTGTTGAGTCTTTATGGCCACATTTTCTTTTTAATCAGAAAGCTCAGTATTAAGAATAGATATTTGAGTTTTCTCCATACAACTTCCTTCCCTGAAACTTTCCATCTATTTCCCCCCTTCTCCCTTAAGTATAGGGTCAAGAAAAGCTCTGGGAAAACTGGTTGCCAGACCGATTATATCTTAAAAACCAACAACCAACCAAACAAAAGGAAATTAAAAATAAACCCCCCCAAAAATATTAAATAATTTATGAAGGATGCAGGTCCTCACTTGGAACACACATTCTAATAGTACAGATGTTAGAAATGAAGATGGCTGATTAGTTTACACTAGAGTCTGATAACTTAATAATAGCTGTTACTCCTGAAGGGAGAAAGGGAGATAAGAAACCTTTGCTTAAAAGGACTTCACATACAAAACAAAACAAAACAAAAATTAAACTGGAACTGAAAACGGCTATCTTGTGACATTCTTTAAACAAAAGCCAGTATATGCTTTAAGTCAAAGCCCTCTTTTCACTCCTATCCCCAAACGGAAGCCCAGTCAATGTTAAAGGTATGGTCATTTTCAGCAAAAAAGGGCTTATGGATCATAGTACCTAGGTGATTTTATCTTTTTATTAAGAACTGCAATATAGTGAGAAAAGCACAGAGGTGAGAGACAAGTAATCTGGATTACTTTGATCCAAACACTGTCACCAACTCATTATCTTGGGCAACTCTCTTCAATCCAAGAGTTCAACCAGATGTCTAAAGCTACCTCTAATGAAAGTACTCTATACTGCTTCTATGAGTTGGTCTTAGTTTCTTAGATTAGAAAAAAATCAGCCTTTCCCAAACTGTGGTTCTATGAGATTTATTGAGTGTTTTGTGGCAGGGCTTCTGTAGCCAAATGATTTTAGGAAATGTTGGGTTAAAGGTGAAGGGTAGAGATGATAAATAAGTCATATGGCTCCTCCTTATTTAGTATCCTTGAAAATACAGTATCATATGCCAGAAGCCTCCACTTGAGTCATCTCAAATGGGAATGACCTCTCTGGATGACCGTTAGCAACTGAGCTAAGCAGAGAATTAAATTACCCAGCCTGATTACAGTGACATCATTATACAGACAAGCCCTCTGATGGGATTAGTATCTGCTAATCTATTATTTGAGCAGATAGTCAATAAGGGCTGAGCAAATGTCATTAAATTGCAACAATAACCATCACTCAAAACTGCAGGTTAAAAAGCTACTCAAGCAGGAAGGAAAACATTAACATTAGATAGTCCCCGGGTAATAAACTTTCAATTGCAAAGATAAATTTGTCTTGGAAGCTATTGTTGGCATCCATTAATCTCTCTGGTACCTAACTTCAAGTATTTTTTCCTTTAGTTGGAATATTTTTGCCGGGTACCTGGAATGTATAAGGCACATTGTTATGTGAAATAGTATGTTTGAACGGTTGAATAGTATATGAAATAGTAGCATTGGACATTGGAATTAAAAGATTATGTAATCCAAATTGTCTTCACCCTGAAAACACACACACACTCCTCTAGTTAGTTAGTGGCTGGGTCAAGATCTGAATCTATCTTTTTTTTTTTTTAAAGATTTTATTTTTTGCCAGAGAGAGACAGCGAGAGAGGGAACATAAGCAAGGGGGACTGGGAGAGGGAGAAGCAGGCTTCCCGCCGAGGAGGGAGCCTGATGCGGGGCTCGATCCCAGGACCCTGGGATCATGACCTGAGCCGAAGGCAGACGCTTAAAGACTGAGCCACCCAGGTGCCCCTGAATCTGTCTTTTATTTCCTATTCCAGTGCTCATTTCTTTACACCAGGAAAAAATATAAAACATATTTATGTGAATAAGTAATTTGTAGAATTTTGCTTTTAAAGCATCAATTGAAAACAAACACTTTTAAGACTATAATTTCATTAAAACTACAAAGAAATTGCAAACTTAATTATACATTATTTTAGAAAAATATATCTTGCTATATAACCATCAGAATAGTGGCTATTGCTCTGAATTACATAATTATTCATTCTTTCATTTATTCATCTAAGTACTTGCTAAAACTATACTATAAATCATACTTTATTCTAGATACTAGGGATTAAACATGAATAAGATTATAATCTCATACTTCTAACACATTAATTATTAGTCAGTGATAATGTAAATATCAGAATTTACTAAGTGTTATTATGTGCCAGGCATTAACCTGCCCTAAAGACTCTTCCCATCTAGTAAATTAGATAAAAGATTTACACAAATGCAGTAGGCAGAACTCTAAGGTGGTCCCAGATTTCCCAATCTAATCCCAGGATTGTTAAATAGGATGGCTTATACTCCCATGGATAGGTTATTATATGGCACAATGGACTTTAATATAGGGAGATTATTTAGGTGGCCATAAATAACCTGTGATCAAGTTAAATCACAGAAGCCTGTTAAAAGCTGAGACTTTTCTCCAGCTGAAAGGGAAGTCAGAGATTTGAAGCACAAGAAACATCTGAGGTGCCACTGCTGGGTTAAAGATCGAAAAGGCCACACAGTAAGGAACTCAGGCAGCCTCTAGATGCTGAGAGTGGCCCCTGGCTGACAGCTAGTAAGAAACAGGATCTCAGCCCTATAATCACAAGGAACTGAATTCTGCCAACATCAAGAATGAGATTAGAACTAATGAATCATTGAACACTACATCAAAAACTAATGATGGCTAATTGAACATAAAAAAAAAAGAATGAGATTGGAAACAATTATTCCCCTGTATCTCCAGCAGCACAACTAACACTTATCATACCCTCAGCAGAGAACACAGCCACACGTCAGACTACTGACTTACAAAACTGTGAGATAATAAATGGGTGTTGTTAAGCAGCAATAAAAAACTAATACAACAAAACATTACAATAGGAATTGTATGTATATTCCCTAATTGTTGACAGGAAGATCTGTAAAAAATGCCTATTAGATCACTCACACATATTAATTATATTGTTCAAATGTTCTACATCTTTATTGCTTTTTTGAAGCTTGAATTTAAAAAATTACGAAAGATGTATTGAAATCTCCTAGCGATACACTGCTTTTGTAAATTTCTCCCTGTGGTTCTATCAGTTTTGCTCTATATATTTCAAGGTTGTTTTAGAATTAATCAATCTTCTGAGTTGAAACTCTTCCCCTAAAATGTATTTTGTCTGATATTAATCTGGTTACCCAACCTTTTTTGTTTTTCTTTCTAAATAGTTTTGTCGGGGTGTTATTGCTACCTTAGCATTCTTATGTTTAGTGTCTGCCTGGTATACCTTTTTGATATTTTCACTTTCATGACCTTATGCTTTTGTGTGTTTCTTGTAAAAAGCATACAGTTGGGTTATTTTAAAATGCCATTTGAGGGGCGCCTGGGTGGCTCAGCCGTTAAGCATCTGCCTTCGGCTCAGGTCATGATCCCAGGGTCCTGGAATCGAGTCCCACATTGAGCCCCACATCAAGCCCCACATCGGGCTCCCTGCTCAGCAGGAAGCCTGCTTCTCCCTCTCACACTCCCCCTGCTTGTGTTCCCTCTCTCGCTGTCTCTCTCTCTGTCAAATAAATAAATAAAATCTTTAAATAAATAAATGAATGCCATTTGGTAATCTCTTTTATTTATTTTTCTCTCTTTTAACTGGCAAATTTTGGCCACTTACATTGAATGGAATGACAGTTACACTTCAGCTGAACTGTGCTTTTCATTTGCTCTGTACATATTTTTTCTCTTTTCCTGCCCCCTTCTTTTTTAATTTAATTTTCTGAGTCCTGTGCTAATTTGGAAATTATATACACGTTATTTCTTTTGGTTATTCTTGAAATTATACTGTTTCCTTTCATTACATTTGAAGTTAATTGATATCATAATCCCCCTTCCTAAACAATTCAAGGACCTTGGAAGAGTGCTTCTCAATCTTTAATGTCCATATGAATCACTTGAGGAGTGTTAAAAAAGCAATTCCACTTCAGTAATAGTGAGGTGAGCCTGGTATTCTGCATTTCTAAGCTCCCAAATGATTCACTGCTACTGAGAAGCAATGCCTTAGAATACTTTACTTTAATCATCCCCCTTTAGACTGGCATGCTATTGTTGTCTGGGATTTTAATTCTGTCTTTTTAAATTCCATAATTATACATTATCATTATTATTTTATACAATGTTCATTTAGACTTAAAGAGAAAAGTTTCATTTCTTGGCTCTCCTTTCTTTCTTACATCTAAGACTTTCCCTTTGGGATTATTTTCCTTATTCCTAACATTCCTTAAACAAAGCTCTGCTAAATGGTTCACATTCATTCTTGAGAGACAGTATTAAATTGGTGGACTACAGCAGATGCCTGATTTTTAATACCTGCTCTGTCTGTTACTAACCATTGACTTTAGGAAATTCATATCGTTTCTCTGGTCTTCGGTTTCCTCATCCATAAAATGAGGATAATAACTTATAACTGTATCTGGCACATTGTAAACTCTAAATAAGCGTTAGTAATTATAGTTACATAATGCTAAGTTCTCACTTATTTTCTCTCATCACTTTGGAAATAGAATTTTCATTCCTCTGGCTCCTATTATCACTATTGAGGATCTGTAATCTGTATCAGTCAAATAGGCTAGGTTATGCTTCAGTAATAAATAATCCCCCAAGTCTCTGTTGCTTAACACAACAAAAGTTTATTTCTTGCTCACACTACATTTTCTACACAAGTTGCAGAAGTTTCTGTCCCTCAGTCACTCAGGGACTCAGGTTTTCAAAGGCTCTGTCATGACACCTTCTTCCATAACAGCTTAGACAGGAAAAAGGGAAATGATGAATCATATACTGGTGTTCCAGGAAGTGACATTCATTTTGTTCACATTTCATTGGCCAAAGAAAGTTACATGCCACACTCAACTTCACAGAATAAGGCAAAAAGAAAATGAAATATTTGTAACAGCACTGCTGACTACATAAGTCTAACTATAGTTCTTCTATAGGTGATTTTTCATTCTGATTATTTTCAAGAAGTTCTCTTTTTCTTAGGTATTCTAGTTTCACTACAATGTGTATAGTGTAAGGTGGTTGTTTTTTTTCCCCATATTTAAAAATATCTTGTTTTGTGCTTTCTTTGGAGATTAGGTTTATCGGCTCAAATTATCTTTTTGGATGTCTCTCTTTTTTCCCCTCATCTCTGGGACAACAATGTAGATGGATTTCAGACCTTTTAATTCTATTCTCCATATCACATAACTTCACTTTCATATTTTCCATCTACTTGTCTCTCTGTGTGCTATATTCTAGGCAATTTCTATAGGTCAACATTCAGTTTATTAATTTTCTCTGCAGCTGTATTAAAGCTGCTATTCAATCCAATCTATTGAGTTTCTTTTTGCAATTATAATTTTTATTTCTACAAGTTCTATTTTAGTATGCCTGGGTGGCACAGTAGGTTAAGCTTCTGCCTTTGGCTCAGGTCACGATCTCAGGATCCTGGGATCGAGTCCTGTATTGGTCTCCTTGCTCACTGGGGAGCCTGCTTCTCCCTCTGCCTGCCATTCCCCCTGCTTGCTCAGTCTCCATCCTCTCTCTCTCTGACAGAGAAATAAAAGAAATAAATAAATAAAATAAAATTATAAAATAAATAAATAAATAAAAGTTCTATTTTGTTCTTTTTCAATTCTTCCTAGTAATTTCATATTTCCTCAAACATATCTTTCATAAAGATTTTACTTCCTTCATTTGAAAGCTCTAATATCAGAAGTCTTGGGAGTCTGAATCTGCTGTTTGTTATTTCTGATGTATCTCACTCATGGGTGCCTTGTTTCCTCATAAGTTTCATGATCTTTGCTTGTGAGCTCATATTTGGTTGAATTTAATTTTGGGGAATCCTCAACACCTAAGTTAAGGATGCTTTCCTCCAGAAAAGCTTTGCATATAAATGCTTTCAGGAGTCGGGAGTGGGATGAAGTATCACATTACCAATTTTATCATTTTAGACTTCTCTGAGAAACTATCTTAATGTGGTCAGCAGTAAAGTTTCAGGGTCAGGGACCACCTTTCAGAAGACACAACACTTAGTCTGTATATCCCAGTGTTGATATCAGTCAGCCTTTTCCCTCAAGGCTAATTCAGCTTTTGGGGTTGTTTATTGCTTACATTTCTCAATTCAATTTGCACTCACTTTTTCCCTTATCCTTTTTTTAAATTCATAGAGGGATGGGGAATAGGGGAACTTGGAGATTTTCCTTATGTTTCTGAGGGTCTAATAATGGTTAAAAATATTATTTTTACTGTAAATTATCAAAGACATAGTTATAATGGGAAGAATCTTCAAAATAGTTCTGCCACCATGCTAACAGTTTATTACAGTAAAATCCATCCAGTTCCCATCACCAAAGGCAGCAAATGTCTTCAACTTCTTTGCTTCTTTCCACAGATATTCTATGCTTCTGTAAGTAATAAAACATATAATTTTTCCTTTTAATGCAAAGGGTAGCATACTGCATATACTTTGTACTTCCCTCTCTTTTTTAATTTAAAAAGGTATCTTAGAAATTGTTCCATATCAGTACATAAAGAGCTTCCTCATATTCTTTATGGCTTCATTTTACTCCATTTTATGGGCCATTTGAAATCTCACCTGATCCCTCAATGCTCTTTATTCCTACAGGACTATGTCTTTTTAATACTTCTTTCCCCTCTTCTATCTGTTGTAGTTCAGTATAGCCTCTGTTTCTGCCTTGCTTTTAATATTGCTCTCACTCCATATCCTGAGTTTAAATGCCATGAACATTATACTCTATCTTCTACTTCAAGTTCTCACAATATCACATTAAGTGTAAATTTATCTGAGTTCCAGGGCTTGCTCATTTAAAAAAAAAAAATCTCAAAGACAACAATTCTCAGCCATCTACTCAAGAAGAAGATAAATAATAAATCTAAGGAATGAGACCTAATTATATCCGATTATTTCCAAGACTTTGCATTAAGATATAGTAAAACAATTGTTTAGGGTCTAATCTGGAAAAGAAATACAGGTTGGGGGCTAAAATTCAGGAATGAATGACAGAAACAAATATTAGTTTGAGTCTGGGGCAGCTGAAAAAAGGAGAATGAAATATATTGCTATTATTTTCTCTTTTCTTCTATTTTCTAATAAACAGTACCTGTAAAGCATAAACATTTTTAATCTTGATGACATTTATCATTTTTTATTTGTATTGCTTATACTTTTGGTGTCCTAAGAAACCATTTTCTAATCCAAGGTCAAAAAGACTAACATCCTCGGTCTCTTCTAGGCATCTTATAGTTTCCACTCTTATACTTCAGTCTATGGTCTATACTGAGTTAGTTTTTGATATACTGTGAGGAAGGAGTCCAATCTAATTCTTTTGCATGTAGATATTCAGTTGCTCCAGCACCATTTATTGAAAAGACTTCTTTCACCATTGAATGGTCTTGGCACCCTTGTTGAAAATCATTGACCATAGATATATGGGTTTATTTTCTGGACAATCAATTCTATTTAATTCACCTATATGTTTATATGTTTGACCCATATGTCAGTACTACACTGTTTTGATTACAATAGCTTTGTAATCATGCTCTGTAGTAACTTTTGAAATCAGGAATTGTGAGTCCTCTAATTGCTTTGGCTATTCTGGGTCCCTTGAATTTCCATATGATTTTAAAATCAGCTTGTTAATTCCTGCACATAAAAAAAAAAAAAGCCAGGTGGAATTTGGGCATGGACTGCACTGAATCTGCAGATCAATTTGGAGAGTAATGTCATCTTTTAACAGTTTTCTGATCCATAAACATATTTCCATTTATTTAGATCTTCTTTAATTTCTTTCAACAGTGTTTTATAGTTTTTCAGTGTACAAGTCTTGTGCCTTTGCTAAATTTATTCCTGAGTATTTTATTCCTTTTGATGCTATTATAAATGGAATTGTTCTCTAAATTTCATTTTCAGATGATTAGTTGCTAGCACATAGAAATGCAACTGAATTTTCCCTTTCCAACCTAGAAGCGTTTTATTTCTTTTTCTTACCTAATTATCCTGGTTAGAATCTCCAGTTGAATAGAAATTGTGAAAGTGGACATCCTTGTCATGTTCCTGATCTTAGGGGGACAGCTTTCCTTCACCAGTATGATGATAATAGTATGATATTTCTTGTGGATTTTTTATAGATGTCTTTTATCAGGATGAGGAAGTTCCCTTTGATTCCTAGGTTATTGAATGTTTTTATCAGGAAAAGTGTTGGATTTTGTCAAATGCTTTTTTGGTGTCTATTGAAATAATCATGTGGGCTTTTATTATATTAGTATGGTGTATTATATTGGCTGATTTTCATATGTTGAACTAACTTTACATTCCTGGGATATATCCCACTTGGCTGTGATATATAATCCTTTTTATATGGTGCCAAATTCAATTCTCTGTTATTGTTGAGGATGTTTGTATATATGTTCATAAGGAGTATTGTGGTTTTCTTTTCTTATAATGTGTTACCTGTTTTAGTATCAGGGTAATATTGCCTCATAGGGTAAGTTAGAAAATGCTCCCTTCTCTTCCATTTTTTTGGAAGAGTTTGTGAAGGATCAGTGTTAATTCTTCTTTAAATATCTGCTAGAAATCACCAGCGATGCCATCTGGTCTTAAGCTTTTCTTTATAGGATAATTTAAAAAATTATTATTAATTCAATCCCTTAATTTTATAGGTCTCTTTGGATTTTCTATTTTTTCTTGAGTCAGTTTCAGCACTCTGTGTCTTTCTAGGAATTTGCCATTTTAACTAGATTATCTAATTTATTGGCATAAGAGATCATAGTGTTCTAATAAAATCCTTATTTCTCCAAAACCAATAACAATGTCCCCTCTTACATTCTTGATTTTAGTAATTCAAATCTTGTATCTTTTTTTCTTAGTCTAGCAAGGATTTGTCAATTTTTGTCGATCTTTTTAAAGAACCAACTTTTGGTTTCATTGATTTTTCTCTATTGTTTTTCTATTCTCTATTTCATTTCTTTCCACTCTAATTTTTACTTTCTTCTTTCTGCTTGCTTTGGATTTAGTTTGCTCTTTTTTTCATTTTTTTTTAAGGTCAATGGATCATTATTCATTTAAAATCATTCTTTTTTCTTAATATAGGCATGTACAGCTATAAATTTCCCTCTAAGCACTGTTTTAACCACATACCACAAATTTTGGTATGCTGTGTTTTTGTTTTCATTAATCTCAAAGTATTTTCTAATTTCTCTTGTGATTTCTGCTTTATCTCATTGGTTGTTTAAGAATGTGTTTAGTTGGGGGTGCCTGGGTGGCTCAGTCTTTAAGCGTCTGCCTTTGGCTCAGGTCATGGTCCTGGGGTCCTGGGATTGAGCCCCGCATCAGGCTCCTTGCTCCATGGGAGGCCTGCTTCTCGTGTTCTCCCCCTGCCTGTATTCCCTCTCTTGCTGTGTCTCTCTCTGTCAAATAAATAAATAAAATCTTAAAAAAAAAAATGTGTGTAGTTGGGGTGCCTGGGTGGCTCAGTCAGGCCACTGAAGGCATGATCCCAGGATTCTGGGATCTAGCCCTACATTGGGCTCTCTGCTCAATGGGGAGCCTGCCTCCCCCTCTCCCCCTGCTTGTTCTCACTCTCTCTCTAATAAATAAATCTTTTTAAAAATTTTTTTAAAATTTAAAAAGAATGTGTTTAGTTTCCATATTTGTGAAATTCTTAAATTTCCTTCTGTTATTGCTTTACAATTGCATTTCATTGCTGTTGGAGAACATACTTTGTAAGATTTAAATTCTTTAAAATTTATTGAGATTTGCTTTATGGATTAATGTCTGGTCTATTTTGAAGAATGTTCCATATGTTTAGAGAAGAACAGGCATTCTTCCATTGTTAGGTAAAGTGCTCTATAGATACCTGTTAGATCTAGTAGGTTTTTAATGTTGTTCAAGTCCTCTATTTCCTTATTGATCTTCTGTTTAGGTAATATATCCATTATTCAAGGTGAAGTACTCAAGTTTTCAACTATTATTATTGAACTGTCAATTTCTTCCTTCAATTCTGTCAGGGTTTTTTTGAGGCTTTGTATATTTAGATGTATGTTTATAATTGTTATATCTTCCTGATAGATTGACCTTTTATCAATATATAATATCCTTTTTTGTTTCTAGTTACAATTTTTGTCTAGTCTATTTTGCCCAATATTAGTATAGCCACTCCCACTCTTTTGGTTACTATTTGCATGGCATATATTTTTCACGCTTTCACTTTTAAACTATCTGTGACTTTATTTTTTTCTCTTTTTTAACTTATTTAAATTCAAATTAGTTAATATATAGTGTGTCATTAGTTTCAGATGTAGAGTTCAGTAATTCATGAGTTGCACATAACACCCAGTGCTCATCACATCATGTGCCCTCCTTAATGCCCATCACCCAGTTACCCCATTCCGCCACCTATCTGTGACTTTAAATCTATTTTTTTTAAGATTTTATTTATTTATTAGACAGAGAGACAGTGAGAACAGGAACACAAGCAGGAGGAGTGGGAAAGGGAGAAGCAGGCTTCCCACCAAGCAGGGAGCCCGATGCAGGCTCGATCCCAGGACCTTGGGATCATGACCCGAGCCGAAGGCAGACGCTTAACGGCTGAGCCACCCAGGTGCCCCTTTAAATCTATTTTAAATCTATTCATTAACAGCAATGAATTCATTCTCTCTCCCCACCCTCTCTCTCTTGCTCATTCTCTCTCTCTCAGTTAATCTGGGGATGTCTTAATTTCGCCTACACTTTTTAAGGATGATGTTGTTGGATATAGAATTCTTCATTGACAATCTTTTTCTTTTGGCATTTTCAATATGTCATCCCACTGCCTTCTGGCCTCCATCATTTCTGATGAAAAATAAGCTGTTAATCTTTTTGAGGGTCCCCTATACATGATGAGGTTTTTTTTATGCTGTCATATTTTTTTATGCTGTCAAAATTATCTTTGGGTCTGGCTTTGATAATTTGATTATGATGATTTAGGTGTATATCTCTTTTGACTTTATACTACTTGAAGCTTATTGAGCTTCTTGGGTATTTCATCAAATTTGAGAAGTTTTCTACCATTATTTTGTCAAATACTGTTTCTGCTTTTTCTCTCTCTCCTTTTGGGACTCCCATTATGTTTATGTTGGTATGTTTGATGATATTCCAACGGTCTCGGAGGTTCTGTTCATTTTTCTTCTTTCTTTTTTATTTCTAATCTTCCGACTATATAATCTCAATTGAACAATCTTCAAGTTCACTGATTCTTTTTCTCTGCCTACTTAAATCTGCTGTTGAACCTCTCTAGTGAATTTTTCATTTCAGTTATTGTATTTTTTTGAAACCGCAGAATGTCTATTTTATATACCTTTATATATCTATATATCTTTATATATCTATGTATCTTTTATATCTATTTTATATACCCTTATATATTTTTCTGTTCATTGTTATTCTCTATTTGGGTATACATAATTCTCATATTTTCCGGGCACCTGGGTGGCTCAGTTGGTTAAGCAACTGCCTTCGGCTCAGGTCATGATCCTGGAGTCCCGGGATCGAGTCCCGCATCGGGCTCCCTGTTCAAGCGGGGAGTCTGCTTCTCCCTCTGACCCTCCCCCCTCTCATGCTCTCTCTATCTCATTCTCTCTCTCAAATAAATAAATAAAATCTTTAAAAAAAAATTCTCATATTTTCCTTTAATTCTTTTTTAAAATTGAGGTATAATTGACATATAACATTATATTGGTTTCAGGTGTAAAACATGATTCAATATTTGTATACATTGTGAAATGACCACCACAATAAGTCTAGTTAACATCCATCACCTTACATAGTTACAATTTTTTTCTTGTGATGAGAACTTTTAAGATCTACCCTCTTAGCAGCTTTCAAATATGCAGTACAGTATTATTAATTATACTCAACATGCTGTACATTATATCCCCATAAGTTATTTATAATGAGAAGTTTGTACCTTTGGACCCTCTTCAACCGTTTCTTCCACCCCCATCCCTCAACTCTGGCAACCACCAATCTGTTCTCTATATCTTTGACCTTGGTTTGTTTTGTTTTGGTTTTCCTTTTTTCTTTTTTAGATTCCACATATAAATGAGATCACATGGGAATAAGTCAAAGCACTACTGCTGCTGTTTGTTTAGTGACTTTGATGGGAAAAGTCTGTATTCTTTGTGTGTAGCCAGTGAAGTCTCTGCTCATTTAGATTAGTGGTCTGTTAATAATTGAACAGAGATTTCCTTAAATGCCTGGAACCAATAAGTCTAGTCTTTCCTGAAGGATCTCTGTGTCTTGGGATAGGACTTCAATACTCAGCCAGGCAGCTTACAACTCTGCTGTAGCCTACAAATCCTGCACATACACACAGCCCTGCACATGTGCATGGCCTTCTAAATTGCAAGTAATATTCCAGAGCTTTTTGAAGTCTTCTATGGACATCTCATTCCTCAACTTTTCCTTTTAAGTTTCTACTACTTCAGGCAGCCATGATGTTAAATAAGCCATTGCCACTGACTGTTTTTAGAAAATGCCCCCAGAGAAAAGACTTTTCTCACTGGGCAAGTTTCCAGTCAGGTCAATAAAGACAAGCCTTACAAATGGAGTCTTCCAGGGAACCATCAAACAAGTCAAATAATGGCAATTCTTTGGATATGGGACTTTGAAGGAGCTCCATCCTCATTCTCATGGAGATTCAGCCATTTTTCTTCAAGATGCTCTTTGGATTGCTGTAGACCTATAGTTAATTTCCACAGTTCTGACAAAGTAGATTTTGACAAGTTTTGCCCAAAAAGCACATTGCTTTTTTCCCCTACTGATTCATAAAGGTGATTACATCACTTTCATGGAGAGATTTGTCAGATAGCTGCACTCCATCATTCTCACTGACATAACTGTTTCCTTTTTGACTTAGGCAATCTTAACTTGATCCACTTTTCACTTTTCCTTATTTCTGTTTCCTCAGAATCTTTATCTTCTGGTGCACAATTTCTTTCCTCTGGGATTTAGAGTCACTATGTAATTTTATGAAGTATTTCTGTAACATTATCTGATATATTTTTATGCTTGTGATCATGTTTTCTTCCAAGATGCCCTCTCTCTGTTATGGCAAATGCCAATTCATCCTTTATGATCTAATGTAAGTGTTAATTCCTCTGTTAGGTCTTCACTCCATCTACCCAAGAGCCAAATCAATCACTCCTACATCTTCTTCTACAGCCCTCCTTATATGCATTTATATAGCTAATATTTAATCTACTCTGTTTGCTTTACTAGACTGTGAATTTTGAGGACAGATATAAGGTATAGACCTTACTCATCTTTGTATACCTAAAATTTAACACAGAGAAGGAACTGAGGAAATGTTTTTTGAATTGATTCTCACTCTGCTGATAACTCATCAAAGGCACTGAGCCCTCAGGCATAAGCAAAAGCTGATGATCACAAATGAATTTTATAATATAAATCTAATAGCAGAAGTCTTATAATTAACAGAATAAACAGAAAAGCCACGTGCCTTCTTTTTACTTAACTTTGAGAAAATGTCACTTGGAATCCTATTAGTAAGTGTCCTTCTGGAGCTCTGGACTGGTTCTCTAGACACCTGGGTTCTCTTCCAAGCCACCCCCTAACCTGCTGTAGGATTCTGAAGGAACCAGCAAGAATCTGTTTTAATGTGAAAGTGATTAATTTCATCTTTAACTCATACATGCCATACCAAATTTATATTTTTAAGGGATCTCTTTCCCTGCAGTATGGAGAAAGAATTATAGGAAGCCAAGACTGAAGGCATAAAAAGTAGATAGGAGGCTAGGTGAAAACTAATAGGACCTAGACCAGACAGAAATGTGATAATTTGAGATAGTCTGGAAATAGAACACATTTGATTTGGTGTTAGTTGTCAAGAATGACAGGGAGTGAAGCTTACCCCAAAGTTCGAGCTTGACTGGTTTGGACAGTGGCACTATTTATTAAGATGAAAAGAAGTGTTGAAGAGGACACAGGTTTGAAGGGGAAAATATTCAACAATTCTGTTTGGGAGATATATATATATATATCATGTAAGTGGAGATGTCATGCAGAAAATTGAAGCTCACTGGAGAAGTCTTACTGAAAATAAAAATTTGGAAGTTGGGGCACCTGGGGAGCTCAGTCATTAAGCGTCTGCCTTTGGCTCAGGTCATGATCTCAGAGTCCTGGGATCAAGCCCAACGTCGGGCTCCCTGCTCAGCAGGAAGCCTGCTTCTCCCTCTCCCTCTGCCCCTGCTTGTGTTCCCTCTCTCGTTGTCTCTCTCTCTCTCTCTGTCAAATAAATAAATAAAAATATTTTTTAAAAAAATCATTAAAAAAAAGGGGGCACCTGGGTGGCTCAGTCGTTAAGCGTCTGCCTTCAGCTCAGTCATGATCCCAGGGTCCTGGGATCGAGCCCTGCGGCAGGCTCCCTGCTTGGCGGGAGGTCTGCTTCTCCCTCTCCAACTCCCCCTGCTTGTGTTCCCTCTCTCGCTGTGTCTCTCTCTGTCAGATAAATAAAATCTTTAAAAAAAAATTTGGAAGTTATCAGATCAAACTCATAACAAATTGGGGCATCTGGGTGGCTCAGTCGTTAAGCCTCTGCCTTTGGCTCAGGTCATGGCCCCAGGGTCCTGGGATTGAGCCCCACATCGGGCTCCCTGCAAAGAAGGGAGGAGCAGGAAGCCTGCTTCTCCCTCTCCCACTCCCCCTGCTTGTGTTCCCTCTCTCGCTGTGTCTCTCTCTGTCAAATAAATAAATAAAATCTTTTAAAAAAAAGTCATAACAAATCTATAGCAATGGTTGAGATCACCTAAGAAAAGAATTTTCAGAAAGAGAAGAGATACGAGCTTGGTTCTGAGCCCTCAGGAATCCCAACATTTAGGGATCAGGTAGAGGAGGAATAACTATGAAAGGGTACTAAAAAAGAAGAGCCACAGAAGTAAGGGAAAGAAAGAGGGAATGGTCAACTGTGCTAAATGCTGTTCAGTGAGGATGGAGAAATGCCCACTAAATGTGTCCAACTGTGGATTATGGTCCTTTGAAAAGAGCCATTTCAGTGCAGTTGAGGGGGTCGTATAGAAGCCAGACTGTACTGGGCTGAAGAGTAAATGGAAGGTGAAAAAGAAAGATACCATGTGTAATAATTCATTCTTAAAATGTTTTCTTCTCTTGGCTTCTCTGACACTATACCTTCCTGGTTTTCCAACCCATCTGGCTACCTTTTTAAGTTGCCTTTGTTCGGTTATTCTCTACTCACTTTTAAATATTGAAGTTTTACAGAATATAGATACTCTAACTCTGCTCTTTATCTTTCTCTTCTACCTGAGGGCTTCAGTTACCACATACAGGCCAACAATTCCCAGATTTTACATATATCTTTGTTTCAGATCACTCCTTTGAGCTGTAGACTTGCATATTCAATTACCTATTCAACATCTCAAAATTAGTCATTTCCCTTTCACAACTGTTTTGTTTCTAGTGTCCCAGATTCTCTGTAAATTATATCATTATTTTCTCAGCTGTTCAAGACAGACACCAGGAGTCATGCATCATTTTTTTTCCTCTTGTGTACCACAACCAATCCAATAGCAAGTCCTGTCCATTCTATCTTAAAATGTCTCATTTATTAGCTGCTTATGGGCCAAGCACCCAAAGGTTCCTTATTTATATTATCTTTCTCATTAAGGTTCACAAGTACCCAATAAGGTAGTTTTATCTCCATCTTGAAACTGAAGCTCAGAGAGGTTAAATAACTTACTGTGGTAAAACAAAAAGTAAATGGCAGAGGGGCCTCTTTTTGTGGTGCCTCGGAGGCGGTAGGCTGCTTCAGGATGAAGCTGAACATCTCTTTCCCAGCTACTGGCTGCCAGAAACTCATTGAAGTGGATGATGAACTCAAACTTTGTACCTTTTATGAGAAGTGTATGGTCACAGAAGTTGCTGCTGATGCTCTGGGTGAAGAATGGAAGGGTTATGTGGTCTGAATCAGTGGTAGCAATGACAAACAAGGCTTCCCCATGAATCAGGGTGTCTTGACCCATGGCCATGTCCTCCTGCTGCTGAGTAAGGGGCATTGCTGCTATAGACCAAGGAGGACTGGAGAGAGAAAGCACAAATCTGTTCGGGGTTGCATTGTGGATGCCAAACTCAGTGTTCTCAACTTGGTCATTGTAAAATAAGGGGAGAAGGATATTCCTGGATTCACTGATACTACTGTGCCTGGGGCCCAAAAGAGCCAGCAGAATCCGCAAACTTTTCAATCTCTCTAAAGAAGATGATGTCCACCAGTATGTTGTGAGAAAGTCCCTAAACAAAAAGGTAAGAAACCTAGAACCAAAGCGCCTAAGATTCAGCATCTTGTTACTCCACATGTCTTCCAGCACAAATGTTGGCGTATTGCTTTGAAGCAGCAGCACACTAAGAAAAATAAGGAAGAGGCTGCAGAATATGCTAAACTTTTGGCTAAGAGAATAAAGGAGGCCAAATAAAAATGCCAGGAACAGATTGCCAAGAAACAGAGGCTGTCCTCTATGAGAGCTTCTACCTCTAAGTCTGAGTCCAGTCAAAAATGAGATTTTCTAAGAGTGACAAATAAATAAGATCAGACATCCAAAAAAAAAAAAAAGTAAATGGCAGAGAGGGAGGAATCTAATACTAAATATGCCTGTTTCCACACTGCCTCTGACCTCCCTTCCCCCTGACTTAACCTCTCTGGTGTCAAGTTTCCTTAGGAGTAAAATGGGCCTAATATTTCCTAACTTTAGGCTATCATAAAGATTGAAAAATAATAAGGTACACAGCCCTAGTACAAGGCATAAATTCAATAAATGTTAAGTCCCTTGCACTCCCTTCACTCCCTCCTCTATACTGTTTCTGGGGCCATCTCAGTGATATTAGGATTATGGAGATGAACAAAGATAGCTCCTTGCCTTCAAAAAGCAAATAATTTAAGGAAACAAATGAACACACATTGAGACATATAGAGATAATACAATGAGATAATAATAAATGAGATAATAATATAGGAAGACAGTAGAGAACTAAGCATTAAATTGCATACAGAGGCTTCTTATATTAGAATTATAGAGAAAGGATAAAGGGCTGTTGGGGAGATGGAGATGGGAATGGGCTTTTGAAAAGGACCTATTAGTACAGTTAGGATATTTAGTGAGGATATCAGCAAAGAGGGGCAGGACACTCAGAAAAAAAGAATACGGATGTGGAAAGAAGAATAATGCTCAGGGTCAGTGATGTGAGCAACCTGATTTCAGCAAAAGGTGCTTATTTTTTCCCACATCGAAGTATTTTTACTACTAAGTTTCCTTATTACGGTTTAAGTTCCCAGTGGAACAAAGAAACATTTGAGCCCATTATTAAAACCAAATGTCCTGGTAGGAAAAAACCATCATTAAACTGTCTACCTACCCACCTTCCCAGGGAAAGGGAACAAGACCTAGACTCTGACCTACATGAGATAAAAATAATTCAGATGCTGGGGTGTGCTTTGAGAGTAATATCACACTGTCTAATGATGTCAATCACATTTTCTTAGCTTATATCTCTCAGATGCAGCTAACACTGACAGATATCACCATCCCTATGTCTGAAGTTTCCTTTGATAAAAAACCTATAGGACCACCAATACTAATATGCCCATTAAGTCTGGGGCTTGGATGAAGAAGTTTTTATTCTACAGAACCTGTTCATCAAACCAATTTGGCTTCTACAATGACAAGGAAATGTGATAAGTAATTTCCTTCATCATTCAACAGAGCTTCTGGACTATGGCACCATAGAATATTAGAGCTGAAAAGATACCTAATGATTACTTTGATCTTATTTTACTAATGAAGGCACAGGCCCAAAGCAGGAAGTGGTAAGTTCAAGGTCAAAGGTGGACCAGGAGAGGAAGGGTTATTAGGATGGCCAACAGAACCTAGAGAAGGAATGTCATTAGGTCCCCTGCTGAGAAAAGTGATGAAAATGTAGGAAAAGGAAAAATATTATAAGCTACTTTCAGAGCTCCAAAAGCTCTTTGGTACTGGTCAAGAAACCTAAAAGATGATTTCAAAAGCCACTTCCAATTCTGACCCAACAATCCCTTCTCTCATCTCCCAAATGTTCCAGGTGATCAATCAATAAACATTTATTGTGTACCAACTATGTAAAACATTTTGAAACACCTAGGATGTAGAACACAATGATACATGAAATACAGTCCCTTATCTCAAGAAGCCTACTGTCTGGTTAAGGACATAAGAAATAATATATGAGAGATGAAATAATGTGAGTGGTGAAAGGGATTCCAAGTAAGTGGCATAGCTAATAACTGTTCTGAATTCAGATGGGCTTGGAAAGAGCTCAATAGATAGAAGTATAGTAAGAAGACTTCAAGAAGGAACAAGGACATGATTAGGACAGGATTTGGCTAGAAGAGAACATGGTGGAACACCTTCAGACTAGACTGGATCTGAGAACCTAAATTTGTAGATCTCATCATTGATGAAGAGGAGGTCTACTCAGCAGAATCACAGTAGAAGGTGACATTGAAGGCAGCAGAAAAAATTAAATAAAGCACAGAATCAACCTCGGTTTGAAGATTCAGTTCTGTCACCTACAAGTTATGTGGCCTTGAGTGTTATGTAACCTCGTCAGAAATCAGAATAACAATACCCTCCACACAGTTATTTTAAGAATTATAAGGTAAACATGGATAAGCACCCAGGAGTATAATAGTGGACAATAAGTGGCTGGGTACTTTTGTTGCTGTTCATTTTGCTTTGGTTTTTGTTTGAAAATAGGTATATAAAGGGAAATATCAGGTCAAGAAAATGTTGGAGAAGTGAAGGTGGATTGAATTAAGTCCTGGACATGAATTAAGAAACAGGAGAGCTGGAAACAAATTTTCCACTCATGAAGTAGTGGGAATTGGATGAGAAACAGGATTGGTCTAGACCTGTGATTCTCAAACATTGTTCCACAGCTCTGACTAGTTATGAAAATCACCTGGAAAATTTATTAAAAGAAAAATCAAGGATCCCAACATGGAGGGTCTGAGTAAAGAGATCTAAGGTGAAAATTGGGAATCTTAATTTTTTTTAAAAAGTTCTGCATGAATTTCTGATGCATAAGACAGATAACTACTAGACTAAATAACACTTAAGATCCCCTTCAATTCTAAGAATCTCTGATTCCAAGCAAGCAGTGAATTCTAAAGGCCTGAAGTAGGGATGCCTGAGTGGCTCAGTTGGTTAAGCGTCTGCCTTTGGCTCAGGTCATGATCCCAGGGTCCAGATGGAGTCCTACGTCAAGCTCCTGCTCAGCAGGGAGCCTGCTTCTCCCTCTGCCTGCCCCTCCCCCTGCTTGTGCGCTCTCTCTCTCTGACAAATAAAAATCTTTAAAGGCCTGAAGTACTATCCTTTCCAGCATTCAAAGGTTCAGAAAATCGAGGCCCAGCCAGCCATACTACATGATCTTCCAAAAGCTCTATCTGACGTGTCACTCTTTGGATTTTTAAAAAATGTCTTCAAGTCAAGCTCTGCCTGGTTTTCAAAGATTTTTACAACCTTGATCCAGCCTGCTTTTCTGAAGTCAACCTTGCCAAATCCATTCCATGTAGCAAGTCATACCATAAGATCTACCATTTAAAAATATGCACTCTAATGCTTCTGCATTTTTATGTATATTATTTTCTCTGCCAGAATAATCAACCCCATCCCCAACAGAGTCCCTTGTCTATCTCAAAAAATTTTACTCATCCTTCAAAGTCACTTGATGTGACCCTTCCTGGTAGGTTATTTACTTCTTCCTCTGTGTTCCTGGTATCTCTCCAAGCAAGCCTTTCTCTCACTTATTATGGCTAATTGCATTCATATCTGTAGTCCCTACTAGATTGAGTCTTTGGAAAGCAGAGATTTTGTCTCAACTATCTCTTGAAAAATGGAGAGCACATAGTTGAGCCCATAGTTTTTTCCATACTTGGATATAAGCCCTAATTATCTTTAGGGTTATTATCTAATCACATTTTAAAACATAGTGAAGAAAGTTTGAATGCTGGTGCTCCATTTAGCAGTGATAACAGTTCAAATTTTTTCCCACTAATTCCTCCTAGGTGACCCTAAAAAGCTCAAATTCCAAGAAGCCACTGATAAATGATCTTAGATATATAAGAAGACTTAAAGATAACATATTTAAGGGGGAAAAAACTCACCTTAAAAAAAAAAAAACTTTCCTTGGCAAAAATAATGACCAATCTGTAGTAACTTGCCTTAATTACCTTTATGGTGACATCTCCTTCTATTGATGGTTAATACCTAGTCTGTACAATTATTTTGTGACTTGGCCAAAGTAGTTCTGAAACTCAAATCCAGAAGTTCTTATTAGAAGGCTTGATGTTCATTTTGCTATACCCCTATGTCTCACAACTTCCAAGTAATGCTTTAAACACTTCTACATAGGCTGCTGCCTTATATTTATTTGATGGTCAATTCCTCTTTGAGTAAGGGGCAAGATACAGAGGCTAGACCACTGTTAAGTCTCCACTAAGTCTTGAGATTTTATTATTTTGACAGAACTAAATACCATAAATAATACCCCAAATCCAATTTAAATACCAAAGAAATTCCACCAAATTAAGTACAGAATAAAAGCCCTGTGGCAAATCAAAAAACCTGGCTTCAAGTCCTAGCTCTTCTGCTTATATTGAAAGTGATCTCAGTAAGTCACCTTCCCTGCCCCATCACCTTCCCTTATTTTTTTTTCTTTTTCAAGTTTTTATTTAAACTCCAGTTAGTAAACATAGAGTGTAACATTAGTTTCAAGTGTAGAATTTAGTGATTCATCACTTACAACACCCAGTACTCATCCAAACAAGTGCCCTCCTTAATACCTATTGCCCATTTAACCCATCCCCCCCACTTCCCCTCTAGCAACCCTCAGTTTGTTCTCTATAGTTAAAGAGTCTGTTTTCTGGCTTACCTCTCCTTTGTTTTTCCCCTCTATGTTCACTGTTTTGTTTCTTAAATTCCACATATGAGTGGAATCATATGCTATTTGTCTTTCTCTGACTGACTTGTTTCACTTAGCACAATACTCTCTAGCTCCATCCATGTCATTGCAAATGGCGAGATTTCATTCTTTTTTATGGCCGAGTAATATTCCATTGTATGTATATACCACCACTTCTTTATCCATTCACCTGTGGACATTTGGGCTCTTTCCATAATTTGGTTATTGTAGATAATATTGCTATAAACATCAGCGTGCATGTGTCTCTCTGAATCAGTATTTTTGTATCCTTTGAGTAAATACCTAGTAGTTCCATTGCTGGATTGTAGAGTAGTTATATTTTTAACTTTTTTAGGAACCTCCATACTGTTCTCCAGAGTGGCTGCACCAGTTTGCATTCCCACCAACAGTGTAAGAGGGTTCCCCTTTCTCCACATCCTTACCAACATCTGTTGTTTCCTGTGTTGTTAATTTTAGCCATTCTGATAGGTGTGAAGTGGTATTATCATAGCTTTGATTTGTATTTCCCTGATGATGAATGATGTTGAGCATCTTTTCATGTGTCTGTTAGCCATCTGTATGTCTTCTTTGGAAAAAATGTCCATTCATGTCTTCTGCCCATTTCTTAACTGGATTATTTGCTTTCTGGGTGTTGAGTTTGATAAGTTCTTTACACATTTTGGATACTAATCCTTTACATGTCATTTGCAAATATCTTCTCCCATTCCGTAGGTTGCCTTTTACTTTTATTGATTGTCTCCTTCACTGGCAGAAGCTTTTTATATTGATGAAGTCCCAATAGTTCATTTTTGCTTTTGTTTCCCTTGCCTCAGGGGACATATCTAGTAGGAATTTGCTACAGCTGATGTCAAAGAGGTTACTGCCTGTGTTCTCCTCTAGGATTTTGATGATTTCCTGTCTCATATTTACGTCTTTCATCAATTTTGAATTTATCTTTGTGTATGGTGTAAAAAAGTAGTCCAGTTTCATTCTTTTGCATGTTTCTGTCCAGTTTTCCCAACACCATTTGTTGGAGAGACTGTCTTTTTTTCCATTGGATATTCTTTACTGCTTTGTTGAAGATTTAGTTGACCATATAGCGGTGGGTCCATTTCTGGGTTTTCTTTTCTGTTCCATTGATCTATGTATCTGTTTTTGTGCCAGTACCACAGTGTCTTGATCACTACAGCTCTGTAATAGAATTTGAAGTCCAGAATTGATACCTTCAGCTTTGCTTTTCTTTTTCAAGGTGCTTTGGCTATTCAGGTCTTCTGTGGTTCCATACAAATTTTAGGATTGTTTGTTCTAGCTCTGTGAAAAACGCTGCTGGTATTTTGATAGGGATGCATTAAATGTATAGATTGCTTTGGGTAGAATAGACATTTTAACAATATTTGTTCTTCCAATCCGTGAGAATGGAGTATTTTTCTATTTCATTGTGGCATCTTCAATTTCTTTCATAATTGCTTTATGGTTTACAGAGTACATACAGATCTTTTACCTCTTTGGTTAGGTTTATTCCTAGGTATGTTATGGTTTTAGATGCAATTATAAATGGGATTGATTCCTTGATTTCTCTGCTTCTTCATTAATGGCATATAGAGATGCAACAGATTTCTGTATGTTGATTTTGTATCCTATAACTTTACTGAATTAGTGTATCAGTTCTAGCAATTTTTTTCATGGAGTCTTTTGGGTTTTCTATATGGGGTATCATGTTATCTGTAAATAGTGGAAGTTTGACTTCTTCCTTGCCAATTTGGTTGCCTTTTATTTCTTTTTGTTGTCCGACTGCTGAGGCTAGGACTTCCAGTACTATGTTAAATAAAAGTGGTGCGAGTGGACATCCCTCACCTTCCCTTATTTTAAAGTAAGGATAATCATCAATTGAGCTGTGAGGATCAAAACGGACCTTGAATATGAAAGCTTTTTGAAAGGAATAAAGTGCTTCCTCAACAAGAAGAAAGAAGTAAGGAAAAGAAAATTTGTTAAGTATTTAGTATGTGCCAAGTGCTATGTTGGGCACTTATGCATATATATATATATATTTTTAAGATTTTATTTATTTATTTGAGAGAGAGAGAGAGCATGTGAGGGGGGAGGGTCAGAGAGAGAAGCAGACTCCCTGCTGAGCAAGGAGCCCGATGTGGGACTCGATCCTGGGACTCCAGGATCATGACCTGAGCCGAAGGCAGTTGCTTAAGCAACTGAGCCACCCAGGTGCCCTATGCATATATTATCTTACTTAATTTTCAAAACAACCCTCAAAGGATGCAGGGATCATTTCTGAATAAAATCATGGAAGTTTAGAGAATTTAGATGTTTGCCAAGGTCTTGTAACTCAAAAACAGAACTCAGTTTCTTTGGCATTTTGCACAGATAGATACAGAAACATAAATAACAATTTTTTTTTACTCCAAAGCCCAGTCCTTTTCCTATTACATCATGCTGCCTCTCAAAAAGATTGTAACAATCACACCTCTCCTCTCCATAGTTGGGATAATCAAATTTGCCCATACAGGTCAAAGCAAACAGTCTGGGAAACACTAACATTAAAAACTATAACTTAGGCTCTACAATGTCAAAATATTTCTGAGAAAAGATTAGTGCAAGGTTGACATCTTCTCCTATTGCCCCATGCTCCTTAAATTGGAATAATGTGTCAAAAAGTACATATCTCCACAGAATATGCATAGAGACTCTTCCTGTAATACCAATTTCATGCAATGATTTTTTGGAGAAAAGGTGGGTGTTTTTAAAAATTCTACTTTTTCTGAATATATACTTGCAGTAAGTTCAATATAAAAATACAAACTTAACTGAAAGTCCTCTTCTATCTCTCCTCTGAAAATAAACTACTATAAACAGTTTAGTGTCTATCACTATTCCAGACTTAGGCCTTCTGTCTACTGAGATTATGAGTAGAAGAGACAAAGGAAATAGTTTTGAATATTCTTTTCCCTAAAAATAATTTAAAACTCAATGTTGATAGTAAAACAAAAATATGTTACAGAATAGAATTTTTTTAATTTACGTGAGATTGTCTTAATATAACATTTTAAATATATCTATTGCTCAACTTGAAGTAGACTGTTTAATGCTGTACTGTTCCCCTCTCCCACAAAAACCTGGAGTTTACCTTCCTCTGTCATTAGGGATAGCTGTGGGAAGAAAGTTAGAAAAGCACTACCTAACCAGTCTTTCAGAGGCACAATCAGGATAAAATACCACACTTCAGTTAGGCCAAGGTACAACAAGAAGTAATGCTTCATTATCAGGCTCCTGGCCAGGAACATCCTGCTATCCCTGCTGTCATCCCAGATGACTTTCCATCCAGGGGCTTCTAGCTCCATTCCCTTACTTCTGAGTTGCCAAGTCTCAGTTACTTGAAAGTTAGTCCAACTCTCTTATTTTACAGCTAAAGATTCTAAGGCACAGAGAAGTTAACTCACTAGCTCAAGGTTTTACTGGCAAGGAAGTGACAGAGCCAGTACTTCAACCTGAGTCTTCAGACTCTCTATTTAGTATACTTTCAACTCTATTGTGTCATCTCTCTTTTTGGACATTTTAGATTCAGGTGTACAACATAGTGATTCAACAATTAATACAATGTTATGACTATACTCTTTATGCTGTATATTATATCCCCATGACTTTTATAAGTGGAAGTATGTACTTCTTAATCCTCTTCACTCATTTCAACCTTTCCCCTCTGGCAATCACCAATCTGTTCTCTGTTATCCATGAGTGTGGGTTTTGTTTTGTTTGTTTGCTTGCTTTGTTTTTTAGATTTCACATGTAAGTGGAATCATATGGCATTTGTTTCTCTCTGGCTGACTAACTTAGCATAATACCCTCAAGGTCCAACCATGTTGCTGCAAATGGCAAGATTTCATTTTGAATGGCTGAACAGTATTCCATCATATATACATACCACATCTTCTTCACCCATTCATCATTGATGGATACTTCAGTTGTTTCCATATCTTGGCTATTGTAAATAATGCTTCAGTGAATATATGGATGCATATATCTTTCAAATTAATATTTTTATTTTCCTCAGATAGGTACCCAATAGTGAAATTGTTAGATCATAAAAGCTCTATTTTTAATTTTTTAGAAAACCCTCCATATTTCGCTCCATAGTAGCTGCACCAACTTACATTCCCACCAATAGCTCATGAGGGTTCTCTTTTCTCCACATCCTTGCCAACACTTCCTATTTCTTATCTTTTTGATAATAGTCATTCTGACAGGTATAAGGTGATATCTCACTATAGTTTTGATTTGCATTTCCCTGATGATTAGTGATCTTTTCACATGCCCATTGGCCATCTGTATATCTTTTTGGAAAGATGTCTATTAAGATCCTCTGCCCATTTTCTAACTGGATTGTTTGTTTTTGTTTTTGTTTGTTTTGCTATTGAGTTGTATGAGTTTTTCATATATTTTGGATACTAACCCATTTTTGATATATGACTTGCAAATATTTTCTCCCATTTGGTGGGTTGCTTTTCATTTTGTTGATGGTTTCCTTCGCTATGGAGAAGCTTTCTAATTTGATGCAGTCCTGATAATTTATTTTTCCCTTTTTCCCTTTCCCTTGGAGTCAGATTCAAGCAACAACAATAACAGCCCTAAAACCAATGTCAAGGAGCTTACAACCTGTTTTCTTCTAGGAGTTTTATGGTTTCAGGTCATACAATCAAGTCTTTAATCCATTTTCTGTTGATTTTTGTAAACAGTGTAAGACAGTGGTCTAGTCTCACTCTTTTCCATTTAGCTGTCCAGTTTTTTCAACACACTTACGGAAGAGAGGGTCCTTACCCTATTGTATATTCTTGCCTCCTTTGTCAGAAGTTAATTGACCATATATACATGGGTTTATTCCTGGGCTCTTGATTCTGTTCCATTGATCTATGTGTCTGTTTCTGTGCCAATACCATACTGTTTTGTTTACTATAACTGTGTAGTACATTATGAAATCAGGGAGGGTGATACCTCTGACTTTGTTCTTTCTCAAAATTATTTTGGCTATTTGGGGTCTTTGTGGTTACATACAAATTTTAGAATTTTTTGTTCTAGCTCTGTGAGAAATGTCATTAGAATTTTGATATGCATTGTGTTGAATCTATAGATTGTTTTGTGCAGTATGGACATTTTAACAATATTAATCCTTCCAATCCATGAGCGCAGAATATCTTTCCATTCATTGGTGTCTTCTTTAACTTCTTTCATCAATGTCCTATACTTTTCAGTATACAGGTCTTTCACCTCTTTGATTAAATGTATTCCTACATGAAAGGGGAACCCTCTTACACTGTTGGTGGGAATGCAAACTGGTGCAGCCACTCTGGAAGACAGTACGGGGGTTCCTCAAAAAGTTAAAAATAGAGCTACTCTATGACCTAGCAATTGCACTATGAGGTATACAAACATACTGATCTGAAGAGGCACGTGGCACGTCAATGTTTATACAATGTCCACAACAGCCAAACTATGGAAAGAGCCCAGATGTCCATTGATGGATGAATGGATAAAGAAGATGTGGCATATATATACAATGGAATATTACTCAGCCATCAAAAAGAATGAAATCTTGCCATTTGCAGTGGCATGGATGGAACTATAGGGTATTATGCTAAGCAAAATAACTCAGTAAGAGAAAGACAAATATCATATGATTCCACTCATATGTGGAATTTAAGAAACAAAACAGATAAACATAGGAGAAAGGAAGGAAAAATAAGACAAAAACAGAGAGGGAAACAAACCATAAGAGACTCTTAACTATAGGAAACAAACTGAGGGTTGCTGGAGGGGAGGTGGTTGGGAGGACAGGGTAAGTGGATGGTGGGTATTAAGGGCACTTGATGGAATGAGCATTGGGTGTTATATGCAACAGATGAATCACTAAATTCTACCTCTGAAACTAATAATACACTCTATCTTAATTAAATTGAATTTGAATAAAAATTTTTAAAAAGAAAGAAATTTATTCCTCCATGTTTTATTCTTTATGTTGCAATTATAAATGGGATTATTTTCTTGATTGGTCTTGATTTTCTTGATTGTTCATTATTAGTATACAGAAATGGGACAGATTTTTATATATTAATTTTATATCCTGCAATTTTACTGAATTCATTTATTAATTCTACCAGGTTTTAGGTGGAGTCTGTAGGGTTTTCTCTATATATATAGTGTAATGTCATCTGCAAATAGTGAGTTTTACTTCTTCCTTTCCAATTTGTATGCCTTTTATTTCTTTTTCTTGCCTAATTCTTGTGGCTAGGACTTCCAATACTATGTTGAATAAAAGTGGGGATAGTGTGTATCCTTGTCTTATTTCTGATCTTAGAGAAAAAGCTTTCAGCATTTCAATATTGAGTATGATATTAGCTGCAGTTTGTTATTACAACCTTTATTATGTTGAAGTATGTTCCCACTTTGTTGATAGTCTTTATCATAAATGCATGTTAAATTTTGTCAGTTATTTTTCTGCATGTCTTAAGATAATCCTATTGTCTTTCATTTTGTTAATATGGTGTATCACACTGATTGATTTGCAAATGTTGAACCATCCTTGCATCCCTGGAATAAATTTCACTTGATCATGGTTTATGATCATTTTAATGTATTGATTAATTCAGTTTGCTAATATTTTCTTGAGGATTTTTGCATCTATGTTCACCAGAGACATTGGTCTATAAATTTCTTTTTTTGTGGTGTTCTTGTCTGATTTTGGTATCAGGGTATTGCTGGCCTCATGAAATGAGTTTGGAAGCATTCTCTCCTCTTCAGGTTTTTTTGGAAGAGTTTGAGAAGAATAGTATTAAATCTTTAAATGTTTGGTAGAATTCACCAGTGAAGACATCTGGTCCTGGACTCTTGTTTGTTGGGAGGTTTTTGATTACTGATTCAATTTCTTTACTAATAATCAGTCTATTCAGATATTCTATTTCTTCATGGTTCAGTCGTGAAAGATTGTATGTTTTTAGGAATTTAATTTTTTTAGGTTGTCCAATTTGTTGGTGTATAATTTGTTCATGGCAGTTTCTTATGATCTTTTGAATTTTTGTGGTATCAGTTGTAATTTCTCATTCATTTCTGATTTCATTTATTTGAGCCTTCTCTTTTTTTGTGGTGAGTCTAGCTAAATGTTTGTCAACTTAAAAAAATTTTTTTCAAAGAATCAGCTCTTAGTTTCATTGATTTTTTTCTACTGCCTTTTTAGTCTCTACTTCATTTATTTCCACACTGATCCTTATTTCTCTCCTACTAATGTTGGGCTTTTTCTCCTGTTCTTTCATTTGTTCTTTTTCTGGTTTCTTAGGTGTAAAGTTAAATAATTTATTCAAGATTTCTTTTATTTCTTGAGGTAGGCCAAGTTTGCTATAAACTCCTCTCTTAGAACTGCTTTTACTGCATCCCATAAATTTTGGTACGTTCTATTTCATTTGTCTCTAATATTTTATTTCTCCTTTGATTTCTTCTATGACCCAGTAGTTGTTCAGTAGCATGCTTAATTTGTATTTTTTCTAGTTTTCTTTTTATAATTTATTTCTAGTTTCATATCACTGTGGTCAGAAAAGATGCTTGATATGATCAATCTTCTTGAATTTACTGAAACTTGTTTTGTGGCTGAATACATGATCTACCTGGAGAATGTTACATTTGTACTTGAGAAGAATGTGTATTCTATTGCTTTTGGATGGAATGTTCTGTATATACCTATTATATCCATCTGGTCTAATGTGTTATTTAAAGTTGATGTTTCCTTATTGATTTTCTGTATGGATGATCTATCCATTCATGGAAGTGGGGTTTAGAAATCCCCTATTATGATTGTATTGCTATCAATTTCTCTTTAGATCTGTTAATATTTGCTACATATTTTGGTGCTCCTATGTTATGTGCACAAAAATTTATAAACATTATATCTTCTTGCTGTATTGACCCCTTTACATTATGCAGTGCTCCTTTTTGTCTTTTATTATAGTCTTTGTTTTAAAGTCTATTTGGTCTAATATGAGTATAGCTACAACAGCTTTCTTTTTGCTACCATTTGTGTGGAATATCTTTATTCTTTCACTTTCAGTCTCTGTGTGTTCTTACTTCTTTTTTTTAAAGATTTTTTTTATTTATTTGACAGAGAGAGCAAGAAAGCACAAGCAGGGGGAACAGCAGAGGGAGAGGGAGAAGCAGGCTCCCCGCTGAGCAGGGAGCCCAATGTGGGGCTCAATCCCAGGACCCTGGGATCATGACCAGAGCTGGAGGCAGACGCTTAATCAACTGAGCCACCCAGGTGCCCCAGTGTGTCCTTACTTCTGAAGTGAGTCTCTTAAAGGCAATATATAAATGCATCTTTTTTTTTTTTAAATCCATTCAGCCACTCCATGTCTTTGATTGGAGAATTTAGTCCATTTACATTTAAAGTAATTAATTTTTGCCATTCTAACTGGTGTAAGGTGGTATCTCAATGTGGTTTTGATTTGGATTTCCCTGATGGCTAATGATGATGAACATTTTTTCATGTGTCT
>NC_138369.1:45669551-45691239 GCF_054177405.1 Leptonychotes weddellii | reverse complement strand
ATACCCAACTTTTACATCAACATGGATGGGACTGGAGGAGATTATGCTAAGTGAAATAAGTCAAGCAGAGAAAGTCAATTATCATATGGTTTCACTTATTTGTGGAACATGAGGAATAGCATGTGAGGACATTAGGAGAAGGAAGGGAAAAATGAAGGGAGGGAAATCGGAGGGAGAGATGAACCATGAGAGACTATGGACTCTGAGAAACAAACAGGGTTTTAGAGGGGAGGGGGGAGGCGGGATTGAATAGCCCGGTGGTGGGTATTAAGGAGGGCACGTACTGCATGGAGCACTAGGTGTTATACGAAAACAATGGATTGTGGATCACCACATCAAAAACTAATGATGTATTGTATGGTGACTAACATAACATAATAAAATTTTAAAAAAAATAAAGTAATTAATTTTTTAAAAGATTTTATTTATTTGAGAGAGAGAGCCAGAGAGAACATGAGCGGGGGTGAGGAAGAAGGGAGAGAGGGAGAAGCAGACTCCCCACTGAGCAGAGAGCCCAACACCAGGCTCAATCCCAGGGGCTGAGGTACCCAAAGTGGGACATTGATCCCTCCTTCCTCCAGGAGAAGTGCTTGTCTGGTGAGACCCTCCTTATTGTGGTCCCCAGGCCAGGGGTGGGGTTTTGTGTGAGACCTTATCTCTGCCTCTCCTACTCATCTCAATATGATCCTTTTTTTTTTTTAAGATTTTATTTATTTGACACAGAGAGAGAGAGTACAAGCAGGGGGAGCAGCAGGCAGAGGGAGAAGTAGGCTCCCTGCTGAGCAAGGAGCCCAGTGCAGGACTCCATCCCAGGACCCTAGGATCATGATCTGAGCCGAAGGCAAACGTTTAACTGACTGAGCCACCCAGGAGCCCCTCAATATGATCCTTTTATCCTTTGTTGTAGAAAGCAGTTCATCTAGTTTTCATATGTTTTTCAGAGGGAAATAATCCATGAGTTCAGTATCTTTCTACCCCACCATGTTGGACCTCCTTCCTGTCTTTCCTTGTGGTCATTTAAAAATAACAACACATTTTATGGAACTGTTGAATCACTATATTGTACACCTGAAACTAATATTACACTGTATGCTATCTAACTGGAATTTAAGTAAAAACTTAAAAAAAAAAACTGTTGTTAAGAAAAAAATAATAAAAGATTATAAGCAAAGGAAAAAATAAAAATAACATAGGTAACATATTTGCAGACAAATGACTTAAACATTTCTGAAGGCCACAGCCAGAGACTGACTGTCTTCATCAGCTCTGAATGTAGATCTCTTAAGAAGCTACTGATTTTGGAACTAGAGGGTATTATGCTAAGCGAAATAAGTCAATCAGAGAAAGACAATTATCATATGATCTCACTGATATGAGGAATTTGAGAAACAAGACAGAGGATCATAGGGGAAGGGAGGGAAAAATGAAACAAGATGAAACCAGAGAGGGAAACAAACCATAAGAGACTCTTAATCTCAGGAAACAAACTGAGGGTTGCTGGAGTGGAGGGGGGGTGGGAGGGATAGGGGTGGCTGGGTGATGGACATAGGGGAGGGTATGTGCCATGGTGAGTACTGTGAATTGTGTAAGACTGATGAATCACAGACCTGTACCCCTGAAAAAAATAATACATTATATGTTAATAAAAAAAAAAAAGAAGCTACTGATTTTGTAATTCGTAGGGACCAAGGAAACCATCAAAAGAAACAAGAATGTTTAGAATTAAATTTGCTCATCTTGAAGATATATGTGTCCCCTAGAAGCCAAGTTAGACATCTAGGGGAGAAATTTTCTTAAAATGCATTTGGTCTATTTCCTGTTAATCATTGGCTATAGCACTATAAGGGCTACCCATGGCCTATTAAATTTTCTAATCTAACTACCTTACATTATAGATAAGAAAACCAGGCACCAGAAGTGACTGCTCAGAATTATAGAGCTCATCAAAAATAAAGGCAAGACTAAAACCCAGGATTCTTGAACCCAGTCCAGGATTTCCCCCTGTACTCTATTCATTCTTAGGTAACTTGTAACTGCTGGGATACCTTGTCTACCTTTCTACACCATCTGTCACTTTCCTTCCTCCCCTGACTCCCCAGAGACACCTAATGCCCTTAGGTTCCCTAGAGGCTGCTAAAACACTATTCAGCCAGGATTGCTCTAAAATTAATTATTCCCTCTAGATTCTTATCTGATCCACCATCCCAGAGGAAAGAATCTGGTAACTAATTTGCATATGAATTTAATGAATTACATTTTCCAGAGGCATCTGCAGGGTACAACAATATTTTGAAGGGCTTTCTCAGAGGAAAACAGGGCAGTCTGAATGACACTAAGAGATATAATTAGGAAAATTAAAAATAGTTAGATGTTACAAGGAAGCAGCTTTCACCCTAACATTATAAAGAATATTCAAAATGATCAAATGAATTATCTCAAGGCACAGAAATAAGCTCCTGATCAATGAGTGGTTTTAATTCAAATGTGGATGACTACCTAACAGGGATGCCGAAATAGATTTCTGAATTACATGAATGGGAAGAAACATGTCTGGACAACAGACTATCTTAGCATTCTCCTCTTCCCACTTCAACCCATGAACAACTTTATACGGCCTCTAAAGGTTTCTTGCTGCCTAACTTCGGTCATTTTCTACTTGGTAGAGTATGGACAGCTTATGGGGGTAAAATTTAGATGTCATTGTAATTCTGTAGGTAGATGGAGAGGTTAGGTCTTTTTTAACCCCAGTGGGCTCCTGTTTCCAGACAGATTAAAACTAGCAGATGATTGGGCTCTGCACCATCCTCAGGAGAGACCACTGGGTAGAATAGATGATGAAAGGCCAACAGCAGTCCACACCTAGGCTCTTTATGCTCAGGAAGAATCACTACAGTCCACAGAGATATAAATTATAGGGACAGTGGAGTTTTAGGAACATTCAAGCACTTTCAGTATTTTCTGAGTGTTTTCCTAAACCTGAATGGTTTCCAAGTCTAAGGGGAACTATGGGAGGAAGGAACAAACATTTCCCTTGTCCTTAGCTCTCCCTGGAGTTTCCCCATTCCTTATTGCCCCAGTTCCACCAACCTAGGGTAAGAAACTAAACTCAAACTTTAGTCTGCAAAATTCATTAGCACCAACACCAAGAGTGGTGGAACTCATACACAGGCATTGTAGGTGAGAAGTAGAACAGATCTATCCAGGACATAATTAAGAACAATAGGAATGATTAGACATTAAAGGTAAGTATATTTTTACTCAATATCATCAAAAGCTTTTTAATAATCAAAGTAATCCAATGGGCTCTCTCAAGGGGCAGAGATATAAGAGGCAGGCAGAACGTTTGAGATCAAAAAGTTTAAGTCCCTTATAAACAGCTAAGAAAAATGAAGGAGACAAGTGAATAATGACAGCACTAAGTAAGAACTCAAGTCTCTTGACTTCTAAAACAGTGCCGTGTATTAAAGGACTAACACAAGGGAAAAAGAAACTACAAAATAACACAGAAACGAAAGCTTTAAAGACTATGATTAATATCCTCAGAAAGATAATGGTCCCATGGTACAAAAATAGGATGTAAAGGGAATAATCACAGAAAAACAATGAGTTCTTGAAAGTTAAAAGTATATATATAGAAGAAGCCCAGAAATAAACCCTCACATTTATGATCCACTGATTTTTGACAAGGGTACAAAGATGAGTCAATAAAGAAAAGCATTTTCAACAAATGGTGGTGGGACAACTGTATATCCATGTGTAAAATAATGAATTTGGACTATTTCATATCATATGCAGAAATTAGCTCAAAATGGATAAAAGCCCTAAATGTAAGAGCAAAATCTACAGAACTCTTAAGAAGGAGACAACCATAAATCTTTGTGACCTTGGATTAGACAACAGTTTCTTGATACGACCTCAAAAGCACAACCAACAAAAGAAAAAATAAACTGAACCTCATTAAAATGAAAAAGGTTGTGCTTCAAAAGACAGTATTAATAAAGTGAAAACACAATCTAAGGAGAAAATTTTTGCAAATAGCTACAATAAAGAACTCTTACAACTCAATAATAAAAAAGACAAATAACCCAGCTAGAAAATGATCAAAAAATCTGAATAGACATTTCTCCAAAGCACATCTACAAATAGCCAATATCACATGAAAAGATGTTCAATATCATTATCCATCAGGAAAACGCAAATCAAAACCACAATGCGATACCAATTCTTACCCACTAAGATGACTACAATAAAAAAGGGAGAAAAGAACAAGTGTTGGTAAGGATGTGGGGAAATTGGAATCTTCATACACAGCTAATGCAAAATGGTGTAGTTGCTGTGGAAAACAGTTTGGCAATTCCTCAAATGGTTAAACAAAGAGTTACCATTTGACCCAGCAATTCCACTACTAGGTATATGCCCTAGATAAATGAAAATTACACAAAAATTTATACATGAATGTTCATAGCAGCATTGTTTATAATAGGCAAAAACCCAAATGTCCATCAACTGATGAGATGTCCATCAACTTGGGAAAACAATGTGACATTTCCTTGGAGTATGACTGCTAATGGGCACAGTTTCTTTCTGGAGTGGAGAAAATGTTCTAAAATCAACTGTAGTGATGATTGCACAACTCTTGAATATAAGAGAAACCACTGAAGTGTACACTTTAAATGGGAATATTTCTTAAGAGAAAAAAATATCACTGAAAGAAAACTCAATAGTAATGTTGGGAGAAAAGTTGAGGAAATATTCCTAAAAATACAGGAAAAACTCAGAGATGGAAACAGAAAACAAAAAAATTAAAATTACCTGATTGGTTCAGAAATTTCAACATCCAAATAATAGTAGTTCTAGAAAGGCAGGCCAGAAAAATATGAGTTGAAAATCAACAACGAAAAAATTTAAGGAAGTGTCCCAGAATTGGACTTAATTTTCCAGAATGAAAGAAACGCTCCATAGAGCTTAGCATAAATAGATTCTCACCAAGGTTCATCATTATAAATTTCAAAAGAGCAAGTCAAAGAGAAAATTCTAAAAGCTTTCAGGGAAAAGGGTTGGGAATAGATCACATACAAAAGATCATGAAATCAAAGTGACTTTGAACTTCCCAGGAACAATACTGGAGTCCAGAAGATAACTGAGCAATGCCTTCAACATTCTTATGGGAAAATGACTTCCAACCTAAAATTCTAAAGCCAACAAACTATCAATTAAGTGCAAGAGTAGTATAAAGATATTTTCAGATATGAAAGGTGGAACTTTAAATGTTCCCATAAAAAGAGATATCAAGTTCATACCAAATACTTTATTACAATTGAGTTCATCCACATTTTAAAAAATTTAAAGAAAACTTGAGAAGTGAAGACATGGAGACAGATTAAGTTTGAGGAGTTCTCCCAGGGAAGGAACAAGGAAATTGGGAGTAGTATAGGAGTCAAGGAAGTCTTTTTTGTTGTTGTTGTTGTTGTTGTTGTTGTTGTTAAAGCTAAGTGAGCCAGAGCTTGTGATATGTTGATGGGAATGATTCGGGACAGAGGGAGAAATTGATGCTACTTGAAATGCCCCCTCCACCAGCTCGATGAGACTTCATTTATAGCAGCATAAATCTTCCTAAAGTGCTGGGTAGATACCCACTAAATCTTTGATGGTTTTCTGAACACCATCAGCACCAGTGCAATCAAATTATTAGGCTGGATTTGTGTGACTTCACTTAAACCTCGCTGTCATAATAGAGCTGCAAAGGACCCTGAAGTGAAACCACCTTGGAGGTAAGTAATACTGCTGATAGTGCTTAAAGGGCTAAGAGGCAATCATTGCAGAGGTATTATCTAGGAGAAAATATTGATTCTCTTAGTGCTCTGGGTTCAAGGTATGAATCTGGTTGTGATTCCTGATACTTTTATCACACATTAGGAGCTCCAAGCAAAGCCTATCATCTTCAACCTAATAGTTAAGCTCTGCAAAGTCTCAAATGTTAGTTCTGGAAAGGACTCCAGCAATGATTTTGTTCAACTCCTCAGTGTGAAGATGAAGAATCTAAAAATCTAAGAGATATGGTATTTTCCTAAGGTTAAAAGATGAGAAATTATGTGTAAAATGATTTGGGATCAATAATGTTGGGATCAGATTTTTAAAAATCCAACAAATCTGTTGTTTCAAAAGTAAAAATACAAGAGTACACTTATCATGATGAGCACTGAGTAATGTATATAATTGTTGAATCATTATATTATACACCTGAAACTAATATCACACTGCATGTTGACTATACTAGAATTAAAATTTTTTTAAAAAGTAAAAATAAAAATCAGAGGCAGAGCCAAAAGCAAAACTTGGAACTCCAAGTTCAATTCTCTTAAATTTCCTAATACCCTGCTTTCATCAATGGTAACACATCAATGATATACATTTGTTATCTCCTCCCTGAATGTCTGACAATCCTGTTACTAACTCAATGTACATTACAGAGGTTTGTAGTAACTGAGTTGATAAATGCGGCCAAAGAGAACACCAATGCTTTGGGAATAAGTGTAGCCACTTCTTTGCTGAGGTCCTACAGAAAGCCCTAGAATATGTGCAAATAGTTAACAATGCCTGCAGCATAGAAAAATCTGAGAATAAGGTAAAATAAATGTACCTTCCTATATTTTAGTAAAAATGACAGTCTGATTTCAACTTGAAAATACCAATAACAATGATTCCACATACAGGAAAAAGTGCCTAGAAAAATGTTCAATTCAAATAAATTTATTAAGATCCTAACAAATATTCAGCCCCGTGTAAGATGCTCTGTAAGAAAGAGAAGAAATAATTTCTGCTGTCACAGAACATTCACAAAGTTAATGGGATGAGACTGACACACATACTTACAGTATATCAGGAAATGGCCTTAGAAATTACATAATTCTTTCATTTTGCAAGTGGGGAAATTAAGGCTAGGAAAAGCAAATGACTAATTAGTGACCCAGCCCACATGAGAACCGAAGTCAACTGACTTCCTACTTATTGTTCTTACCATAACAGCTATAACCACACACAAATGAGTAATTTTAATGTTTAAATCCTTTCACAAAGGATTTAAGAGTGCTTCCTAACACACCTATGATAGAGAAGAATAAAAATAAATTATTGATGGTATTAAGGCAAGGAATATAGAAGCAGCAAAAAAATGGTGAAGCCAGGACTAAGAATAGTACAGGCATATGCCATAAGGTCCGATATGCAGTTGCTAGTGACAAACAATAAATCTGGCACTCAGTGTCTGTATAACAAAGCAACAAGGGAAAACCAATCAGAACTGTAGCATCATTAAATGAAAACCAACCAGTTATTTGGGAGAGTCCTAACTAATGCTTCATAATAAGAACTAGAAGGAATTTCTCCCATAGATTCTCACAAAAAGGCAAGCATATCATATATATGATATGTAGATATCTGAAATAATCAAGAAGTATAAATTCTAACAGACTCTTATTTAAAAAACAAAGTAGTCTCCACCTTCAGTGTGGAGCCTGCTTGAGGATTTTCTCTCTCTAAAATAAATAAATAAATCTTTAAACAAACAAACAAAAAAAGTAGTGATGCCAATTATAGTTAGAGCAATTCAACAAAGGGGTATAATATGGGCTAGAAACAGGTTTCATAGAAGAAATGGCCTTGGAGGATAGAAAGACTATCACAAGAGAAGATCAGACACAGTTGAAACAATAAGAGGCATAAGTTTCCCTTTATATCACTGAACGACTTAGGTTAAAACTCTGACATGGACGTGTTCTGTTCCTTTTCCCCTAATAAAATCTGTATCTGTGAGGTCCATGGCTGGCTCAGTCAGTAGAACATGCAACTCTTGATCTTGGGGTCCTGAGTTCCAGCCCCACGTTGGGCATAGAGCCTACTTTTAAAAAAATAAATTAAAAAAAATCTGCGTTTGTCCTTTGTCTGCTAGGGAGATATGAAACAGAATTTCATAAAGCCTGTGAAGAAGTTCTTGAACAGAATGTAATGCTCTACATTCTGAATGTAACTACCATACCACTCTCTGTGATGTTAGGACTCCAGCATACTTATTTCCATAACGTACATGCTACAAACATTCTGATATCACTGTGCAAATATTGTTGGGGAGCAAAGAGGGAATCATTTGGACTGAAAAACTCAGTAGTTATGCAAATATGATATCCAGTTTGCATAAGAGTCAGTCAGATTTTCTACCAATGCCTCCAAGAATTTTGGTGAACATACCCAATTCATGCTTTGCAATTTGATTAGAGATTTTCTCCCTTTGAATCTTTTTTTATAAAACAAATGGCTCTAACTATCCCTCTGTTTTCATAAGTGAGATTTTGTTTCTTTTCCCCTCTTATGTTAAAATAGCTGTTTTCATTTTTTAAAACTAACTTTATTTTTTAGAACAGCTTTAGATTTACAGAAAAATTGAGACAATGATGTAGAGAGTTCCCACAACTCCCAAACCAAGCTTCTTCTATTAACATCTTACATTAGTATGGTACATTTGTTATATAATTAATGAATCACTATTTATTCGTCATTATTAACTAAAGTAATACTTTATTCAGATTTCCTCAGTTTTCATTTTATTGAGATATAATTCACATACCACAAAATTCACCCTTTAAAGTGTACAATTCAGGGGCTTTTAGTATCTCAGAAGTTTGTGCAACCATCATTGACTATCTAATTGTAGAACATTTTTAATATCCCAAACAGAAACTATGTGCCCATTAGCAATCACCCACAATGCTCCATTCTCATTCTCAGATAACCAGTAATCTACTTTCTGTCTCTAGATTTGCCTATTCTGGACATTTTATATAAACAGAATCACACAATATGTGATCTCTTGTGACTGACTTCTTTCACTTAGCATAATGTTTTCAAGGTTCATCCACGTTACAGCATGTATCAGTACTTCATTCTATTTTATGGTTGAATAACATTCCACTGTATGGATGGACCACATTTTGTTTATTCACTCATCATTTGACAGACATTTGGATTATTTCCACTTTTTGGCTATTACGAATAATGCTTCTATGAATATTCACATACAAGTTGTTGTATGAACATATGTTTTAAATTCTGTCAGGTATGCCTAGAAGTGGAACTGCTGGCTCATATCGTAGCCCTATGCTTAACCTTTTCAGGGACTGCTAAAATGCTTTCCCAAGCACACCATTTTAAATTCACACCAGCAGTATATAAGGGTTCCAATTTCTCCATATCCTCCACCACTTGTTATTGTCTTTTTTATTATAGTCATCCTAGCGGGTGTGAAGTTATATCTCGTTGTGGCTTTGGCTTAAATTTCCCTAATGACTAATGATGTTGAACACCTTTTCATGTGGTACTGACCATTTGTATATGTTCTTTGGAGAAAGGTCTACTCAAATCTTTTGCCCTTTTAAAAACTGGATTGTCAGGGGCGCCTGGGTACCTCAGTTGGTTAGGCATCCGACTCTTGATCTCGGCTCAGGTCTTAATCTCGGGGCTGTGAGTTTAAGCTCCATGTTGGGCTCTATTCTGGGTGTGGAGGCTGCTTAAACAAACAAACAAACAAAAACACCTGGATTGTCATTTTATTGTTAGTTATAAGAAAAAGTTCCTTATATATTCTGGATACTAGAATCTTCTCAGCTATATACTTCACTTTTTTCCATTCTGCAGACTCTTTTCACTTTCTTGATAGTATCATTTGAAACATGTTTTTAATTTTGATGAAGTTCAATTTATTTACATTTTTTGGTTGTTTGTTTTTAAATGTAGATTTTCTTAGTTTTTAACCTACTGACCTTTTTCTGTTCTAGGCTCCCATATTGTATGCCACATTACATTTAGTTGTCATATCTCCTTAAGCTCCTCTTGGCTACAATAGTTTCTCAGGCTTTGTTTTTCATAATCTTGTCAATTTTAATAAGTACTTTCCAGGCATTTTGTAGAATGTGCCTCAACTGGGATATATTTAATGTTTTTCTCATGATTATGCTAGGGTTATGGGTTTGGGGAGGAAGAACAGAGAGATAAAGTGCTATTTTAGTCACAGCATGGCAGGGGAACATACTACTAGCATGACTTATCACTGTTAATGATGACCTTGATCAACTGCCTGAGATAGTGGTTGTCAAATTTCTCCACTATAAAGTTACTTTTTCCCACTTCGTATACTGTGATCTTTGGCAGGAGGTCACTATGCACAGCTCACACTTACAGAGTGAGGAGTCATGCTCCACCTCCTCGGTGACAGAGAATCTACATAAACTATTTGTAATTATGCTATAAGGAAATTTTTTCTCTTCTCCCCAGTTATTCAATCATTTATTTATATCAATATGGACCCATGCATATTTATTACATATTTTGGGTTATAACCCAATAGAACTTTATTTATATTTTTGCTCAAATTGTTCTACCTTTAGCCACTGGGAACTCTTTCAGTTGACTCCTGTGCTCCTCTAACACATCCCCATCATTGTTTTTTTTAAATACCTATAAACATTTCCATATACAACTATCTTTACCTACATTAAGCTAAACATGAGTTCACATTAATGTCTCCAATTCTAATCCATTACTATATGGATTATTCTAGCCTCCTTCCCATGCTTATCCATAAACTCGCACTCCAATAGTGAGAAACCTGGTTTCCACTATCTGCCATCCATTTACTTAATTGTTCAGTTTCAGTATATGTCCACAGCAGTATCAGATTGTTAACCCATACCCCCATGGGATACAACATTATCAACTAGGGTATAGTGCTTATGTACAGTTTCCTTTGCCTTTAGTCTTAAAAACTACTCACTGTCACAATTAGGTCAGTACTTTTTCTCCTCATTCATTTCAGTGAGATTGTTTCATATATTTGTAACTCTGTTACATTCTGTATTCATCTTGGGATCACTCAACCTCCTATATGATTTTTTTTTAATTCCCAAACATTATGGTTCACTCTGAGCTTTTAAGTTCCAAAGATTTTGACAAATGCATAGTGTCATGTATCCACAATTACATTAACACATGGAATAGTTTCACTGTCCAACAAAAAAATCCAAATCTCCTACGCTTCACCTAATTCAAGTTCCCTGCTCCCGGCTTCCCTAGGCAACTATTGATCTTTTTACTGTCACTATGGTTTTGCCTTTTCCAAAATGTCATATAACTGGAATCGTATAGCATGTAGCCTTTTCAAATTGGCTTCTTTCACTTAGCAATATGCTTTTAAGATTCATCCATGTGACTTGATAGCTCATTTCTTTTTATCATTAAATAATATTCATTATACAGATTCCTTCACCTATTGGAGGACATGGTGATTCCTTCTAGTTTCTGGCCACTATAAATAAAATTGCTATAAATATGCGCATGTCAGTTTTTGTGCAGGCATATGTTTTCAAATTAGTTGGGTAAATACCTAGGAGTATGAATGCTAGATTTTATAATAAGATTATGTTTAGCTTTGTAAGAAACTGCCAAACTATTTTTTTTAAGATTTTATTTATTTATTTGAGAGAGAGAATGAGATAGAGAGAGCATGAGAGGGGGGAGGGTCGGAGGGAGAAGCAGACTCCCTGCTGAGCAGGGAGCCCGATGTGGGACTCGATCCCGGGACTCCAGGATCATGACCTAAGCCGAAGGCAGTCGCTTAACCAACTGAGCCACCCAAGCGCCCCCCAAACTGACTTTTAAAGTCTACATCTCTTACTGTTGAGACTTGGAGTTCTTTGTATATTTGGATATAAGTCCTTTATCAGGTATGTGTTTCACAAATATTTTTCCCCAGTCTGTGGCTTGCTTTTTTGATTCTCTTAACAGTGTCTTTCATAGATCATGTTTTAATTTTAATATGGTCCAACTTTTCAATTTTTTCATCTATGAATTGTGCTTTTTGTGTTGTATCTAAAAACTCTGCTAAACCCAAGGTCACCTAGATTTACTCCTGTGTTTTCTTTTAGGTTTATAGTTTTGCATTTTAGCTTGTGGTCTAAAATGGTTCACTTTGAATTAATTTTTGTCAATGATCTAAGGTCTGTGTCTAGGTTCTTTTTTTTTTTTTCTTTTTGCATATGGATGCCCACTTTTTCTAGCACTATTTTTGAAAAGACTACTCTTTTTCTATTTAACTGTCTTGAGTCGTTTGTCAAATATCACTTGACTATATTTGTATGGGTCTATTTCTGGACTATTCTGTTCCGTTGATCCATTTGTCTATGCTTACGCCAGTAGTATACTGTCCTGATTACTGCAGATTGAGAGTAAGTCTTGCAATCAGGTAATGTGAATCTTCCAACCTTGTTCGTCTTCATGTTGGTGTTAACTACTCCAGATCTTCTGTCTCTCCACATAAACTTTACAATCAGTTTGTTGGTATCTACAAAATAGTTTGCTGGGATTTGTATTGGGATTCAATCAAGTTGGGAAGGACTGACATCCAAACAATATTAAGTCTTCCAATCCATGACCATAAAATATCTATTTATTTAGATCTTTTATTTCTTTCATCAGAGTGTTGGGGGGTTTTTTCTATATAAATATCCTGTACATATTTTGTTCAATTTATACTTAAGTCTTTTCTTTTTTTGTAATGCTCTTATAAATGGTAGCGTTTTATCAATTTCAAATTCCAATTGTTCACTGATGGTACACAGGAAAACAATTGACTTTTATATATTAACTTTGCATCCTGAAATCTTGCTCTACACGCTTATTAGTTCCAGGAGTTTCTTGATCGATTCTTAGTAATTTTCTACATAGACAATCATGTCATGTGAACAAAGAGTTTTATCTCTTTTTTCTCAATCTATATACCTTTATTTCCTTTTCTTGTCTTATTGTAGTAGCAGGTCATCCAGTACAGTGTTGAATAAGAGTGCTGAGAAAGGACATGTCTTCTCGTTCCCAATCTTAGGGAGAAAGCATATCATGAACTATGATATTAGCTATAGGTTTTTGGTACAATGTTCTTTATCTGCTTGAGGAAATTCACTTCTACTCCCAGTTTGCTGAGAGTACTTATCATGAATGGTGTTGCATTTTTGTCAAATGCTTTCTCAACATCAATTTCTGGTCATTGTTATTCAAATATTTATTCTGTTCTCTCTTCTCCTTCTGATATTCTAATTATACATATGTTAAATCTGTTGAAACTGCCCCACAATTCTTGGATGTTCTGTTCTGGTTTTTTTTCTTTTTAACTCTTCTTTTTGCATTTATGTCTGAGAAATTTCTATTGCCATATCTTCAAGCTTGGCTGTGTCCAGTCTAGTGATTAGCCCACAAAAGCATTCTTCATTTCTGTTACAGTGTTATTTCTAGCATTTTTTAATTGAATAAATTTGACATGTAACATTGTCAAAGTTTAAGGTATGCAGCATTTATTTTGATACATTTATATAATTTAGTTGTGATGCGGTTTATCATGTTACATAATTAATAGCACAAGATTATTGTCTATATTCATTATATTGTGCATTAAATCTCTATGGCTTATTTCCTACTTGTTACAAGTTTATACCCTTAAAAACCATCACTTTTACCCCTAACCCCCATCCCAAGGTAACCATCGTTTTACTGTTTTTTTACAGATTTAACTTTTAAAATTCCAATATAAGTGGTATCATATAGTACTTGTTTTTCTCTAACTTATCTTGCTTAGCATAATATGCTCAAGGATGTTGTTGCAAATAGAGGAATATTCTCCTTTCTCATGGCTGAATAATATTCCAATATGTATATGTACCACATCTTTTTTAATCCATTCATCCAGTGATGGGCATTTAGGTTATGTCCATATCCTGGCTATGATAAGTAATGTTGTGATAAGCATGGGAGTGCATATCTCATTGAAATCCTGTTTTCATTTCCTTTGAATATATGTCCAGAAGTGAAATTGCAGGATCATATGGTAGATCTATTTCTAATTTTTTGAGGAATCTCTCTATTGTTTTCCTTAGTGTTTGGACCAATTTACATTCCCACTAGCAGTGTATATGGGTTCCCTTTTCTCCACATTCTTGCCAACACTTGCTATCTCTTGTCTTTTTGATACTAGCCATTCTGACTGGTGTGATATATTATCTCACTGTAGTTTTGGTTTGCATTTCAGATGAGTAGTGATGTTGAGCATCTTGTCATGTGTCTGTGTATCTTCTTTGGAAATGGCTATTCAGGTTTCTGCCCACTTTTTAATTGGATTTTTTTTGTGTGAGTTTTTTTTTGGTGTTGAGTTATGTAAGTTCTTTATATATTTTGGATATTAACCCCTTATCAGATTTCATTTGCAAATATCTTCTCCCATTCACTAGGTTGCTTTTTTGGTTGGCAGTTTTTATCTTTCAATATTTTAAATATGTCATGCCACTCACTCTACTGGCTTGTAGACGTTCTGCCGAGAAATCTGCTGATAGCCTAATGGGTGTTCCTTTGCAGGTTACCGTTTTTTTTTCCCTGGCTGCCTTTAAAATTCTTTGTCATAGACTTTTAACAGTTTTAATATAATGTGTATTAGAGACACTCTTTTTGTGTTGAGATAATAAGGTGTTCTATTAGCTTTGTGGACTTGAATATTCAGTTTCTTCCCCAGGTTTTGGAAGTTCTCAGCTATTATTTCTTTAAATAAACTCTGTTGGGATGTCTGAGTGGCTCAGTTGGCTAAGCAGCTGCTTTGGGCTCAGGTCATGATCCCAGGGTCCTGGGATGGAGTCTCGCATTGGGCTCCTTGCTCAGCGAGGAGCCTGCTTCTCCCTCTGCCTGCCACTCCCCCTGCTTGTGCGCTCTCTCTCGGACATATGAATAAATAAAATCTTAAAAAAAAAAAAAACCTCTCTGCCTCCTTCATCCTCTCTTCTCCTTCTGCAATACTCATTAGTCTTATGTTGGCTTTTCTATGGAGCCTGATAGCCCTCATTGGCTTTCTTCACTTTTTAAAAATCTTACTTCTCTTCTTCCACCTGAATCACTTCTAGATTCCTGTCTTTTAGCTTGCTAATTCTCTCTTTCATCTGATCTGTTCTATTTCCAACGCATGCTAATGAATTCTTCAGGTAATTTTTTTAGTTCTTCCACTCCAGAATTTGTTTGGTTCTTTTTTAGAATTTCATTCTTTTCGGTAAAGTACTCCTTCCATTCATTAATTTTATTCCTGAAATCACCACATTGCCTTTCTATCTTGTAACTTGTTGAATTTCTTCATAATAGCTCTTCTGAATTATTTATCAGTTAGATCACTATATTCCACATTTTGGGGTTCAATGCTGGAAAGCTGTCATTTTCTTTTTGTGATACTGTACTACCATGACTTTTCAAGGTGTTGATGAGAAGTGCCTCTGCCGCCACATTTGAAGTAGCAAACACCTTTCTTACTTAGAAAGGGCTTTATTTTGATTCTAACAGTTCAATGGGTTGGTAATTAGGCGCCTTTCTTTTGTTTTCCAGAAGGTGGTGCTATAGCACAAGTTTTTAATTTCTCTTGCCACAGCTGATTGGCCACCAAAATTTAGAACACACCAGGTTTAAAAGCACCTTCACTTTCCACCCCTTGTGCCATGAAGATCCTGCTGTCCTGCTTCTGGACCTGCCATTGCTTTCTCTGCTACCACAAGCTCTGCTGCTGCCAGTTCCACTGCCACTGCCCTTGCTCCACAGCCTCCTCCAAGGTTCAATCCACCCACTTAGATGGTGGATATCTTGGATGTCCTGGAATGCTGTATAGGGGTGATTTTTTAGGCTATAAACATCCAATTAGTTGTAAATAAAAGAGAAAAAAGGAACTATTCACACCATCATGATGCTGATGTCACTTCTAACATTTTTCATTCTTATGGTTTTTATCTTTCTGCTTATATTATCTCTTCCTTCACATTGTCTACTTTTCCGTATAGTCCTTAATATATTAATCACAGTTACTTTATTTTTTTTTTAAAGATTTTATTTATTTATTTGACAGAGAGAGACACAGCGAGAGAGGGAACACAAGCAGGGGGAGTGGGAGAGGGAGAAACAGGCTTCCCGCAGAGCAGGGAGCCCAATGTGGGGCTGGATCCCAGGACCCTGGGATCATGACCTGAGCCGAAGGCAGACGCTTAACGACTGAGCCACCCAGGCGCCCCAATCACAGTTACTTTAAATATCCTGTATGATTCCAAAATTTGTGCCATATGAGTCTGTTTCTGATGCTTGCTTTGTCTCTTCAGACTGTGCTTTCTTATTCCTCTTAACATGCCTTGTAATTTTTTGTTGAAAGCCAGACATGATTTATCAGGAATCAGAACTAGGGTAAATAGGCCCTTAGTGTGGAGTTTTGTATTAATCTGGCTAAGAGCATGGCTGTTTAATATTTGCTGAAGCAGTAGGTGCCAGAGTCTTCAAATTCCTCTAGTGTCCCTGTTTGTGTCTCCCCCTGTTGTGGTTTCCCTGAGAACTCCACACCTCAGAGAGAGTCTATGTGTTGCAGCTCTTTTGGCTATAATCCAGTTATTCTATCAGAGCCCTAACGGTGAGGTAGTAAAATGGGGAAAGCATTTTATACTCTTATGATTAAATCTCAGTCTTTTAGTGGGCCTATGTCTCTATGCTGTGACCTTCACAAGTGTTTCTCAGCTTCTTTCCTCTCTCCTCATGTAAGTGAGATATTAAGAGTGGAGAGGGGTAGAATTGAAGAAATGTCCTTTCCCCAGGTAGCATAAGGCTCTAGTAGTTTTTTTCTCCTGGAGAGGAGACCCTTATTATGAAGGCTATAGATATATTTTATAATGATTCCTCTTCTCTTCCTGCCAGAATCAAGATGAGATCTTTCTTGGCTCTTCACAGTGAGTTCCTGGATATAAAACCCATGAAAACGTGGGGTTTTTCTCTAAGAAGAATCTTAGTCTTCTCTAAGATTGGGACCCCAGGAGTTTTTCATTCTCAAACTAGTCCACCCTCAGCCTCTAGCAATTCATCAAAATTATCAGTTAAGTGTTCCTACCAAGTTTATGACTCCAGAAGTTTCTATTCCAGGTAAGTAGATCTCAACTGTGACTTTCTGGGTTCACCTGTCTCTTCATATTTTAGGGTAGTAATCTCAGTCTTTTGATATGAAAACTTACTTATTACTTCTTACTGTCCAAGAAAAATTACTTTTTTTTAAAAGATTTTATTTATTCATTTGACAGAGAGAGAGAAAGAGCACAAGCAGGGAGAGCAGCAAACAGAGGGAGAGGGAGAAGCAGGCTCCCCACCGAGCAGGAGCCCGATGCGGGGCTGGATCCCAGGACCCTGGGATCATGACCTGGGCCACCCAGATGCCCCTGAAAAATTACGGATTTTCATTTTGTTCAGTTGTTTCTTGTGTAAGGATGGAAGGGATAAGTTCTAAGCTCTTTACATGTCAGAGCTGATACCTGCTGCTTGCACTTTCATCCTTATGGTTTAATCAGTTGCTCTCTTGAGGAATCACTTGAGCAACATATTATGTGGGATGCATGTAACCTGGCAGGTAGATTTAGATATGCCTCAGTGTTGGGATTCAGCTCTTGGCCAAATATTAAGGCTCCCTCATTCCAAATGCTGGTGATGTGGGGCCCAAGTGCTATCATTAGGAGATGGTTTTATAAAATGAGAAAGTAGTTGAAACTAGTGTAGAACTGGAATGAGAAGGTACTCTTGGGACATGGCATGTGATGGGGAAGAGGGGATGATAAAGGTGAGTGTTCTTTTTAGAATCAATTTGCACTATTATGACACTCCAACAGAATCTTTGGACTAGGTCGGGGAAAGCAAAATTGTCAAATAGATTTTCAGTACCCAGGCTCCTTTCTGGGTTTCTCTCTGCCCATGCCTCTCTCCTTGTTTCAGCACTACCTTTGTATTCCCTTTCCCAATGCTTTTATACTGACTTACTCACTGGGCCCACTTCGAAATGCTAGAGCTTAATTGTTATCAGAAGGGATGATACTAGAATAAGAGAAAATAATAGAGGCAAACTATCCATCATTGCAAGGAACAGTTTGCTCCAAGAGAGAATTTCCTGCCACTGGCATATTTAAACAGAGAGGAAACAATTGCTTGTCAGGAAAAGAAGTAAATTACTATTATCTTACACCACACAAACATACAAAGGTTAATGACTGGAATAACTGATGCTCATTCTGAAAAAAAAATCTAAGTCTTGATTCCTTTTTTACTCTTATATATACATACAGCATAAGAGCATATCTTGGGGGCGCCTGGGTGGCTCAGTCGTTAAGCGTCTGCCTTCGGCTCAGGTCATGATCCCAGGGTCCTGGGATCGAGCCCCGCATTGGGCTCCCTGCTCCACGGGAAGTCTGCTTCTCTCTCTCCCACTCCCCCTGCTTGTGTTCCCTCTCTTGCTGTGTCTCTCTCTGTCAAATAAATAAATAAAATCTTTTTTTTAAAAAAAAGAGCATATCTTAATTTAATGTCTTTGATAATGCAGCTGAGAATCATTCAAAAATCATTTACTATCATTAAAGGGATCCTTAATTTGTTGGAAAGAAAATGTATTTAATGCTGTCAAGATCTCCAACTTAACACCAAACCTATTATCTCAAAAACATGCAAATGGTCTATCAAATCAACCTCCAGATAGCCTATTGATATCTATATGTCCTTATAGGCATTAGAGATAAGAAATTTAAGTCAAATGCAAACTGGTGCAGCTGCTGTGACAAACAGTATGGAGGTTCCTCAAAAAATTAAAAACAGGGGCTCCTGGGTGGCTCAGCCAGTTAAACGTCTGCCTTCGGCTCAGGTCGTGATCTCAGGGTCCTGGCATCAAGCCCTACGTCGGGCTCTCTGCTCAGCGGGGAATCTGCTTCTCCCTTTCACTCGCCCTCTGTTCGCTTGCTCTCTCAAATAAATAAATAAAAATTATTTTAAAAAATTAAAAACAGAATTACCATATGATCCAGTAATTCTACCTGGTATTTACCCAAAGAATATGAAAATACTAACACGAAAAGATATATGCACCCCTATGTTTACTGCAGCATTATTTACAATAGCCAAATTATGGAAGCAACCCAAGTGTCCATCAATAGATGAATGGATAAAGAAGATGTGTGTGTGTGTGTGTGTGTGTGTGTGTGTGTGTGTACAAGGACAGTTTTGGGTTTGTTTTTTTTTTAAACCCGTGTGTCAAAGGCTGACTTTCAATGAAACAGGGATGGTTTTGAATATTAAGATAAAATCTGTGAAATGCCCTAGTAGAAAGCCAAGCACAGCTCCCTTCTTTCCTCCTCTCTACTCACTAATCCTCTTCATTATTTCAGACCACAGAAGGTTTTTTTTTTTAACTTTATGTTGTAAAATAAAACAAACATACAGAAAGCCACACCAAAAAATGTATTGCTTAATGAGTGTGATGAGTTGTTATGAGGTTAACACCCATGTATACAACATCCAGTTTAAGAAATAGAATTTTGCCTACCCCAGCAGCTTCCCCAGTCCCCTATCATAACCTTAACCTTCTCCCATCCCCACAAAGTGACCTCTATCTTGATTTTATAGTAATCACTTTCTTATGTTTGTACCCAAGTGTACACTCTCAGAAATTATAGTTTAGAGATGCCCATTTAAAAAAAAAAACTGTACGTGTCTTCTAAATCCCTTTTAAGTCACAGGATTCCCTCCTTCATCTGTTTCTTTCTCTTATGGTACATCTGTTGAAGAATCTGGAGGCATTGACCCATATGTAGAATTTTCCACAAGGAAGATCAACATGTTCCTCTGCCCTTTGTATTTCCTACAAATTAGCAGCTGGACCCAGAGCCTTGATCAGACCCATGTTGGATCCTTTATATTCTTTTATTAGGAGTGCATAATTTCTGCTTGTCTTTTTTGTGATGTTAATAGCTGGTGATGTTCAATGCCTAGATACATTAGTTCACTAGGAGCTGCAAATGGTAATGCTATAATTTTGTCATTTTTATGCAAAAAAATATTTACTTCTATGTCCCAGCAACCAATAAATAGACATAAAATTCTAAGAGTAATGCCATTTATAATAGCATAAAAAAAAAAACCACCAAGCACCCAGGGATAAACACAACAGAATATGTGAAGGACTTCCACATTGAAAAACCACAAAATGAAATTGAGAGAGGTTACAGAAGCATCAAATAAATGGTGGAATACATCATGTTTGTGAACTGAAGATGCATAAGTGCAAAGATGTAATTTCTCCCAAAATTGATCCAGAGTCAATGGAATCACAAAATCCCAGCAAGTATTTTTTGTATATGTGGAAATCCATTCTTTTTTATGTATTTCTGTTTTCCTTTCAGTTCATTCTCTTCATTTTCTAACTTCATAAAATAGACACTTAGCTCATTCATTTTAAGGCGTTCATATCTAATATATGTATTTAAAAGATCAATATTCTTCCATACTCCACTCCTGTTTTATGCCTCAATACTGTTATGTAATGTTTTGGTTATCATTCAGCCCTAGGTATTTTTATTTTTATTTTTTTTATGAATGCCTAACACTTTTAGAGATTTCCTTTAGGGTTTTCTAGTATGTTTACTTTCCTGTGGATTTTGAAAGACTTGACCTCTCTGAGAGAAGTCTTTTGAGAGACCCCAGATGCAGATCACCTCTGTAAGAGCCTTAACAGGCCAGCCTTGTAAAGATGGTGCCATAACTATGTATTGATTCGAAATTGCTTTGCTCACCATAAGCACAGTCTGACCCTGTGGCTACCATTCTCTTCTACTTGTGAAATTATCTAGACCCTTCCTTGACACCATGACTGTCAGTTCAGAAACACTGGATTATATCAAAGGCTCTACTGGGAATATAATGTTAAGACTTCTGCTATTAGTAAATTCTACTACTAGATTCTAAATACCTTGAGGGTAATGTACATGTCTGATTTAAAAAAAAATCAAACTGTTAAAAGATAAACTGAGGCATATTAAAAATTGTAAGATTTTCTTTGAGCAAAAATGGATTGGAATAGGGTAATATCATAACAGAAGTGGTTTGGAGCACTCCTTGATAGGAGCCCAGAGACAGACTTACACAAAAAATGATCCAGAAGCAAAGAAAGGAAGTTACTTGATTGGCTATACCTTAAAGCCTATTGTCTATTTTCGATTGCTTGTCCTTAGCATTTTGATTTTGTAACCTTGAGGCATTTACTATAGGCTTAGATTTTTATTTGCTTACATATTTAGCACCTACTTGGGCCCCAAGCTAATTTAAAAAAGAAAAAAAAAAGGAAAAGACTGGATTTCTATCTTGGAGTGTTTATAGCCTAGGAAGGAGCTTGTACACTTCCTTCTTTCCTGCCCTATGCCTTTTTTTTTTTTAATTTTATTATGTTATGTTCGTCATCATACAATACATCACTGGTTTTTGATGTGCTGATCCACGATCCATTGTTTTCATATAACACCCAGTGCTCCATGCAGTACGTGCCCTCCTTAATACCCATCACCGGGCTAACCAATCCCCCCTCCCCCCTCCTCTCTAACACCCTCAGTTTGTTTCTCAGAGTCCATAGTCTCTCATGGTTCATCTCTCCCTCCAATACCCACCCCCATTTTTCCCTTCCTTCTCCTAATGTCCTCCATGCTATTCCTTATGTTCCACAAATAAATGAAACCATATGATAATTGACTTTTTCTGCTTGACTTATTTCACTTAGCATAATCTCCTCCAGTCCCAT
>NC_138369.1:45641324-45669051 GCF_054177405.1 Leptonychotes weddellii | reverse complement strand
AAAAAATCTTTGCCCTTTTGTTTTCTCATCTGCAAGATAGGGACACCATTACCTAGCATACAGTGGGAGATTAAATGACCTCCACCCAGCACAAAGGTAGAAGTTTAAATAAGGTTAACATTATGTAAGGCCTTTAGCAAGGTGGTAGCACACAGCAGTTGGTGGAATAATATGAGGCAACTTACATTTCTCTTTGTATAATGTCAGAAGATCTATTAAATATATTGCAGCTATAAACAAACTGTTAGCAAACTAAATCTAGCAATATATAAAAGGGATTATATACCATGACTAAGTGAAATTTATCCCAGGAATGCAAGGTTGGTTCAACATATGAATATCAGTCAATGCAGTACACCATATTAATAAATGACAAAAACCACATGATCACTTCAATAAACACAGAAAAAGCATTTGACAAAATCCAACACCCTTTCATCATAAAAATACGTGGCAATCAAGGACTCAAAGGGAACTTCCTCAACCTTATAAAGGGCATCTATGAAAAAAAAAAGAAAAAACCACAGCTAACGTTATGCTAATGGTGAAAGACTGAAGGCTTTCCCCAAAGATCAGGAATAAGACAAAGATGTCTGCTCTCTCTACTCTTACCTAGCATTGTACTAGAGATTCTAGCCAGGACAATTAGGCAAGAAAAAGAAATAAAAAACATCCAAATTGGAAAGGAAGTAAAACTATCTCTACTTACAGAAGACATGATCTTATATATACAAAATTCTAAGGAATACATGCACACAATTAGGTAATTAAATTAATAATAAACGAACTTAGCAAGGTTGCAGGAGATACAATCAATATACAAAAATCAGTTGTATTTCAATATAGTAATGAATAATCCAAAGACTAAATAAATAAAATCCAATTAAGAAAAGAACTCCAGGGGCGCCTGGGTGGCTCAGTCGTTAAGCGCCTGCCTTCAGCTCAGGTCGTGATCCCAGGGTCCTGGGATCGAGCCCTGTGCTGGGCTCCCTGCTCCGCAGGAAGCCTGCTTCTCCCTCTCCCACTCCCCCTCCCTGTGTTCCCTCTCTCGCTGTGTCTCTCTCTGTCAAATAAATAAATAAAATATTTAAAAAAAAAAAAGAAAAGAACTCCATTTATGATAGCATCAAAAAGAATAAAATTATTGGGAATAAATGTTGAAAAGGAAGTACAAGACTCATACAATGAAAACTACAAAACATTACTGAAAGAAATTAAACAAAATCAAAACAAATGCAAAGGCAACTATGTCCATGGATTGTAAGACTTACTAGATGTCAATAATCTTCAAATTAATCTACAGATTAATGCAATCTGTATCAAAATTCCAGCTTTGCAGAAATTGACAAACAGATCCTAACATCCATAAGGAAATTTAAGAGACACAGAATAGACAAAAATCTTGGAAAAGACAAAGTTGGAGGACTTACTTACACTTTCCTCTTACACTTTCCAACATTACTAAGCAAACATACTACAAAAGTAAATAATGAAGACAGTGTGGTACTGGTATGAGGATAGATGATGAATCACTGGAATTCATTGGATCAATAGAATAGAACTGAGAATCCAAAAATGAACCCATAATTCTATCATGAATTGATTTTCAACAAGTATGTCAAGACAATTCAATGGGGAAAGCATTTCCAACAAATGGTGCTGGGAAAAACAGATATCCACATGTATAAGAACACAGCATATAAAAATTAATGCAAAATGGTTCAAAACCCCAGAATTTTTAATAAGTATTAATGATTTTTATTATCTATTAATACCATTGCTAACAAGAACAGATATGTGATTCAAATTTAAAAAAAGAGGCAGCTTCAGAAACAAAAGGAATATATAATCCATAAACTGAACAAGCCAAATGAATAATTGAAAATGAGCTCTAGGGGCCCCTGGGTGGCTCAATCATTAAGCGTCTGCCTTCGGCTCAGGTCATGATCCCAGGGTCCTGGGATCAAGCCCCACATCACGCTCCCTGGGTGGCTCAATTGATTAAGCAACCAACTCTTGATTTCAGCTCAGGTCATGATCTCAGGGTTGTGAGATGGAGCCCCACATCAGGCTCCGTGCTCAGCGAGAAGTTTGCTTGAGATTCTCTTTTCTCTTTCTCCCTCTGCTCCTCCATCCCCCACTGTCTCTCTCTCTCTCTCAAATAAATAAATCTCAAACACACACACACACACACACACACTAAAATAGCCATTAAAAACAAACAAACAAACAAACAGGGGTGCCTGGGTGGCTCAGTTGGTAAGCAGCTGCCTTCGGCTCAGGTCTCGATCTCCAGGTTTCTCCGGGATCGAGCCCCAGGTTGGGCTCCCTGCTCAGCAGGGAGTCTGCTTCTCCCTCTCCCTCAGCCTCTCCCCAATGCTTGTGCTCTCTCTGTCTCTCTTTCAAATGAGTAAATAAAATCTTTAAAAAAAAAAAAAAAAAAAGACAGTGTTGTCCAGGATGTAGAGAAAGTGAAGTCATCATACAGTCCTGGTGGGAATGTAAAATGGTACAGCCACTTTGGAAAACTGTTTGGCAGTTCCTCAAAAAGTTAAACATGGACTTACTTCATGACCCAGCAGTTCCACTCATGGGTATACACCTAAAAGAACTGAAAACATATATCAATGTAAATCTTGCACATAAATGCTCATAGCAACATTACTCATAATAGCACAGAAGTGTTAAAAACCCAAATGTCCATCAACTGATAAATGGATAAATAAAATGCTAATCCATACAATATTGTATAAAAAGGAAAAAATGAATAAAATTCATAAAAAGGAACCAAGTACTAACATACTACAATGTAGATAAACCTTGAAAATACTATGTTAAGTGAAAGAAGCTGTATAAGAAAGGGTTACTATATAATTCCACATATATAAAATGTCTAGAATAGGCAAATCCACAGAGACAAAAAGTAGATTAGCCTGGAGCTGGGGAAAGGGGGTATGGGTATGGGGTTTCTTTCTGGAATGATGAAGATGTTCTGGAATTAGATAATGCTGATGGTCACACAACCTTGTAAATATAATAAAACTAGTGAACTGTATACTTTAAAAAGGTGAATTTTAAGGTATGCAAATTACATCTCAATTTTTTTTTAAGAAAGCCCCACCTACATACCCTATCAATCTCTTGCTCCCTACTCTGACTCACACCTGGAAATTATCTAAACTCACCACTGGCCACAGCATAATCTGTTTCATTCCCAAGTGGGGTAAATACTAGAACTGCTTATAACTCATTACTTTGTATACCTTCTACTTCTGATTAAGTGTCGATTCTCCAAAACCTCTTTTCTGACCTTTATGCCTCAAGTTCTTCCCCTAAGCTTCTTCCCATTCAGAGGTGAAATTTCTATGACTCTAATAGCACAATTATTCTACTTTCAGAGTCAAGAAGTAGAAAAAACACTGATTTTCAATTCAGACAAACATTCAAATCCTCACTTACCACTTTCTAGCTGTATGCAACTTTGGGGAAGTTACTTAACCATCTGCTTATATGTAAAATGGCAATAACACCTCTTTGGAAGTATAAGGATTCAATGAGAAAATGTATGTAAAGTGCCTGGCCATTGTAACTTTTCAATGTCAGTTCACTCCTCAGTTTTGTAAAATGGATGAAGCTGACACTGGCCCCAGCTGGGCAGATACTGTGCCCCAATGTGAAACCTGTCCTCAACCAGCATAGAACTTATAGGAGGACATTTCAAGGGTACAGATGATAAAAAGGGGGCAAATGGGTGGGACATCTTTATAAGTGTTTAATTGGGAACCTGATTCCCAACCTAATGCAATTCACAGACTCGTTACATCATGCTCTGAGTCTCTCTAGGCAGGGAGATGGCTGTTTGACAGAAGAATGAAAAGACACACTGCTCCAATTACTACGAATGCAATGCATTACAAATAAACATGTTTCCAGGGACAGAATGAAGAGATCTGTTATGGAGATAGGAAGAAGCCTGAGCCACAAGGCTGACTCTAATTTTTCACAAAGGAGGTAAAATTACAATTTTGCCACTTCCGCCTGTGATGACAAGTTTTAATGGTAAGGACGCCACTGAATTTATTACAGTGTGGAGACTTGCTGCCCAACAACAGAGCCTCTTCCACTCCCCTACACTTTTGTTTTACACAAGCATTATACATATATCCAATACTCTAAGCCAATTAAGAAGAAATTAGTGTAGACTCCAGGTCACCAAGGCGCTCTCTGATCAAAATCACTTCTGAGTGTGTGAGCTTCACAATGGCCATAGCTACCATCCAAACACTGGAGTCTAGAAGAACCCAAAATTCATTAAGCAGTACTAATTCAAATGATATTTATAATTCTTCATTAGTCCTCATCACTATAATATTTGAGTCCCTTTACAAAGGAGCCCATTGACCTCTCAACCCATATCATCTAGCATTCCTCTTTCTTCCCGTTTTCATCATACACAATATCTACACTAAGAACACAGTATTTCCAAAATAACAGTGTCTTTTCATGCCCTCCTGCCTCATTCCTCTACCTCAAATGTCTTATTTCCCCCAATCTCCTAATCCACCCAGTGAATTTCTATTCTTCCTGTAACCCTAGCTCAGATGCCTCCTCTTTGATTAATCCTTCCCAATCTCCTACCCTAGACAAAATTAATTATACCTCCTCCATTCCCTCATGATAGTCAGAGGATAGCATGAAGGCATCGCGTACACCAAGAAAATGTTAAAGGTGACGGGCACCTGTGGCTCAGTTGGTTAAGCGTCCGACTCTTGATTTTGGCTCAGGTCATAATGTCAGGATCGTGGGATTGAGCCCCGCAACAGGCTCCATGCTCAGTGGGGAGTCTGCTTGAGAGTCTCTCTCCCTCTCCCTCTGCCCCTCCCCCTGCTCTCTCTCTCTCAAATAAATAAATAAATAAATAAATAAATAAATAAATAAATCTTAAAAAAAGAAAAAGAAAAAGTTTAAGGTGAAATTTTGTTCATCCTAGTTGTGCCATTCATAATCTTTCATAAAGTACTACTTTCACTTTTAAGAGATCTTCTAAGTCTAGTGGATTTCAAGCATATATTTGTTACATAATCCTTTGCTTTAACTAAAATCTAAGGAGGAAGCTCAATACAGACACGACAAATAAAACCAGAGCTGCTCTGGTTGTAATAATATACAGAGAATCCTCCAAAGTATTTCCTACTTGGGTCTTCCCACAGTAGGCCCTGAGGATGGTCCATGGAACCACTAACTCCAATCCAACCCCCTCTTTTTATAAATTATAAAACTGATCAAGAGAAGGGAAATGTGGTATTTAAGAGTATATAACAATTTAATATTAGGGCCAGGACCCAGGTCTCCTCCCTTTTAGCCCTATTACATGTCATTCTTGATTTCCTACTCTTGGGGGTAAAAAGATACATGAAGAAAACTGGTGTGAGAGAGAAATAAGAGGCTTAAATAGCCTTAAAAATTCTATTGGAGCTTCTTCCATCAGCCTGCCAGCTGGAGCAGAGGATATGCCAGTATAATATCTACCTTGAGGCAGTCTTAATGACTGGCTGCTAAGAGATTCATTGGGGAGGCAAGAAAGGACCTAAGGAACTGGGGGTGGGGGAGTGGGGAAGAGGAGGTTGCCTGGTTAGGAGGCTGCTGTTTGCAGAGCCAGCTAAGTCCTAAGTCTCAGAAGGGGGCCACCTATGTTATGGGCTTTCAGGGTCTTCAAGAAGAGCCCCCTCTACCCACCAAAAAAAAAAAAAAAAGCAAAAGGCACCTCACTGACAAAATGCAGTTTCTATGTGATGTGACTGGTTCGGATTCAAGACCTAGGTTGGATTCTGGTTGGCAATTATGAGCTGCCTGACTAACCTGTGAGTATCGGTTTTATGGCTTGTAAAATCAATGCAATAACACTGATTTCGCATGAGTATTATCTTGATTAAACAAGACAAGTAAGTAAAAGCACTTAGGCAGTACCTGGTATATAGCAGGCCTTCAATAACCAGCAGTCCTCTTCTCCCCCTATGTTAGATAGAGCTCTTTCTGTTCAAGTTTCTTAAAACATAAAAGCCTTTGATATTCGGGGCTCCTGGATGGCTCAGTTGTTAAGCATCTGCCTTCGGCTCAGGTCATGATCCCAGGGTCCTGGGATCGAGCCCCACATCAAGCCCTGCATCAAGCCCCGCATCAGGCTCCCTGCTCAGCAGGAAGCCTGCTTCTCCCTCTCCCACTCCCCCTGCTTGTGTTCCCTCTCTCACTGTGTCTCTCTCTATCAAATAAATAAATAAAATCTTTTAAAAAAAAGCCTTTGATATTTAAAATACTGCAATACTGAGTAAATTATACAACTCATTATGAACTGAAAGTTTATGTCTACCCCCATCCCCCACCCACAAAATCCATATGTTGAAGCCCTAATCCCCAATGTGATGGTATTTAGAGATAGGGCCTTTGGGAAGTAATTAGATTTAAATGAGGTTATAAGGGCAGAGCTCCCATAATGAGATTTGTGCTCTTTTAAGAGTTTGAAGAGTCCAGAACTCTCTCTCCACCATATGAGGATATAGCAAGAAGGCAGCATCTACAAACCAAGAAGAGGACATTCACCAAAACCTGATTATGTTGGCACCCCAATCTTAGATTTTAAGCCTCCAGAACTGTGAGAAATAAATTTCTGTTGTTTAAGCCACCCAGCCTATGTTTTTTGTTATAGCACCCATGGTGACAAAGACATTAAGTATTGGTAAGGAACTCTTATAGACTGCTAGTGGGAATTTAAACTGGTAAACTCTATAAAACTGGATAGAACAGTTTGGTAGTACCTATTAAAGATGAACATACATATTGCCCTAACCCAGTAAATTCCGCTCCTGGGTAGGAAACAAGAGCCTATATCCACCAAAAGACATATACAACAATTGTTCACAGCAGCATTTTTCATAACATCCCCAAACTGGGAACAACTTAAGTATCTATAAGCAGAATAGATAAATAAATTGTGATATATTCAAACCATGGAATATAAGTGAGCAATGAAAAAGAATGAAGTAATGCTCCATATAAGAAAATAGATGAATCTCATGAACATAATGTCAAACAAAAAACAGTTTATATTGCATGGCTCTATTTATATAAGCTCAGTCAGGCAACACTAATATATGGTGAAGGAAGTCAAAATAGTGGTTACCTGTTGGGAGAGGAGAAGTAATGACTGAGGGGGTACCATAGAAGCTTAGCAGATATTGGTTATGTTGTATATCTTGACTTGGATTGTACTTTATACATTGCGAAAGCTCTTTGGACTATACACTTATTATTTGTGCACTTTTATACTTCAATGTTTATAAAGTTTTCAGGGAAAACAAACCTCTTGGAGAGATAACTGACTGAAGGTCATAAGGTCCCACAGCTCCTTTAGCCTAGGACTATACTCTCTGACCTTCTTGTATCCACTCCTTCTTCACTGTCATGGTCCCATTATTACAAGCCTCCAGTATCTCAGAGATGGACAATCAAAACATGCTCCTAGGGGTGCCTGGGTGGCTCAGATGGTTAAACTTCTGCCTTCGGCTCAGGTCATGATCTCAGGGTCCTAGGATTGAGCCCCGCATCGGGCTCCCTTCTTGGCAGGGAGCCTGCTTCTCCCTCTCCCTCTACTGTGCCCCCTGCTTGTGCTCTCTCGCTCTCCCTGTCAAATAAATAAATAAAATCTTTAAAAAAAAAAAAGATATTAAAAACATGCCCCTAAAGTCTCCAGGCTGACACAGTTCTTCCTCCTCCCAATTTTCTTTCTTTTTTTTTTTTTTAAGATTTTCTTTATTTATTTGACAGAGAGAGACACAGTGAGAGAGGGAACACAAGCAGGGGGTAGTGGGAGAGGGAGAAGCAGGCTTCCTGCTGAGCAGGGACCCCAATGCGGAGCTTGATCCCAGGACTCTGGGATCATGACCTGAGCTGAAGGCAGATGCTTAATGACTGAGCCACCCAGGCGCCCCCTCCTCCCAATTTTCAACACGGTCTCCAGATGAACCTCCCTTAGGAAGTCATTGATCGTGATCGAATTACTCCCTTGGTCCAAAACCTTCACTATTCCCACTAACTATAAGATAACTCATCATTTGCAAAAGTGATAAAAAGCTAACAAAGTCTATTCACTCCCTAAAGTTACCCCCCTCCCACCCTCCATCCTTCTTCACTATTTCCTTGGGGGAAAATAGTACTTTAGAAAGTTATATTTCATCTTCAAATGATAAAGATTGGCAGCAAAATATAAAGAATAAATCCAGCTCCTGGGAAAAAATAAAAGTAACTTTATCTCCCTATTCTTTGTGTCTTACATGAGATAGTGATTATAACAATGATTTCTTTTCCCATAGCACTTTTGAGTTTACAAAGCACTTTCATAACCTACTTTATTTCAATAAAGTCTCACGATAACCCTAGAAAGCAGGCATTCTCATTGACATTTATGCATAATGACACCAAGGCTCAGGTGACCACTAAGATTACTTTCCAGTTCTCATACTCCTGGGATTCTTTGTAATAGAAGAGGTTTATTTCTGACAACTTCCTACTACTCTTCTGAGCATCTCTCTTACCTTACCCCATTTCCACTCCTCCACCACTAGGTGTCTATTCTATATTCTATCCCTACAGAGTGTTTCTCTCATAGTGTGGTTATAATCCCCAATATGTTGCCTGAGAGCACCACAGTCATCCTCCTATAGGTATTAATAAATTCCCAGAGGCCTCCAAGATTAGAAAATCTTTAAGACCTAAAGAACGACTCTAAAATGTCAAAGTTTAGGCAATTTAAGAAGAGGTGAAAATAGTATTTAGAGACGGAGCTTATCCAGTACCCCCAAGAAATTCATATTCCTTCAACAATTTTTTGAGGCCTACTATTGGCCAGTGTGCTAAAAGCTGAGGCAAAGAATGAAACATGGCCCTTGCTCTGAAAGAACTCACAACCTAGTATAGACCCCACAGGTGTCAGCCCTACATGTAGTATTAACTTTTTTTTTTTAAGATTTTATTTATTTATTAGAGAGAAAGAGCACAAGAGCACAAGCAGGGGGAGCTGCAGGCAGAGGGAGAAGCAGGCTCCCCGCTGAGCAAGGAGCCCAATATGGGACTCGATCCCAGGACCCTGGGATCATGCCCTGAGCCGAAGGCAGATGCTTAACCGACTGAGCCACCCAGGCATCCCTATAGTACTGACTTTAGCTCAAAGAATCTGACTCCTGGCTCCACAATCACTGAAGTTTTTGCTAAGTTAGATCAAATCCCCAAAAAGACATTCTAGCCACTGTGACCCATTCCTCTTCATCAACAATGAATGTCCCATTCAAAATCAAACCATCAAGTAAGCAAATCAACAAGTAAACTGCTAAAAGTCCAGAGCAATCATTTCACATATTTATAAACAAACATTAGGGAAAACATTCAACCTTACCTGTACTCATAGAAATGCATGTTAAAACACTCAAATATGGCTTTTATACCTATTAACACTTAAAAAAATAATAATGTGCTGAAAAGTGAGGTAAAAATGGTTGATGGACTACAAACTAGAAAACATTTTATAGGAAGCAGTATAGCTTCTATCAAAGCTACATATATTATAATTTTTGATCAAGTAGTTCCTTTCCTGAAAATGGAGAATGCTGATAGCCTTACTATGTAATAAACATGAAAAATCATAAGTCAACACAGTTCTCTAACAGAAACATAATTGGATGGGGCGCCTGGGTGGCTCAGATGGTTAAGTGGCTGCCTTCACCTCAGGTCATGATCTCAGGGTCTTGGGATCGAGCCCCGCATCGGGCTCCCTGCTGAGTGGGTAGTCTGCTTCTCCCTCTGCCTGCTGTTCCCCCCGCTTGTGTTCTCTGTCAAAATAAATAAAATCTTAAAAAAAAAAGAAATATAATTGGATAAATCATGGTACAACAGCTATAAAAAATATATAAGTAACAACATGTAAAAATTATAAGCAGAAAAAAATATTATAGCTAGACAACAATCACAATTATGTAAAAAATATGTTATGCATATGGACAAATATTGGAAGAGAATATGGAAAAATGTGAAAGCAGCTGCTCTATTGCTATGGTGATATTATGAGAGAAATATGTTCTATTTAAAACTTTCTTTAATCACGTTGATATAACAATAAATCCCACTTTACTACATTGCTTATTTAATTTACTATCTTCCCAAATAAACTATAAGCTTTGCAAAGACAGGTCAATGTCTCTTGTGCTCGGCATTACAGCACCAGTTCCTACAGAATAATTCATGAAAGAATGAATGAAATACATGGGAAAACTCACAATAAATATCCTCAAGGAGGGGAGGGGAAGTGGACCACTAAAAGTAAACAAAGGCTGATCTCTATGTGCCTTTTTTTTTAAGCTCTAAATATGGGAAAAAAACAAACCCACCATTAAAAAATCTCTGGGAAGTCTTTATTTCAAGGCCACTGCTGAGATGCTCCTAAAGGGTTTGGAGAAAGACATAGGATGCTGGGAAGTGGACACAGCAGCAGGGTATTCCCAGGATTTGGAGGGAACACATGGAATCAGAAGGGACAGGAGCTTCATATTCTTTCCCTACCCCCAAACTCACTGTCCTTTGACTCTCAGAACCTTGCATATAACTAAAGCTGGAATTAAGGGGTGGGGTGTAGCAAAACAGACAGGCTATGTGGAAAAAAAGCAGGCAGAAAAAAATAGATCATCAGGGAACAGTCTTTTTGGTAGGAACTTAAGTCTGATACCACCCTGAACTCTGGCTAAGAAATAAATTGCCAGCTTTAAAGGAAAATAAGGAGCTTTAAAGGAACTGAGCTCTGGAGTGAAAATCCCCTTTCCTGACAACTTAAAATCAGTCTGAAATATACCAAAGATACCAGAAGGATTTTAAGTCATAAAAATATTATAAGCATTAACAAAAACACATAGGGAAAGGAGCTAATCTTTAAGTTGTTTTTCAACCAACCTACGCAGCACCTGTCACAGACCATACAGGCTCTTTCCAGCTTAAGCAATTTTTTTATCCATCCTTAGTGCTTTTAGGCAAAAGCGTCATAATTGACCAATGCAGAACTCAGAAAGGAGTTTAGCTGCATAGAGAAAAGGGGCAGTGAGTAAGGAGAAAAGAGCACAAAGAAGAATCTAGATTTTTTTTTTTAAAGATTTTATTTATTTATTTATTTGACACAGAGAGACACAGCGAGAGAGGGAACACAAGCAGGGGGCATGGGAGAGGGAGAAGCAGGCTTCCCGCGGAGCAATGTGGGGCTCGATCCCAGGACCCTGGGATCATGACCTGAGCTGAAGGCAGACGCTCAACGACTGAGCCACCCAGGCGCCCCAAGAAGAATCTAGATTTTAGATGTAGCTCTACCTATTTCACATTGTAACTATAAGTGAATCACAATCTACCTGAGCCTTGGTTTCCTAATCAAAGCAGGAAGCTCTACCAACTTACAAGGTTAAGATGACAATTAAGTGCAGGGACACATGCAAGTCAAAGTATAGAATAAATTACAAAGTTTTACTTAAATGTATGACCTTATTACAGAATCCTAAATGCTACAATTTCTTTCCAGGGTCAAGGTTAAGTTGAGTGCATTTTTTTTTTCAGCCAAATCTGAATGCATAAGCCATCTGAAAGCTACAAGAAAATCAGTCTTATTCCACTTTGCCAAGTTAACTCACAGTTTATTCTTTCAAAGAGTATGTGGACAAGTGGCAATAAAGAATGATTCTCTTGGGGCACCTGGGTGGCTCAGTCAGTTAAGCAGCTGCCTTCAGCTCAGGTCATGATTCCATGGTTCGGGGATCGAGCCCCATATCAGGACCCATGCTCAGCGGGAAGCCTGCTTCTCCCCTGCCTGCCATTCCCCCTGGTTGTGCTTGCTCTCTATCTCTCTGTCTCTCACTCTCTGTGTGTCAAGTAAATAAATAAAATCTTAAAAAAAATAAAGAATTATTCTCTTTTCCCCCCATCTTAGTGCTGAAATTCCACTATTCATTAGGTAGGATTAGAGAAATTTTTCTATTTTCCAGTTTTTATGAAAAGGCAAAAACCTATGAAAAGGAATTGCCAATAACCATTAACAACACCTAGCTAAGCAAAGATTAACTCAGTCTGCTGAAAATTAAAGGCCAAGTAATAGGGATGCCAACAATAGTTTGGCCTACAATTCTCAAGAACCTCCTGACTTCAAGGAGGTTCCAACCACCACTGTCTCCAACCACCACAATTTCCCAATTCCCACATTTCAGCACCTAAAAATCATCCAGACTAGTTGCACTGAAAAATAAGACCTCATATCCCAGTTTTGTTTCAGAAAATATGTTCACCTCTGGAATGGGACCTAAGTCATTCATAGGACATGTGTCCATGAACACAGAATGAAAGGCACCAACAGGGAGAGAAGGCACAGAAAAGTGGGAGGAAAAAAATTCACCACCTCCACAGTTCCACCTATAATCAACAGCCCTGATTCTAGGAAAAATATATTTGCTCCACTAAATTCCTACTTCTCATAACTAGAAAAACTGCCAATGACAATACTTAAGAGGAAATTAAGTGGGAAATTCTTCCTCATAGCAACTCTCAATCCCACCTGTTGCAATACTTTCAATCCATATATATTTAAATCTGTGTGGTACAGTTTGCAATCTGACCTCACAACAATCCCATGAAGAAAGAAGGGCAGGAATTATTACTATAATTTTAAGGATGAGGAAATTGAGATTCAGAAGCTTGCTGTGCCTGAATTTACCCAGGCCATCTGACTCCAAATCGATGCTTTTCAGAACACCATGATGCTTCTTGAGGTCTTTTGGCTCCATTCTTTCCAAAGAATACCAGTCTCAACCTTCCTGTCATCACTTTCCATGGCAATGTTCACTGGCTTTTTGTGTCAGAACCCAGCAGTTTCTGCAAGAGAAACTCGAGGTAGCATTAAAGGGAAATCATTAAGCTAAATACCCTTGGAAAACAAAGAAGGTTGTTAAATGGCTGGAAGAACTGATATTCTTGTCCACTTCCCAACTAGATTAGCCATCCATCTAGTTCTATGGCACCCGCAGCTCAGAATAGAAAGCCCACAGAAAAATATACAAGATCCAAAGTCAAAGACCTGAGTTCTAGTCTTGACTCTATCGCTTCCTGGCTATGTGAGCTTGGGTAACCTCTCCATCTTAATTCCTTTATACATAAAATGAGAATAACATTAATTATGCCCCACAAATACTATTGTGTGGAGGATTAAATGAGACAATGGATGTGATAGCACTCAAAGAATAAAGTTTCTACAGTAAGCCATCTCAAAAACATCTTCCCCGGAGACTGTTTCAAAACACTAGTAATCAGTGTTTTCTAAACTATATGCAACAAACCACTAAATGAAGGAATATTCATCTAGGTTTGTCTTATTTTTTCAAAATTATTTTTAGTGTCATGGAAATCTGTCTACAAATTATTTTACTTGACTTGAAGTCTCCCGTAAGCTGTTGTCTTAAAGCTGCTGTGAAAATCTGCTCGTCACGGTGGAACATTTACTGAACATCTCCATGTCCCAAACACTGTATTAGACATTTTCAGTTTGATTGATTCTCATAAGAACCCTTGGAGATATATTTTATTTCCCCCTTATAGATGAAGAAACTGAAGTTCAGAGAGAACAAGAAACTGTCCAAGGTCAAATGTGTGTTTATGTCATTGAGGATAAGAAATATTAAGGTGTTTAGTGGCAAGAAATCTGAAACACTGTTATCTAGTGATTACACAGCATGTTGGGTAAGAGCATGGTCTCAGAGCTGGACTACGTGGGTTCAAACCCTGGATTCACTATGAGCTTTAGTTTCCTCATTTGCAAAATTAAGTTCATAATAATAACCTATTTCATAACCTAGTAAGTTAATACATCTACTTAGAACAGCGCCTGCCTGTCACATGGTGTATCTAATACGTTAGGTATTATTATCATCATTTCCCCTACACTGTTTACCTAAACTTCTCTCCCTCTTTTCCCTGCCCTGAAACCTGTATGCCAACTAGCTTAAATCTCCTCTACATACACGTTACTCATTACTGTTTTGCTTTTGCTCTTTCTTTTCCTTTTAAGTGAAATGCCTCTTTCCTTCCTCACTAATCTAAATTTCACTCAGCCTTCAAAGGCTAGCTCAGATCTACCCCTTATGTGAAACATTTTCTGACTTCATCAGCCCACAGTAATTTCTTCCTTCTCTGAAAACTCTTCATACTGTCAAACAATCGAACCTGTAGAAATCACTTGGTTTTTGTTGTTTTTTTTTTTAATTTTTGAAATCACTAGATTTCTAAGGGCTTCTGAAGATAGATGATTTAACCCAAATCCCTAAATTTTGAAATAAACTGAAGCTTAAAGAGTTAAATTGCCTATGGTGACACAAAAAGTTAATTAGCAGAGTAGACACCTAAATCTGGATATTTTATTTTATTTTTTAAAGATTTTATTTATTTATTTGAGAGAGAGAGAGACAGTGAGAGAGGGAACACAAGCAGGGGGAGTGGGAGAGGGAGAAGCAGGCCTCCCGCGGAGCAGGGAGCCTGATGTGGGGCTCAATCCCAGGACCCTGGGATCATGACCTGAGCCAAAGGCAGACGCTTAACAACTGAGCCACCCAGGTGCCCCTAAATCTGGATATTTTAAATGTTTGCAAAGTTCCTTCTACTATACTCTCCTAATTTTTGTCTTCCTTGAGATACTGCACAACTTCTTAAAGCTGAAAGCATATATTCTATAATTATCTGATTCTAAGTATTAACTGGTCTTGTGGCCTTCATGGCAAATAACACATTGAAGTTAGTGGATGTTTGCTGATTGATTAGCAGATCAATCTTTCACTGATGCCCTTTTGTCCAATAGTTAAAGTGTTAATACTTTAACACTTTGCAACATAGGATGCAACAGAACTTAAATTCTCACCATCAGGGAGTGATAGGGGCTGAAGAGGAAAACATATCGATATGTAGCTCTAGAGTTGCATCACGTGGGTCCATCACATTCCACTACACACCCTCAAATTTGGAGCCCTGCACCATGAGACTTGGGGCACAGCACACTCCAGCATGTCCCCCACTGCCGCCCCCCCCCACACACACACACAGCTCCCTCTCTGGATTATCACTGGAATCGGGAAGTATAAAAGAAACAGCCTTCGGTTGAGTTTTATTAATATTAGGGCCCTTCAAGGATTTGAGTCTACAACAGAAAAATGAGACTTCAATTTCCTTCCACAAAGACCAAGCCTCTTTTTGCAGGATTACCTTAGGCTAAAGTTATTGCATAAAGTTGCTAGGTCCCTTGAACAAATAAATAAGAGGTATATATCCTGGAAAGGTATTATAGCTGTACTTAGGAGGACTGGAATGGAAGAATGGTCCTAGACAGAAGAAAAACAGAAAGAACGGACTCTAAAATTTGAGAAAGGCTCAAGTAAACAAAGACATCTTAGTGCCTAGGCTGAAAGAGGGGAAGAAACAGAGAGCACATGGCTGTTTTCCAGAAAACAAGCATGGAGTGTTTATGCCCATCAGAAAAGGGTGTGTTAGAGAGGGGAAGAACAGGTACATCATCAGCCTCTTGTAAGGGAGACTAGTAAAAATAATTAATGCTTTTATAGCATTTTACAGTTTATAAAAAGATTTATATATATCACTTCTTTTTTAAAAAAGATTTTATTTATTCATTTGAGACAGAAAGATACAGAGAGAGAGCATGAGCAAGGGGAGAGGCAGAGGGAGCAGCAGATTCCCCACTGAGCCGGGAGCCCAACTTGGGGCTCGATCCCAGAACCTGGACATCACAACCTGAGCCGAAGGCAGACGCTTAACCATCTGAGCCACACAGGCATATATATATATATCTCACTTCTTAATGAATAGTCACTTTGGTTAATGTAGCTCTTGTTTGTTTATATTTATAGGGAGCTGAATAGTTGCTTTTCCTCATCATTCATATTTTCGTAATTTTTTCATAAGTCATTGAATAATCCAACTAATAATTATTGAAAACCTTGTCATACCAAATGCTGGGGATACCGAGATTAAAGTTATAGCCATTGGGGCACCTGGGTGACTCAGTCGGTTAAGTGTCTGCCTTAGGCTCAGGTCATGATCTCAGGCCCCGTTTCTGGCTCTCTGCTCAGCAGGGAGCCTGTTTCTCCCTCTCCCTCTGCCTGTCACTCTTCCTACTCATGCGCTCTCTAATAAATAAAAATAAAATCTTAAAAAAAAAGTTACATTCATTGTCCTCAAGGGCATCTCAGCATTGAAGATGAGGAGATGAGAAGACAGACAAATAAAATGTGATTATAAGTTAATTGCTATGAGATAAGCAAGCATATTATGGTTTCTAACACAAATTGAAAGAATTAAGAAAGGAGTAAGTCTAGTCCTGACTCTAGAATAGCAACAACTGAATTGAATCTTGAAGATTATCCAGGCAAAAACACAGAAGAAGCCTTTCAGGTAGTAGGAATAGTATAAAGACATAGGGACATGGCACATTTAGTTAAACCTAAGTAGTTTGTCATGGCTATCAAAGTGGGTGGGGAATCAAAGAAAAGTAGAACTGAAGAGGTAGGCAGAGTCAGATCATGAAAAGCTTACTGTGTATTTCCTTACAACATTTTTCAGTCACAATGCTGTTTAGTTCTCCAGAATTATCCTTTGGATAACCCAAAGGAATTTTTCTCACTAAAGAGAAAGAAACAAGCAGCTTGGGTGGCCCAAGATTGGAGTGTTTGTGGGACAGAGCAAAAAAAAAAAAAAAAGGCAGGATTAACTTCAAATAAATGAGCTCCATGAGAGCCAAGTGTCAATATAGGCTAAGGAGGAGAACCTCGGCCCTTAATTTTATTCCATTTGCCTTTATTCTGCTCAAAACTACCATGGGCCAGATACTTTCCAGTATTGAGGGCTGCTATGGCTCTCATTCAGAGCTAAATCTCTAAAGATTTATGATTTGGACTGGTTGAAAACTAATAATTAAGTTAATTTGTATTTCATAGAGCATAAGTAAGAGCAAAAGCATTCTAGCGCTTGTATTTGCAGTGAATAAAGATTATTTCCAACATAATAACATATACCTCTAATCCTAGAATACTTTTGCTCACCTTTGTTCCCTTCTATCGAACCTTTTCTCATTCTCTGGATCTCTCTCTCCTTAGCTCAATTTGGCAAAGATTCACTGAACTTAAACTATGTGTCAGGTACTGCTGGATGCTAAGGATATAAAAAATAAATAAAACACTAAGCCTGCTGCAAAGAATTCTCCATCACACAAACAGATCATTGTGTTGCGTCCAGTGATAAAGATATCCACATGATTGAAAGAGGGCATGGAGGGGACAGAGATGCCCAATATATCCAGGGGGTAAGAGAAGGATTTCTGAAAAAGGAATTATTCATCTCAGTTTCAAAAGGTGCATATGAGTTTAGTCAAGAAAAGGAAGGAAAGAGAAAGACAACTGCAGGAGGAATAAGCAGCATAAACAAAGACAAGGGGAAAGAATGCCATAATGTGTGTATGGAACTACAAATAGTTCAATATTGCTGTAAATTGAAGTTTAGGGATGCAAATGGTTAGGAGATTGGAGAAGAAAGCACGGGTCAAATCATGGGAAGGTGATGAACTTTACCTATCAGACATGGGATAGGACATGAAAAGCTTTAAGCAAAGGAGTGAAGGAGTCAGATTTGTATTTTAAATAGTTCATTCAAGCTATTAGGTGGAAATCATCATGAAACTTACAAAAGTTCTAGGTAAAATTAATGAGAACTTGAAATAGGCAACAGTCACTGTCCTCAGTTGAGACAGAGACTATGAGAAGAGCTGGAATAGGAGGGGAGATAAGGAATTCAGTACTGGAACAAATGACCTTGAGTTGCCCTCAACCACCCAAATGGAGACATCCAGCAGGCAACTAAACATGTGTATAAAACTCAGGACAATGTTCTGGTCTAAAGGCTGAGATTTGGGAACTGATTGCATTTAGGAGGTAACTGACATCTTGAGAGTAGAGGAATCAGGGAATGTGTGTAGAGTGAAAAAAAGAAGTGGGCAGAAGATGGGGCCCTGAGGAACACTCACATTTAATGAGGTAAGCAAAGAAAAAGAACAAAAAGAGTGAGAAGGAACTTTAAAAAGGTATGAACAAAGACTGCCATATTCAAAAGTGAAGGGACTTCCAAATGGAAGATAAACAGTGTCAAACCAATCCATAAAAGTATAGAATGACACCTTCCTTTGGACTTAGCAAGAACAATTTCAGTATTATGGAGGTGGAAGCCATCAGTGCAGGAGGGGAAATATAGGATAAGGAAGTAGAGACAAGAGTGAGATTTCTATTTCACATCTGGAAGAGTGATTAAGAAGGTGAATAGCAGATTTTGCTTGTTTCTTTATTTGAAAGGACAGAGCAGCCAGTAGAAAATGAGAGAATGAACAGAAGGAAAAAGAAGGGGTGACATTTAAAGCAAAGACATGGAGAAGGCAGGAGGAGATGGGTCTTTTTAAAATAAGACAGTATCCTCATGCTCTGAGAATGGAATAAAGAAAATGAGCACTAAGGTAAGACAGAGAAGCAGAACAGGAACATTCTAAAGGAACTGTGTAATAATAGCATGGAATCCTGAAAGCCAAGTATGTGTTCAGAAGAGTATAACCCAGGATACAGCAAAAGTTTAGGATTAAGAGAGTAGTGACAAATGAGTCTGAAAAGATAAACTGGAGCAGGTTGCAAATAAGCCTCATGAGCAACAATGTGTTAGAGAAGAACATTAAAAAGGAAATTATAAGATTTGTGAATGCTTTTGTTTTAATACTTTGAATGCAGTGTGAAAGATAGGTTGAATAGGAGGAGAACACAGGCACACCTTTTAAAGCATTCTGTTTCTCTCTTCATTTTCCTCTGTAACCACCCTTCCCTAATTAGTCACAAGTGAAACTGAAGCAGAGCTATTTTAGCATTTATTTATTAAATAAGGATTTATGTGGTCCTGTCCTTAACTGTTAAAATAACTGAGTCGAATAGGTAATATTTCTCTTATTTAAAAAAAAAAGCTAAATTATATTTCCTTCCAAAAAATACCAAAGAAAGCCTTCAAAAATTTTGCCTTTGAGCAAGTAGACTTCAACTTAAAAAAATAAAAATATTCTTCATCTTGAAGTGTGCAAAATAGACAATAAAACTATACAATAGGGGAATTCAAAAAAGGGACAAAGATAGGTTGGGTATATGCAGTTGGAAACAGGGAAGGATGCAACAATCAGTAGTAAGCCTCTTTACCCTTTACAAAGTGCTTTTCCAAAACCTTAGTCAATTCTCACAACATTGCTATGAGATATACATATTTTAACTTCCATTTCACACATATGGGAACTAATTTTTGTCTGTTGTTCTGGAACCTAGAACAGTGTCTGGCATATGGTAAGACTCCAAAGAAAAATGTGTCAAATAGAGGGAAAAGGGGCTCAGAGAGGTTATGTAATTCTGATAGGGTCACATGGTTGAGGGTGGAGCCGGGTCTCAACCCTAGGTCTTCTGAACCTCAATCCTGTATGTTCACATTGTTTCATGAATGCTGAAAAGAGAAGAAAAGGGTGGAGTGATTGAATATAATCATAACCTGCTTTACAATTTTATGTAAACAGATTAAAATTTCAGAAATGCCTCCTATTAAGCAAAAACACCAAGGCCAGTATATTTCCTGCAATTCTTAGTCATGCTGCATGGGCATCTTTAGAGTTCAGAAATCTATGGTATTTGCTCACTTTATTTTCTCCGTAGGTCACCTGCCATATTCTAAGTTACTTCCTCCTGCTGCACTGAAGTAGTATCTGCAGGACAGAAAAGCCTTTTATATCATCTTCTCTTCTCTCTAGAAAGTGATATATAGCCTTCTGGTATTCAATTGCATCTATGTGGAAAGCTAAAACAAAGAATGACAATGCTACCCAATGAGTATGCAGAAGATCTTACTCACAAGAGTTAGAGAGGCACACATAGTGTGAGTACCATTAAACACCAAAAACAGGATGCAACTCTCCATCTTGAGGCCACTATGTTTAACCATGCCCTCACTCTCTGTAATGAATATGCTGTGTACATATAAAATTTTTGGAAAGTGAGCAATTGCAAAAGCAGTGGGGTGCTTACTATTTAAGTGAATCATGTGGTAAATCCTTTTGCAAAAGAAACCTTTTTTATAACAAAAAATTTTTCTGCTGGCAAATTTGTCTTGTGTGTATAGGAATCTACCAATTTGGGTTCAGAACCTGACATTTCAGCTTAACAGCTATTTATTACTGGGCAAGTGACTACTTTTATGAGTTTGTTTATTCATCTATGAAATATTCTTTCTACTGCTCAGGATCACTGTGAGGATAAAATGAGATAATGTGTATGCATACGTTGTATAAACTGCTCAGAACAGTGTACATGGCAGGGATCAAGAAATAAAGTCTGTCAGCCAACACTTCAACATATGTATACAAAAGTTCTTACATCTATCAGGAAGAGAGGAATTTAAACACAATTCCCCAATTCCCATCATGAGGAGGTAAGAAAGAGGTACTAAATGGAGAGTACTCAAAGATGAGCTTTTCACCAAAGACATGTTTAATCATTTATTGACCTATGCCTCTTCTTCCAAAGATTTACAAGCATTATGCCATAGAGTAAATTATAAAGCTTTTTAAAGAAAATGGCACATAAACTGTAACATGGAAATAAAATAGTGCTGTAAAGGATCTTAGGGAATGTCTGTTTCAATCCTCTCATTTGACAGATTTTAGAAAATCAAAATTCGAAGAGGCAAAGTAGTCTACCTAAGGATATACAATGGCACATTTTTAATAGCATGAACATTTCTAACCATATCTTCATTTCCTAGGACAGCCCACCTCTGTGTTCCCATAGTACCCTATGCACACTAATTACCATACTATAATAAATCCTACTTAAATGTCTGTCTTCTCCCCTACTGGACTGTAAGATCCTAGTAAACAGTGCTTAACTGCACTGAACATACCCCAGTTAAAACTGTTTTACTAATGTGAGGGAAAAGTATACAATTCTGGAAAACTTACTGTTTAGGCCTCCAATACTTTTTGCTTAGCAAGATATTAAAAACGCTAATGTAACTACAGATCTGAACTTGGGTACAGAAAGACAGGAAGCAATCTCAGGTAGACAGGGACATTACGGTAAAAATGGGTCCCTGAAAGGAAGGTCATCACTGTAGCACAGTCCTACTGTCTTTATTATATTGCTGGATTTTGATTACTAGACTCTCGAAAAGCTTCTCCTTCAATCATTTTACAGTGAACTTTGCTGAAACAATAACACAAATAAGACAATGAAATTGCCAGTGTGAATATAGTGTGGTGTTCATGTGGCTCTTTTTAAAGTATTTACTAAGAATTCCACAATGACTCTTTAAAAGAAATAGACAAAAACAGTATTTTTAAGGAGAAAAGGATTAAATTTGAGGGATCTGCCTAAAGAGTGACTTAAGAGTAGAAAGACCTCTTTGAGAAAGACGTGGTCGCGGCTACAGTGGAGCCCTGGATGCCCTGCTTCTGCTCCTGACTCACCGCTGTTTGCTCTCCTCCAGGAAAGTCAGTCAGGAAGCCACTCTGCAGCCATGGCTTTTAAAAGCACTGGGAAGACACCCTGGAACCAGAGGTGGCGATTCACCAATTTAGAATTACTCTAGCCAGCCGCAACCTAAAATCTTGGGAGACAGTATGTGCTAACTTGATCAGAGGTACAAAGGAAAAGAATCTCAAAGTGAAAGGACCAGTTCAGATACCTACCAAGATCTGAGAATCACTACTGAATCTGAGAATTCCTTGTGGTTAAGGTTCTAAGACTTGGGACTGTTTTCGGATGAAGATCCACAAGTGACTCATTGATCTGCACAGTCCTTCTGAGATTGTTAAGCAAATTACTCCCATCAGTATTGAGTCAGGAGTCAAGGCTGAAGTCACCATTGCAGATGCTTAAATCAACCTTTTAAATAAATTATCAGTTGTTAAAAAAAAATTAAAGAGAGTAGAAAGAAACTTGAGTTGGAGTCAGATGATATAAGTTCTAGTCCTCATTCTCTAACTTCTTATTTGACCATGGTCAAATCATTCCATTTCTCTGCACTACACGATCATTGAGATTCTTTCAAGTTCAAATGTCGCAATTATAAAAGTAAAAAGTCCCTATCAATCCTTGAAAGAGTCAGAGATGGAGAAAGATAAAAAGAAGGTATAAAGATAGTAAAATAGAGGGATACTGTGGTATAATGGGGAAAAAAAGCTTAGTAGAGAGACTGAAGTTCTAGACTGTAGTTCTGGTTTTGCCATTAACTAGCTGAGTAACCTTGAACAGTCACTTTCCCTTTTCAGATCAAGATTTCTCCCATTTATAAAGTACCCAGATGATCTTCCAGCTCTAATAATCTAGAATTCTAAGCTACAGTCTACTGCTATTATGAACAATGCAATTTTATAGAATCAGTGTGTTTGTGTTCACAAGTCAGAAACAGGACATACAGGTAAAATATTTAGTAGACAGAAGCCTCGTACCTCACTTGAGTTTTTCCCCCAAGTTCTAATTCAAATATTTTTCTAGAGCTTCTCACAAGCACTGGTTCATACTACTGTACTTTGAATTCCCTTATTCTTAATGATATGTCCAAAGACGGACCATAAAAGCATGGAAAATAGGTGCTGCCTAGATAATGCATCAATCCAGTCTCTTCATGGTCTCTCTCTTTTCTACCACTGTACTTTCCTTATACTATCCACTCTCTGGACTGAGCCAAACCTATCTCTTTTGATTCAAATTCTTCAAGGTTCAGTTTAAATCTCAATACTTGCATGAAGCATTCCCTTCCCACTGTAGCCCACATCCATTTTTCACTCTTTTAAACTTCTAAAGTACTACAGTGCTATGGCAGAGATTCAGTGATATTTGTAAAGAGATTAGTACAACATTTCCCATATAGCAAATGCTCAATAAACGATAGCAGTGTTGTCGCCACACCTTTAGCACTAATCACATATCCTTTAGTTCAGGGCATCTTAAATTTAATGTGCATGTGAATCACCTAGACATTTTATTCAAATGCAAATTGATTCAGTAGATACGATGACCTGATAATCTGTAGTTCAAAAAGCTCCTGGTTGGGGCACCTGGGTGGTGCAGTCGGTTGAGCAGTTGACTGTCTGACTCTTGTTTTCCACTCAGGTGGTGATCTCAGGGTCTTGGGATCAAGCCCCATGTCATGCTCAGCGATCAGTGTGGAGTCTGCTTGAGATTCTTTCTCCCTCTCCCTCTGCCCCTCCCACTCATGGTCTCTACCTAAAATAAATAAATAAATAAATCTTAAAAAAAAAAAAAGCTCCTGCTTGATGCCAATGCTGTTGATCCAAGGACTATATTCTTTGAATTACAAGGGGTAGTTTTTGGAAACTTAAAAAAAAAAGTATGGGGGAACCCTCCTACACTGTTGGTGGGAATGCAAGCTGGTGCAGCCACTCTGGAAAACAGTATGGAAGTCCCTCAAAAAGTTGAAAATAGAACTACCCTATGACTAGGCAATTGCATTACTGGGTACATACCCCAAAGATACAAATGTAGTTGATCCAAAGGGGCACCTGCACCCCAATGTTTATAGCAGCAATGTTAACAATAGTCAAACTATGGAAAGAGCCCAGATGTCCACCGACAGATGAATTGATAAAGAACATACGGTATGTGTGTGTGTGTGTGTGTGTATGTATATGTATATACATACACACACACACACATACCTATATATATAATGGAATACTATGCAGCCATCAGAAAATGAAATCTTACCACTTGCAACAATGTGGATGGAACTAAAGGGTATTATGCTAAGCGAAATAAGTCAATCAGAGAAAGACAATTATCATATGATCTCACTGATTTGTGGAATTTAAGAAACAAGGCAGAGGACCATAGGGGAAGAGAGGAAAAAATGAAACAAGATGAAACCAGAGAGGGAGACAAACCATTAAGAGACTCTTTTTTTTTTTTTTTAAGATTTTATTTATTTATTTGACAGAGAGAGACACAGCGAGAGAGGGAACACAAGCAGGGGGAGTGGGAGGGGGAGAAGCAGGCTCCCCGCTGAGCAGGGAACCCGACACGGGGCTCGATCCCAGGACCCTGGGATCATGACCTGAGCCGAAGGCAGACACCCAACAACTGAGCCACCCAGGCACCCCAAGAGACTCTTAATCATAGGAAACAAACTGAGGGTTGCTGGAGGGGAGGAGGGTGGAGGGATGGGGTAACTGGGTGATGGACACTGAGGAGGGTATGTGTTATAATGAGCACTGGGTATTATATAAGACTGATGACCCACAGACCTGTACCCCTGAAACAAATAATACATTATATGTTAATTTTTTTTTAAAAAAAGTATGTTGTCTGTCCACCTGAACAGAAAGATCTTAAAAGACAGATACTACATCTTCTTTTTCTTAGCATATACACCCTATACTGAGAAGGTGCTCAATAACCACCTGTGGATTTACCATATCTACAGTCCCTAGAACACCTAGATAATCTCTAGAATGTCTGTGCTATGCTGATTTTCAAATCAAACATTGAGACATGCTAAGATGAAAAAGCTCACTTGGTCACTGGAATTGGAATTGCTGGAAATGGAGGCAGGGGAAAATCTGAGAGAAAACTTACCTCTTCACCAGTGAGAGTGTAATATGCAGAAAGAACAACATACAAATGGACATTTGTTCCTTGTTTAAGCACAAAGATAATTAGAGTTCAGTCTTAACTGCACTTAAAATTTAGGTATGAACCTTAAAAGAAGACACGCATTTTCAGGCAAAAAATATATATATTTAAAACACTAGTAACAATTACTAATAAGGAATATAATAAGCTTGATTTCATTTTTTAGTGGAGCAGATCCATTTTTTTCAATGATTCTTTAGTGTGCAATTAATCTAAAGATCTCAAGTAACCAATGAAAACACATTTCAAGCAAAAGACAGAAACACCCTCCAATCTTCCCATCAACTTAGTTCGTAGGAAAGTCCCCAAATTCCATTGCCCACAATTACACTGATAAAAATTTGAATGAATCTGCTGCATATTAAGTCTGCTCTGAGAGGCTGCCTACTTTAAGCCCTTTTTAAAATCTCCAATCATTTAAATGCTTCTTAAAACCCTCTTTATTTTAGCATTCTATAATTCAAATGGGACCAATATTCTTAAATTCTACTGGGAAGCTACACTCTGACTTCCTATTCAAGCATCAAGAAGATAATATGGGGCATATATGACACCTGCTCACTGAATGCTATCTAGATAGCTTAAACAGTGAGACAAATTTACTAAAATTTGCTGTTAGAGGAAAAAGCACCTTTTTAAGTCACTATGCTTGTCATAAGCAGACACCTGCTCCTTAACTTATAGAGAACTTTCAATAAAACCATTCAACAATATTTAACTGAGATGTTTTTAACAAATTCAGGCAAGAAAGAAGACAAAAGCTGCAATCCTGAGAATTGCTGTTAAGCACAGAAACAGAGAAGTGTCAAATGCTGTCAAGCACTAGACTCAAACTGGGTTTGTGAGTTTTAATAAATCAATGTTATTACTTCAGAGAAAATCAGAAAACAGTTGGGAGTCAGCCCAAAGTGGCTACTATTACTTCCATCAGAAATCTAGTCCCCAGAGCAAGGCAAATTCTCTGGCTCATGCCAGGCAGGCAGTCTTTCCTAAAGAAAAATACTATCCAAAAGGAGTTTTGAATCCTAAGCTACTGAAGCAGTTAGTGCTAAACACAAATCTACAGCAGCCACATCATACCCATACAAATGAGTATCTTCCTACCTTTGGGTACCTAACTGGTAATTAAACCCAAAACAAATGCCTTCAACAGGATAGGAGATCAGGACAAGGTACAGGAGTGTCAGATTCTTGCATAAAAAAATGAAGCACCAGTATCATTCCCATTTCTCCCCTCCTTTTCCTGGCCTTTCTTCAAGACTCATCTTTTACAAAGCTTTCTCCAGTAACTCTGGCTCTCATAATCACCCTGTTTATTGAATGCCTAAAACACGAGTCTGAAATAATTGTAGAATCATTTTTGTTAACTGTTTCATGTCTCCATTTTGTCTCCCAAATTTCAGTGTGAGTTCTTGGTAAGGCCCCTACACTGCCTACCCTGTAGAGGGAGCCTATTATTAATACTGCCAATAATACAATAATCGTGAGGCAACACAGCACAGTGGAATGGCAATACTGGAGTCAAATGGGTCTAAGTTCAAATCCTAGATCAACTGTTTGCTGGCTGTATGACTGGGAACACATTACTCACTTTTTGTAAGCCTGTTTTGTGTTTAGAATTTAATGAGATATATGTTAGAGCACCTAGTACAGGGTTTGACATATCACAGACGCTCAATAAAACTTACCTACCTACCTTTCTCACTTAATCAGCACTTGTTGATTTGAACTAAGAATAATCCTCCTAGGGAACTACCAATGGGACCATCATATACTCTTATATTTTCCTCATACACTCTTGCTGGTGCCTCTGTTATTTCCTAACAAAGATCCCTTAAGATTTTCTACTCCATTGTTCTGAGAAAAGGCAACTACACAAGTCACCCAAATGACTATTCAGAATGGTCATATTAGGCGCCAGCAGGAGTGCCTCTCCACATCTACATCTCACTTCCATTACAGCCACACCAGCACTCCCTCCCTCCAAGTCTCCCAGTGAGAAAATGATAGAGAAAAGCAGTAAAGCAGCCAAAAGAGGAAAAGGAGATAAACAGCTCTGTGGTCCCTCTATGCCTCACTCTTGGGAGGAAGCACTTGGTCCAGTCTCTAACCTCAACCCTTGTGAGAAAGAAAAAAATAAAACCCTTCCTGTATTCCTGAAGAAGAAGCAACCCAGATTCCTTGCCTCTTCATTTTTTCAAGCCCTTCACCAGTCAATTCTTCCAACACCACCCACCCCAACCATCTCCTGGGCCAAATTCCTGCTACATAAAATAGAACTTCTTTAGATTTGTCTTGAATGAACCCCATTCATGCTTTTACCAACTTGAGGTAACATTTTCCCCCAGCCTTCACCATTCTAAGTTGGAATATCCCTTAGAAAAAAGAAAGAAAAGAAAAAATAAAAGAAAGATTGATTCTTGAAATTGCTGTCTACTGCATTAAGGTAAATCTTTTTATTTGTTTGTGCCCCTTTAATGATCCAGAATATTTTATCTCAGTCATCATCTTTCCAGCTGGAAAAAAACACCATCATTTTCACAAACCCCCCCACCCCGCCACACACACACACACTCTTTTTTTTACTAAAACAAAAACAAATTTAAAAATCCACAAATACCCTCCCTGCTGTACAAAATACAAGAATTTTATTATTCTTAAACCGACTACAGCCATGCTCCACTGGAACAAGCTCAGGTACACCTGGGCTCTCACATCCGTGCTTTGGCCAACGTGGATGTCAATACTGATACAAGCCTTCATCCAGCCAGGTGAAAACTCCCTCCATCACCCTCTCCCCGCAAAACACCCATTTCCACCGCAAATTCACTCCGTGCCTCACGATGTAGAATCTTTTTTATTGGCTTTAAATGTTTCACCTGAGCTTCTAC
>NC_138369.1:45626455-45641224 GCF_054177405.1 Leptonychotes weddellii | reverse complement strand
CACCTTCCCCGCGGCCTCCAGCTGCCCGGCAGGCCCCGGGAACCCCCAGCGGCGGCGGCGGCTGGGCACCTACCAGTCGGTGTGCGGCTCGTCGACGACCAGCAGCACCTTGGCCTTCCTGGCGGCGGCGGGCGCGGGCGCGTCCACCAGGCCGGCCGAGGCGGCAGTCTGCTTCACGGCTTGGGACAGCGAGCTGAAGAAGCTGCTGCCCACCGACGGCGCCGCGGCAGCCTGCGGCGCGGGTTGCGGCGCGGGCGCCGGGGCCGGGGCCGGCGGCGGCCTCCGCTCGGGGCCCGGCGAGGCGGCCGGGGGCGCCGAGGAGGCCGAGGCCGCGCCGGGACCGGGGGGCGGCGGCGGCGGCTGCTGGGGCTCGGGCCGCTGCAGGTCGGTCATGTAGCCATTGGGCAGGTTGGCGATGAAGCTGCTGTCCGACAGTCGGCGCCTCAGGAAGTTCATCATCTGGCTTGAGGGGCTGGGGGCACGCGGGGCGGCGGGGCCGGGTGGCGCGGAGGGCGAGACTGAGGCGGCGGTGGCTGGGGCACTGAGGCGGCTGAGGCGGCTGCGGCCCGGTCCGCGGCGAGCGAGCCCAGCAGACACCCGCGGTGCACTGGGCCGGGCGGGCCGGGCGGCGCGAGGCTCCGCGCCAGGGAGCGGGCGGGGCCGGGGGCGGGGCCACCGCTCGCCCCGCCCCGCTCCGCAGAGCGGGCACCGCCCCCGACTCGCAGCCTGCGCGCCCGCACCTAGCCGTGGGGCCCCTAGTCTGGGGATTTGGGTCGGGGGATTGCCAGGCCTCCCGCAACCTGAGCGGAGCTCTGTGGAGAGAGCGTGGGAGCCAGTCTTGCTCCCCGAGAATAGGGAAAAGGGAGCCGAGACCCCTACCCCTTTTTGGTTGGGGATAAAAGAGCCATGTCCCTCCCGAGATGGAGGCGAAGGAAACTGTCCCCACTCCCTTTGGAAGAAAGAGAAGTGTCAGCATCCCCACCCTGAGGTGAGAAAGGACCCATTCCCCCTGGCGCGCGCGCACGTAAACACACGCACACACTCCCTGTAGTGGGAAAGAATAGAACCACCTCCTTTCCCAAAGCTGGGAGAAAGGTGCCATCTCCTCAACCTCCAGGTGATGGAGGAAGGAATAATCTGCGCCCCACCGCCCCGCTCCCAACACACACACACTCCTATGATGAGACAAAAAAGAACTACTCCCTCCTCAATATTAGGTGAGAAAGACATCCTCTCTCCCCACACTCCCACCCATTCATCCATTCTGTGACAGAGACTTGACAGATCCCTCCAACGGGTCTGCGGGCGCATTTTTGGTGCCTGCACTTTAGGGATGGCTCACTTAAGAGCACCTTCTTCTCTTCCCCTCCTCATGGATCAGAGAGAAGAAACCGTGTGTAAGGCTGGAGACCCCCTCTCCCCAAGTGGGATATCTAAGAGTCCCCCACCCCTTCTGTGTTTGCCTCCCTGATAGGCAGTGGTGCGTCCTATGTTGTACCAAGAAGTTCATCTCTTCAAAATCCATTTGTTTTTCCAGTTCATTAATTGGCTAGATCTGCTTCCACCTCCATGAAGACCTCAGATTATCACCTTTCCGTGTGCACTCCCTAAATCTGGTATGACCTCTGGACCTTTGTTTTCACCTCTCATGAGCTATACTTAATCCATGTGTTGTATGGGAACAGGACACAGCAGATATAGTACTTTACATTCAGACCTCTCTGGGTGATGTGTGACCTCAGGCAAATTAGCTTCTGAGCCTCTTTTCCTTATCTGATAAAAGGAAATAATGCTTTAAAATTTTTTTTTATTTTAGTATAATTGACACAATGTTACATTAGTTTCAGGTGTACAACACAGTGATTCAATGAGTTTATACATTATGCCATGGGGAGATAACACTTTTCAAAGTTGTTACGCAGAATAAATGAGATTGTGTATATAAAGCACCTGGCACACAGTAGGTATTCTAGTAGTAGTGGCTGGATTCTTATTCTTATGTGAGCTAGTTCTCAGTAAGTATCCATTGGACTGAATAGAATCAATGAGCAGCTTGACACTAATATTGGTAGGCAGTTCTTGCTTCCTGCATCCCAGCTGGCTCTCGACTTGGGACCTATTAGATACACAATCCGGCTCTGAGCCAGAGACCCAGTGATGTTCAAGAGGTCTCCAGCCAACTATGATAATACAGTGGTCTTCCCATCCACCATGTGCCAGGCAGTGGTAAGTGCTGGACAGACCGATATGAATGGGAAGTAGCCCCTGTCTGTGGGAAGTTCACAATTTATGAGGGCTAGAGGAGAGAATGGGGAAGATAGACACAGGAACAATTAACCACAATGAGATGTGAGAAATGCTATAATACCATTGCGCAAAGTGGTTTAGGGGCACCAAGGAGTTAGGGAATCATTCTGCCTGTGAGGTTTAGGAATGGCTTCTCAGAGGAGGTGACATTTGAAGTGGGTCTTGAAGTAGCTGTAAGACTACCAGCAGTGAAGTGGGGAAAGCACTCAGGCAGAGAAGGCCTGGAGGAATGCTAGTTGATGACTCCTCTAGGAAGCTTTCCCTCAATCCTCCAAGGTAGACTGTTTCATTACCTGTGTCTGGTTTTGTCATAGCCCCTTAAAAAATTATAATAAAATATTCTGGTGACTTGAATGTATGCTTTTCAAGGAGAGGATTATGTTTGAGCCATCTTGGACCCTAACATGAAGCACAGTCCTTGGCTTGCAGTAAGGACTCAGCTGTTTGAGAGTTGAACTGTACTCTTACCCAACTCATTTCTTGTGTCTATTAGAGAATAAAACATATATCACTAATAACTAAATAAACTTAATTTAATGTACTGCCCTTCCTGTATTTTTTAGAGTATCAGATGACTCTTTTCCAAAGGCATGAATCTCTAATGATGGGATTTCATATACTGTTATCAGTTCAATTTTTCAGATGTTTGGGTTATCTTTTTTTTTATATTTCACTAAGTAACACCCCTTAACCATTAAGCTTGTAGTGTATGTATAATTTTAAAAACCAACCACTTAAAAAACATGTTGTGAGTACCTAATACATGCAGGGTATTATGCTAAGCACTCATGGATAAAGAAGATTCGAGAATAAATAAAACCCAAGTTATGCCCTTAAGAAGACAGCTCATAAACATGTGAACACATAACCAGCAATAGCACAGCAGTCTGTGAATGACCAGAAAGTGGAGCAGGCAGTGAGTGTTAAAAGAGCCAGACGAAGAAAGAATCTCTGAGGTATGAGAGAATTTCACAGGGGAGGTAGGGCTCAGTCCGTATGAAATGGGTGGAATTCAGATACCCAGGACGTGGTGGAGAAAGCAATCAAGACAGAGAGGATAGGAAAAGCAAAGACAGGGAAGCTGAAGGATAAGTGATGAGAATGTATTGCTCTATTCCTTGAAGGCAAAGACCTCACCTGTGTTATCACTATATTTTTTGAACTTCAGAATACTCCTGGCCTCAAGTATGCCCTTAAATATTTGTAAGGAGGCTCTGCAGGCTGGACTTGTGTACATGTTTATGTTGTTAGTGTCTACCCAGGTTTCTTTTTAGATGGCAAGCACCTCAAGGTGAGGGATTCTTCTTCTGCTTCTCTCAAAATGTTCTACAAAGCCTGATATAATATCTAACACACAATTAGTGTCCCAGTCTTGGGTGCTAGACTAGAATATTCCCAAAGAACTCCTTAGGTTTAGATTCCTTCATTGATACAATGGAAGCCTACAAGACCATTGAAAAATATTTATCAAATAGTCCATGAATTTATTGTTATTTTCTGGTAGGTTTTAATAAGAATATTATTCTTATGGAAAAACAGACTATTTTCTTATAATTGGGAATGTGTCATCATTAATCAGTTGTATATGAGCAGAAGATTTTGATTAGTTGGCACAACTGTAAATCACATCTGCTTAAACTAGTATTTTCCATATTCCTCTGAGTCCTTGCTGAGAAGTGTCGGTGCAGCATGCAAAGACACTTGCTTGTAAGTGGGCTTGTGTTTTTAAGGAGCCATATGAAAATCTTTCCTTTTTTTTTTTTTTAAAGATTTTATTTATTTATTTGACAGAGAGAGACACAGCAAGAGAGGGAACACAAGCAGGGGGAGTGGGAGAGGGAGAAGCAGGCTTCCCGCTGAGCAGGAAGCCTGATGCGGGGCTCGATCCCAGGACCCTGAGATCAGGGCCCCAGCTGAAGGCAGACGCTTAACAACTGAGCCACCCAGGTGCCCCATGAAAATCTTTCCTTTATCCTTACCTGTGAATCCAGGTTCCAGATGCAGGAAGAATATAGCACTTTTCAGTCTATCTTATGTCCTGCCTTTTCTCTGGAATTGAAAGGGAAGCAGGGCTTGGAAATTCTACAAAATATACAATTCTGGCACAGTTCAGGCTTTTTCTCTCTATCTCCCTCTGAGACCAACTGGCCATTCCCATCTCTAGGTAGAAGGCATTTCTCCCAGAGCAATTGGTGGAAGGGTCTCCCCCAACCTTTCTGAATCACTCAGGGTCCAACTAAGCCAAATGTCAGAATTTCAGAGGTCTTTCCCAGTTTTAGAAGCCCGGGGCTCTATAAGGCCTGTCCTTGCGTAATCTTTATCTTCCCACTGAATTGTAAACACAGGCACACATCTGGCAACTGCAGATGAAAGAATCCTGCTAAAATCAGGAACCAATTTAAATGCTTTATCACCTCTCTGATTTCTCTCTTCCCCTGAACAACAATGCGGCAGAGAATGCTCACAGGGAGAAAGGCAGGCAGAGCTCAAAAACAGAGCTTAAAGAAAGGCCGGCACACCAAGCCACCTGACCAAACACTTATTGTCCAGGTGTGCTCTCAAACAAGGAAGTTTGCTAGAACATGCCACCTTTGGCCCTTGCTTGCTTCTCGTGATCAGGGGACCCCATTCAGGCCCACCTGCCCTAAAGAGATGGAGAAAGAATTTGGAATTCAGAAACTCTAAGTTCCATCACTACTTGGCTTTGTGATTTTCAACAAGTTGCTCAGCTCTCTGGGCCTCTCATGTAAACAGGGAGGGACAGGTGTGCCTTGGGCCTCTCATGAGATAATATGGGAACACTTTGAAAGTGAAAAGGTTAACCAGAAAAGGCATCAATATTGCTTTCCACGCTCAAGTTACCTGTCATATGGAGAACGCAATTGAATTGAGTTTGTCACCTTCATTCAGGTAGCCCTTCTTGATAATCAACCCTGAGGATACCTTCCTCCTCCACCTCTGGATAGAGGACAGCTCTGTCCCTGACATTGAATTCTCCAAAGTTAGCCATGTCAGCTGGGCCAGTTTGCTATGATTAGGAATCACACAAATATAAGTTTAATTACTAAATCTACGTCATGGTAACTGTGTAACTTTGAACAGATCACTTACAGCCTCAGTTTTCTCATCTGTAGAAGAATGGCATGATGATCACAATGACCTTGAAGGGCTATTATGAAGACTAAATAAGATCAAGTCTATGAGTGTATTTTATAAGCAGTAAATCACTGTGCAAATGTTAGCTATTAATATTCTGACGCCAGGGGCATCACAGAACTCGCCAGCACCACAACTAAAATATAAAAAAGGACTCTCCCCACACATACTTATCCTAAAGTTACACACCCAAGAGAATTCATGGAAAGCATGAGATGGATTCTCTGCAGTTACTCCCAGGCTTAGTCATACCTGCTAAAATATATGCAACAATCACTTCAACTAATGGCTTCTACCTTGCTGGGTGACCTTGAACAATGCACTTCTCTCTTCAGGCTTTCATTTCCTGGCCTGGAAAATGAGCTGGGTGATCCCCAAGGTCTAGTGTTGTGAGATTCTGTGAGTAGAGCCCCCAGGGGGAAATAAGCACCCGATGTCACCAGGCTGAGCCAGGGAATACAGGGGCTGGGTCTGGGGAGCAAACACTGAGCATGGCTTTAGGGAGAGAGAGAGAGAGAAGCAGAGGCACCCAGGAGAAACAGGTGCATGAATTCTAATTCCAAGTCTTCCCGTGACTTAAAGGAGTCAATGATGGTCCCCTTGCCAAGTTTCCATTTCTCTGGCAATATTGGGGACACAATAATGACTACAACTGATTAGATGCTGACCACATGCAAGAAATTGCCCATGTGTTATCTCATTTAATCTCCCTCAAGGGAGGTGTTAAATATCCCCTTTTTACCATTGAAGCAATTGGACTTCAAAGACGTTATACTAACACAACATCTTATAACTAAAAAATTGCAGAGCTGGAAGGCAGGTTTGGTTGCTTACAAAGCCCATGAGACTCCCCATTAGAGTATACTGGCAGGCCCCTTAGAAAGGTGCCATTCATCAGCAGTTGCCTAATAAATACATTTCATTGGAAGCCACAGAAGAAATAAGGTGCCTTCCTGGGCTCTCCTCAGCTTCCCTGTCATCTCCCTTTGCCCCAAATCCTGCAGACACAGGAGGTTTGGCATCCTGTATAAACATTCCTGCCCCCAGGAACAAGCTAGCTTCAAGCAAAAAGAATCAAGCTTATGAGACACTCCTCCCCCCATACACCCTACTCCTACTCCCACCCAGTTTGGACCACAGTTCCCCACAGAGCTGCTTTGGCCTCTTGTGGGATGCGGGTATGTTGACTGTTGCCATGGTGATAGAGGAACCTTACTGTCACGCACACAGGAGCAGCACAGAGTGGGTCTCCCCTCCCTGGGAAACTCAGAGGATTCATCAGAGGTTGTTTTCTAGTTGCTTCCTCATGCCACTTCATGGATAAGTGAAAGAGCATCCTTTCCACTTAGCATTCAACCCACCCTAGGGACAGTGCTGAGCTTTCTGTACCGAGTGGGTGTAGAAGGTAACTCCCTCCCTCTACTTCTGTTACAGTTCCTCTTCAAGGAGGCTCCTTCCAGGTGGTAGGAAGAGATATTTACAAGATGCCAGTGAATGAGCTGTTGTGTTTATAATCTCTGCTTCGCTTAGATTGTGAACCAATTTGATTTTTAGTGTCAGACCCGTATGGGTTTATCCTCTGCCTCAGCTGCTTATTAGCAAAGCAATCTCCTGAAATTTCTTTAGTGAGACTCAGTTTATTTATCTGTAAAGTGGGGTTAATCGTTCTTTGCAGAATTTTTTAAGAAAATTAAGTGAGATCATTTATAAACAGTGCTCAATACAATGTCTGCCACATATTCATGACAGCAATTATTTTAAAGAAAGAAATATAATGAAACAGATGTTCTGATTTGGAGACAAATATTTGAATCCCTGGTTCACCACTTAATAGCTTAATAGCTATGTAATATTCTGAAGTCAATTTCATTTTGAGTCTCAGTATCCTCAGGTGTAAAAGGAAGAGGTCATAGAGAATCATAGGCTCAAAACCTATGATTTCTAAGTGAATATTTATTTTGAAGATGTGGTTATAATCTCTGAGGATTTGTGTGAAAAAGACATCCACCTCTTTATTGGTGAAAGGCCATAAGGAATCAATGGCATAACTTCTTAATGTATCCATACACTGAGAAGAATCTTTTCCCCACCCCCATCCTCGACACCACATTGTATGAGTTCCTGCACAGCTGTCCCCAGGGAAAGGTTCCTTAGTGCCAGGACCAGCTCTGAGCAGATGGCCCCATTTCTTCTCTCGAAAACAGCCAGCTCCGGGGATCGGAGCAAAACAGAGTCATAGTCCAAGGTCGAACACTTGACTGTTGTTTTAATGAGTGTGATTCAGCCTGAAAGCCCATCAGCACTTTCTCTCCATCCCCTCCCTTGAGTCCCAGAGTCTGCAGGACTCTGCCAGAGCTGGAGGCCTTCTGGAGAACTGAACTGGCTGGCTTGCCTGTCGCCTTTTCCTGATCAGGAGTGGGTCCATTTTCCTATTCCTTGGTTTTTATCCTCTCCCTACACTGCCAGTGTCAATAGAATGTCTTTTCTCATCTCCAAAATAGCTCTGGTCCATTTGAAGCAAGCTAGCAGTAGGCTTTCTGCCAGCATTCTCATTTCTTGGAGGATGGAAGGCATTCCCCCATCCAATTATCTAAAAGTCCCTTTGCCTGATGATTCAGCCAACCCCTCCATCATGATCCAGTCTTGGGTATCCTAAAGTCACCTTGAACAAATCAATTGTAATGATTGTTTCACACATTGCCTTGAATTCTTACAACTCTACAAGGTAAGAATCATGCTCTCACTTAAACAAATGAGGAAACAGAGGCTCTGAGAGGGGAAGTGACTTCCCCAAGGCCACACAGCCTGTCACAGAAGAGCTGAGATTCAAACTCTAATTGACAATTTTAGGAGGAAGAGTTGAACACTCACTGGCCACTTGCTTTTCCTACAAGCCACAGTGAGCACTTTGGAAAGTGCTCAGGACTAGAGAGCATGGCAGCCGACGGTTCCAGAAAATTATCCCATATGTCATCTCTAGTGTGCCTCCAAGCCTTTGCCCAAGCTGCTCCCTCTGCTTGGGATACCCTTCCCCATGCCTTGCAACACGGTGCAGTGGAACACCTGGTAACAAGCTTTGCAGTAGACAGAGCTATTTTAGAATCCTGACGGTACCATTTGCAGATCTATGATCTCAGGTAATTTATCTAACCTCCCTGATGTTTTCTTCTTCTGTAGAGTACGACTATTTACTTCATCATGTTGTCATGAGGATTCGAGCTAAAAGGACTTCGCATGGTGCCTGGTAGTTAGCAGGTGCTCATGACTATAACCAGTCTTTCCAAATGTAGCTCATGCACCACCACATCTGTGAAGCCCTCCCTGCCTATGCCCCCCATCTCCATGCCCTAACATTCATTCATTTTTTTTCTTTCTTCATTCAGCAAATACTTAAAATACATAAATAACTCAATTGTAGTACTCAGCCCATGGTATTGTAATTATTGGGTCATGTTCTGTTTCCTTCATTAAACTGAGATCTTTCTGAGGGCAGAGATCTCAACCAAGTCATCTCTGAATCCAGAATGCCTCATCCAGGGCCTGGCAGGAGGAAGGACGGGCAGAAGAAAGATGAAAGAATAAAAGGCAGAAGGAGGGGCGCCTGGGTGGCTCAGCCCCAGTGTCCTGGGATCGAGCCCCGCATCAGGCTCCCTGCTCCGCGGGTAGCCTACTTCTCCCTCTCCCACTCCCCCTGCTTGTGTTCCCTCTCTTGCTGTCTCTCTCTCTGTCAAATAAATAAAAACTAAAAAAACTTTAAAAAATAAAAGGCAGAAGGAAAAGAAAAGAAGGCCAAAGACTGCTTACGAAACCTGCTCAAAAAAAAAAACAAAAAACACCTCTCAGTATCCAGACAGGAAAAACACCTGGTTCTCCCCCAGCCTATTCTGCAAAAGCCTCCCAATTCCTCCATTGACAGGAGCCAACAACAGGATGGGAATATCAATGACTGTCTGAATAGAAAGCCTCAGATGAGCCCCGCACGGAGAGCGGAGACAGGCAAGTGGTGAGTGCTAAGGCGCAGCTGCGGGAAGGAAAATTCCGTCTGTGCAGCCGCCGGGGATAGACAGCCGCTGGGGCCTGGCAACAGCTCCGGCTGTGGACCGAGCTCCGCCCACCTCCAGCGACGGCGGCTGCATCCCGGCAACGACTTGGCCTGGCAGGTGATGAAGGCAGCTACCTAATCAGAAGGAAGGCGTGAGGCTTGCCCAGGTGAGGGCCTGAGCCCTATAGCTCTACAGAGCTGGAGCTTGGAGCCCCAAGCCTTGGGCAAAAATACCAGGGAGAAGATGAAGGTCTTCTTTCTCCCTGCTCCCCAAACCGTGCCCCTGCCCACCACCAAATCATCTGAGGGCCTTTTAAAAATCCCATTCTAGGGGCGCCAGGGTGGCTCCAGTCAATTAAGCATGGGACTCTTGGTGTATGTGTTACATTTATGAATTTAGACTTCCTATGGTTGCTTCTACGGGCATACTTCCATCTTCTGATACTTGACTATAAGCGTATAAAGGTGACTTCTATTAGAAGATAGAATCAGTGCTCAAACTAGAATAACTCAAATAATGAGCAAGGGCAGGATGGAAAAAACTTATAAGAATAGTTTGGTTGTGTGATACTTGTTTGGGATTATTTCTGCAATTGTAATCAGTGTCATATAACACATGTTCCTGTTTCATAATGTGAACTCTACTCTGGAAAACACTTTCAGTGTTAAATCAACCAACTGATCCTCCTTGGTGTGAAGAAATAGTAGGAAGATTCCTACTGAAATGTTCTATTGTAGTATGCAATAAAATATTCAAATACTCAAAAAAATAAAAAAGCATCTGACTCTTGATCTCAGCTCAAGTCTTGATCTCAGGGTCATGAGTTCAAGGCCCATGTTGGGCTCCACACTGGGTGGATAGAAAAAAAAAAAAATCCCATTCTAATCCAGCATCCTTTCTCCAAATTGCTCATCTCCTAGCCTTCCTTGAACTGGTCTGCAATCATCTGCAACTGCTTTCTAGGCCCAAAAGAAGGCACGCTGTCATACTTCTGTGCCTTTACTGATGTTCTTCCCTCTTCTGGGAATGCATTCTGTGTATGCTTTGCTCTGTTGGGTCAGTTTCGCAGAAGCAGACCCTGAAACTAGGATTTGAGGGCAAATAGTTTGCTCAGAGGTGATTCCCAGGAAGCCCCAGTGGGGACATGGACAAGTGAGACCAGGAAGAGAAGAAAGCCAGGAAAAGGTACATTACTGAGCAGGTTACCACTTTGGGTGGCTGGGGTCCAAACCTACTCAGCAACCCTGGTAGATATTGTAAAGCATATCTTGGAGTTATGCCACTCAACAGGTGAGAAAACTAGGGCAATTATCTGCCAAATCCCACTCAAGATTGGTGAGTACTACTCCTGGGAGCATTATTGCCCCCACCAACCTGCAAGAGCCAGACATATCTCTTCACCAAAGCTAGTGCTTAAGTAGAGAGTTACAGGCTACTAGTACCACCTGCTACCCTTGTCAAACTACTTCTTATCTTTCAAGGCTCAGCTCAAAAGCCAATACTGCTAAGCCCAAATAAATATCACAACCCCCTTCTCTGCATTCCCAGAGCATGTTGATCTTAACTCCATTGAGTATTTAAGCCAGTGCATTACAGTGAGTTTCTGCCTACTGTTCCCACTTGACCGTGAGCTCCTCTAGGACAAGAATTGTGACTTTATTCATTTGTGTCCAGAGCTCCAGCACAGGATGGCACATAGATAGCAGGTGCTCATTAAATATTAATGGTGGTTAAGCATGCTAATGAACATCAATAAATTCCAATGCCAGCCCAAGATTCCATTTTTCTGGGAGGACACTATTGCCTTTTGTGATTTGAAGAGAAAATCATGTCACATCTTTAGAAAGTGTAATACTGAATGCTCCATCAATTTCCTCAAGGTGACCAGTTGTCAGGACACCAAAGAAAAATCTATCTAAAGAGTCTCAGCTTGAAGCAGCATAAGTTTTAATTTGCCATATTCTGCCCTGATGTGGACAGACACCTTACAGTGGATGAAAAGGCATTCGATTCATACAGATTTATAGTTGTTTATAACATATATAACATCATCAACCTGTTTTAGTATCCATGGCACCCATTCTAGAAGGTCTTAGGGTAAATGGATAGGGCATTCCCTGGGCCAGAACCTTCAGAGGCCACCTCTGTCTCAAGTGGTCTAGGTTTTGCCTGCAAGCTGGCAGCAAGAACTGGAACCCAATTCAAACCAGATATGATGTTTCTCAAGATAGCTTGAGGCAATACTGCCACAGTGGAGATTTTAAATTGTTGCCAAAAGAACATCCAGTTAGAAAACACAGAGGAAGGGAACAAATATTTATAATAGCAATAAAAAAGATAGATTATCCATCAGTAAACTTAAAAAAATGTATTCAAATTCTATTTGAAAAAAATTAGTGTTACTAAGGGACACCAAAGTACACTTAAAAAAAGAAAGCTATATCTTCTTCTTGGGTAGGAAGACTCAACATCATAAAGATGTCATTTCTCCCTAAATTTATCTGTAAATTTAATGTAATTCCAATAGGAAAGATACTGACAGATTTTGGGGGGGGAACTAGACAAGCTGACTTTGAAATTAATATAGAAAGTAAGCAAGCAGAGGGGTGCCTGGTTCAGTCAGTAAAGCATGCGACTCTTGATCTCAGGGTCATAAGTTTCAGCCCCACATTGGGTGTAGAGATTACTTAAAAATAAAATCTTAAAAAAGAAAGAAAAGAAAAGAAACAAGCAGGAATAGCTAGGAGAATTCTGAAAAGGAAGAGTAGCAAGAGAATGACTGGCTCTACCAGGTATTAAAACACGGTATTGAGCTACAGTAATTTAAACAATGTGGTACTCACACATCAAGAGACAGATCAATAGGGATGCCTGGGGGGGTCAGTTGGTTAAACATCGGCCTTTGGCTCAGATCATGATCTCAGGGTCCTGGGATCGAGTCCCGCATCAGGCTTCTTACTCACGGGGGAGCCTGCTTCTCCCTCTGCCTGCCACTCCCTCTGCTTGTGCACTCTCTCGCTCTGTCAAATATTTAAAATATTTTTTAAAAAATTAAAAAAAAAGAGACAGGTCAATAAACAGAAAACTCAGAAATAAGCTATATATATCCAGAAATCTAGTATAGAATAAATGTGGCATTTCAACGCAGTGGGGAACAAGATTATTCAACAAACATTGTTGGAATAACTTGAAAGTTATCAAGCTAAATTGGATCCATATCTCACACATTACATCAAAAATTTCTCAGATGGATCAAAACCAAAACAGTAATAGAAGAAAACGTAGGGTATTTTGTTTTATAATCTTGGAGTAAGGAATAGCTGTCTAAGGATGACATATCTCCGTCATAAAATTTTAAAAATTGATAAATTAGTCTGCCAAAACATTTCTCCATGGAAAAAAATCTTCAATATTCAAAAGGCAAAAAGAGAAACTGGGAAAAATACTGGCAATTCGTACTACAGGCATAGGACTAATTCCCTTATAATAAAAGCTTCTACATATTAGTAAGAAAAAAAAAACAATTCTATAGCAAATAGGTAATAACATGAAAGAAAGAAAATACAAATGATTTCTAAACCTCATGCATTTTAAACAACAAAAATTCAGCTGAGTAAATTTCAAGATCAAATTAGCTTTATTCAACGACTCATGGATAAGGCAGCATACTATCAAGCAATAGAACGAGGCTCTGCTAAACTGTAGAAAAGGAAAAGATTTTTTAAGTTTTTATTTAAATTCCAGTTAGTTAACATACAGTTGTAATTTTGTTTCAGGTGTAAAATTTAGTGATTCAACACGTACATACATCACCTGGGGCTCATCACAAGTGCCCTCCTTAATCTACCCATCCCCCCATCCATCTCCCCTCTGATAACCATCAGTTTGTTCTTTTTTTTTTTTTTTTTAGACAGAGAGCATGAGAAGGAGGAGGGTCAGAGGGAGAAGCAGACTCCCTGCCGAGCAGGGAGCCCGATGCGGGACTCGATCCCGGGACTCCAGGATCATGACCCGAGCCGAAGGCAGTCGCTTAACCAACTGAGCCACCCAGGCGCCCCACCATCAGTTTGTTGTTTATGGTTAAGAGTCTGTTTCTTGGTTTGTCTCTCTCTCTCTCCCCCCTTTTTTTCCCCTTTGCTCATTTGTTTTGTTTCTTAAATTCCACACATGAGTGAAATCATATGGTATTTGTTTCTCTGACCGACTTATTCCACTTAGCATTATACATTCTAGCTCCATCCATGTGTTGCAAATGGCAAGATTTCATTCTTTTTTATGGCTGAGTAATATTCCATATATATATGGAATATATATATTGAATATTGAATATATATCGAACATATATATATGAATACATATATATATATCCACATCTTCTTTATCTATTCATCAATCGATGGACACTTGGGCTATTTCCATAATTTGGCTCTCATAGACAATGCTGCTATAAACATTGGGGCACATGTATCCCTTTGAATTAGTATCTTGGTATTCTTTGGGTAAATACCCAGTAGTAAGATTGTTGGATAATAGGGTAATTCCATGTTTAACTTTTTGAGGAACCTCCATACTGTTTAAGGAAAAGTTTTTAAAGGCAGAAAGGGGGCAGAAAGAAGAAATTATTAGCAAAGAATCCATTGTTTCAGGCAAGGTCACCCTCCTAAGGGGAATGAAAGGGGTCTATTGGGCAGATTATCTCACTAGTCCTGACCAGGTGATTCCACGTTGACTGGTTAAAGGTTACATTCCTGGGGCACCTGGCTGACTCGGTTGGTAGAGTATGTGATGCTTGATCTCAGGGTTATGAGTTCAAGCCCCACATTGGGTATAGAGATTACTTCAATCAATCAATCAATCAATCAATCAATCTTTTTTTAAAAAAAATTACATTCTTGGAGGATTGAAACTGCAACTAGATTAGGTATTAAGTCTTGGTTTGCTGACATGGGATCTAGCACAAGTGGCTCCATTTTGGATCTGCTGTCTTTTTAACATGCTTAGTAAAATAACTGGGTGATGGGAAATAACTGTATGCTCTTTGTATCTCTAAATTTTATGCCATCTGCCTATATTACTTAGTTTTCAAAAAAAATTCAAGTTAAAAAAAAGAACAAAGTTATTTTTTAGTGATAATCAATATGACCCTGGGTACTAGCTGAATGGGTAACTGTGGGCATTGAAGGGATATGTGTAAAAACAAATAAAGTTGGTAACTAAGGGAGTTAAAAGCAGGGTGGGGGGAGCTTAGTGAGGTGACCAATCA
>NC_138369.1:45608814-45625955 GCF_054177405.1 Leptonychotes weddellii | reverse complement strand
CACGTCCTACCTTCCAGAAAGTGGTCGCTTTTCTGTTCAGAGAGTTGTTGCTATTCTTTCTTCGATCTCCTATTGAGTTTGTAGGTGTTCAGAATGGTTTGATCCCTATCCAGCTGAATTCCTGAGAGGAGACGAAATCCAGGTCTCCTACTCCTCCGCCATCTTGCTCCGCCCCCCTCCATATTCTTTTCATAGCAGAAGGCTGTTTATCTCCAGTTTTTATCTGAATCAACTCATTCTTCTTTCCCATCATGGCCCTGTAACAACAGGAGACAACTATATCCAAGGTTTGAGGGATTATGTCAAACCCTTGGTTTCACCAACTACATAAATGCCTGCTAGTGGTCAGGGCCTTAACTATTTTGTCAGGCTTTTCTCTTTGATCAGCTGTGTCAATAGGTCTATCACTTAGGTTTATCACACATATAGGTCTGTCCCAAGCTGAACCACAATCTAAGGTAAGACGTCTTATGAGGGATTTCACCCATGAGTTTAATTGGGGAAATTCCCAATTAATATCTTTCACTAGGTTCCTCAGAGGAGGAATCACCCTCTTTCCAGTCTGTGTCGTTGGTAAAATAGCTCCCATTATCTCTTTTAAAATCTGAAGCTCTGTTTAAATGTGCTCTTTAAAGCAATGCTCTGATAAACTCAGATCTATAACTGAAAGCCTTCCAGCTTAAAAAAAAAAAATGGTAACAACTTCTAAACCAGCTGTCGGAAAATGTGGTGATTGGAGAAAAATTAGTTTGAAGCATCAATGTGATCACACCATTATGTAAACTATTTCTCCTTCTGCTTCACCCAGAGGTGACAAAGGACCCCTCTAGAAAAAGTGTGTGGTTGAGACTTCTCTGGCCAAACAAGAATGCTAAGAAGGACAACTGAGGCTGTTCCACTAATGATCCCTAAGAGGAGAGGAATGTGAACCAGAGAAGCTGCTGGGAATTGAGAAGTCTCTGTAAGAATGCTTAATGTCAACTTTATTTGAAGCATGTCCAGCATGGATAAGCTCTAGGAGGATTTAATGCTAGAACAGACTCAGAGTGTTTCAAAAATATCATCTACACAGCAGCCAAATCAATTCTCAGTTCTGGCCCTTCCTCTCTTGCCCCACCTGACAGCAACTCATGTTAAAAACTAAAACTGGGTAGTGGGGGTGGAGAAACTTGCTCAGGGTCAGAAAATAAGGAAGTGTCAGATTCAGGGCTTTTTCTCCAAGCTCTTTGTAACTCTGCCGTATATCTACATTGTATTTGTAGGCGATCTTAGTGAGAGAAATCAGGTCTGCTTAATGTTGTCTTTATCTCTATTCAAAACAAAAATTTATCATTGACTCTAAGAGTCCCCTTTTAGTCTAAATCAGTTCTTCAACAGAGTAATTTGAGGGAAGACTGGGTAACACAGTTGATTAAGAATCCGACTCTTGGTTTTGGCTCAGGAGGTGATCTCAAGGTCGTGAGATCAAGCCCCATGTCGGGGTCCACGCTCAGCACAGAGTCTGCTTAAGTTTCTCTCTCTCTCAAATAAATAAATAAATCTTTAAAAAAAAAAGTAGTTTGAGAGATTTGTCATTCAGGTTCTCAGACCCCCTATTTTTCATCTTATTCCTTATTCCTTTTCTTTTGCCCTAAGACTCATCTCAGTCTGCTCCTGTTCCCCCCACCCCTTGGTTCCCTCTCCCCAGTTAAAACCTCTCTCAAGGAAAGGGTGTGCACACATCCACTTCAGAATGCTTGAGCAACTGAATTTTAACAAAGATATAAGAATGGCCTAACTCAGAGGAATTAATATTTAATGGTAGAACCTCAGAGACCATCTAATGGGGGGAAGCATATCTTGGGGAAAACAGTCTTCCCAGGGCTTTCAAAGTCATCCCAAAAAGGAATCACTTATATGCATTATAAATCAGATCCATTTCACTAACTTTATAGATTTGGCCGGTTGCAGTAAAAGGCAGTGTGGTGCATCATCAGAAACCACACTAGACCAGGAATCACCTGAACTTTGCTTTCCTCCTACGTAAGCTTCAGAAGATGTACCTTATATTCCCTTGTTTGACATTCTAGAATTCAGAGCTAGATTTTTCCAGGATCATAGTTCTGCAAGCAGTCAGACCAGGATGAATGTGTCATTTCTGTCACTTATCATCTGAAACAACTTGACGAATCACTGAACCTCGCTAAACCTTGTTTTCACCATCTGTATAATGGGAATTAAAATTACCTACCTCAGGGGTTGCCTGAGTGACTCAGTTGGTTAAGCAACTGCCTTCGGCTCAGGTCATGATCCTGGAGTCCCAGGATTGAGTCCCTATTGGACTCCCTGCTCGGCGGGGATTCTGCTTCTCCCTCTGACCCTCCCCCCTCTCATGTGCTCTCTCTCTCATTCTCTCTCTCTCAAATAAATAAATAAAATCTTTATTTTTTTTTAAAGATTTTTTATTTATTTATTTGACAGAGAGAGACACAGCAAGAGAGGGAACACAAGCAGGGGGAGTGGGAGAGGGAGAAGCAGGCTTCCCGCCGAGCAGGGAGCCTGATGCGGGGCTCGATCCCAGGATCCCGGGATCATGACCCAAGCCAAAGGCAGACTCCCAGTGACTGAGCCACCCAGGCGCCCAATAAATAAAATCTTTAAAAAAAATTACCTACCTCAGTATTACACTAAGTGAAATAAGTCAGTCAGAGAAAATCAAATACTGTATGATTTAACTTATAGGTGGAATTTTTAAAAAATGAAACAAACAAAACAAAACTGGTAGTTAATAGGGAACAGCTAGAGGTTGCCAGAGGGGAGGGGGCATGGAGGAGCAGGCAAATGGGTGAAGGGGATCAAGAGGTACAAACTTCCAGATATAAAAATAAATAAATCATGGGGATATAAAGTACAGCATGATGACTATAGTCAATAACATTGTAGTGCAAATTTAAAGTTGCCAAGAAAGGAAATCTTACAAAGTTCTCATCACAGGAAAAAATTTCTTAACTTTGTATGGCAACAAATGGTAACTAGACTTATTGTGGTGATCATTTCTCAGTGTAGACAAACGTCGAATTATTATGTTGTCCACCTGAAACTAATACATTGTTAAATGTCACTTATACTTCAATAAAAATAAAATAAAATAAATGTACAATCAATAAAAAATAAAATAAAATAAACATACATATCTCAGAGCGTGGTGAGAAATTCAACAAGGTGTGTGGTACATGAAAGAGCTCAGTAAGTTTTAACTATTATCATCATTGCTTCCTGTTAAAGGGTGATCAGTTCTTCCTCAGCCAGTGGCCTGTCACCAGGTAGCTGGATATTCTTTCTGGGGATGAATCTTCCTTTAGTTTTACTGAATTCTCCAACCTGACTTCAGAGAGAAAATTATGTCCAAAACAATTAGAAGTCTTTTGAGAAGAAGGAAAATGATTTCTTTCTTAAACAAATGTAACTTTAATATTCTAATTTCTCACCCTAGCACTTATGAGTCACTGAAATTAATTGGGTTCAGTATTGAAAGAAGCACATTATCCGCCTTATGTTTTCATAATCAGCTCCCTGGAAACTATTTTTAAACAGAAATCAGCATTATACCATGATTAGTTCTTAAATTAACAAGGAGCAAAAAATACCATATTTTATTAAGTCTTTGTGGGAATGCTGTTGGATTCCAGCAGCTGAACAGTTTGTAACAATTCAGCATGGATCACACCCGAGAAACTATTCAACTGAAAAGTGTATATTTTATTCATCAAAAGTTAAATATGTTTATCATATTTTAAAATACCTCCTTACTTACCTGGTCTCCTTACAGTATCATCAATTTCTTTTCTATCCCCTCTTCAATGCACAATTAAGTGCAAGTTCTTTATAAGAAATGTAGATCCATGGGACTCCTGGGTGGCTAAGTGGCTGCCTTCAGCTCAGATCATGATCCCAGGGTCCTGGGATGGAGTCCTACATCAGGCTCCTTGCTCAGCAGGGAGCCTCCTTCTCCCTCTGCCTGCCATTCTCCCTGCTTGTGCTCTCTCTCTCTCTGACAAATAAATAAATAAAATCTTAAAAAAAAGAAAGAAAGAAATGTAGATCCGAGAAAAGAAAATCCCCCAACTCTGCCGTCTAGTTACCCAAACCAGAAACTTAGAAATTCATCCTTGATTTTACCACATATCAAAACCATTGTCTAATCTTGTCAATTCCATCTCCTTCATAGCTCTAGAATCTGGAACCTCTCCATCCCACTGCCACTAACCTAAGATGAAGCCCTCATCCTCTCTGACTTAGGTCCTTGCTATTCCAAATGTGATCCTGGACCAGCAGCATTTGCATCACTTAAGAACTTGTTACAAGTTAGCCCACCCTCTTCTGCCTGAAGCTGACACCAACACAAAAGAAAGCAGATCCAAAGAACAGAGATAGGTTCCCAACAATATTGAGCATCTTGAATCAAGGTATGCCTGAAGCCAGTGTTATTCTTAGATCTAATGGATTGATTCTTTCTCATTTAAGCCAGTAGGAGTCAGATTTCTATTTACATCCTAGAGTCATGACTAACACAGGCAAGAAGTCTCACTGGGGAATCCAGGGGGTCTCTCTCATCTTCTCCTCCATAGCCTCTTTCTTTGTGTTGCCTCATTCTTTCTCTTTACAGAATTTTTGCCTTTGTGTGTACCTAACCATTAATGACCACCCCATAGCTCCCAACTTTACATGTCTTCATTTTGAGTGACCAGTAGAGAGTATCAAGCATCTCAAATCCAATTCCCAATTTCTGGGAGAGAGAATCTGAGTGATTCAACCTGGATCAGATGTCCAATCCTGAGCTGAGGCTCAGGGGGCTTTGGCAATTTACATAACTCTCTTGGACCTCAATTTCTTCATCAGTAAAATGAGGGTAATAGCAGAACCTACCTGAAATTTATTGGAGGACTAAATGAGATCACACATGTAAAGTTCTAAGCATAGTACCCAGTACGTAGTAAATACAGAATAAATGGAAGCCGTGAAAATAGTGCTTCATCAGTAATTATGATGCTCTTCCTCTGTCCTTGGTGTCCTTAGATTCTGCCTAAAGTCAGGGTGTTGTTAAGGCTGTAGGGAGTGGGGGGGGTCTCAGCTATGGATAAGAGGAGATTTAAGGCAGAAAGCCAGATGGGTGATCAGAGTGGTACAAGGTTCCACCCAGGAGGCAGCCTCAGAGAGGGCCAAGAGAGTGAGGGAATATTTGAAATTCAGCCAAAACACTTCTCCCTCCAGCAAAGGGAGGCTAATTGAAATAAGCTTTTCTCCCTCAAACTGATCTTGCTGCCTTCAGAGAAATTCTCAGTCAACTCAGCCCTTCACCGGGTTTCCTCATCCTCTATTCTTTCTACTGGGCCATGCCTGATTCTACAGTGTCAAGATTCACCCATCAGTCTCACTGGCTAAACAAAATCCATTACTTCTGTGACTTTAGCCATCAGTCTGACTTCTCAAACAACTGGTACAAGCCACAAGTCACCTGATAGAACAGAGGGTAATTGTAGGGAAATTGGGCATAGGAGCTAAGTTCTGGAAAGTAGGGACAGGCTAGATTTTTAGGAGTTGGGCTTTAGGCTGTGGTCTGAGGGAGCTATTGGTGCTTGAAGGGAAGTTATGCTAAAAGATAGCCCTCTGAGTTCTCATACTTCTATTGACAAGATTGTGTCCCCCCGCCAGATTCATATGTTGAAGCTCTAAATTCCAATATGATGGTATTTGAAGATGGGGCCTTTGGGAGATAATTAGGTTTAGATGAAGTCATGAAGGTCAGACCCTCATGATGGGATTAGTTCCCTTATAAAAAGGGACTCCAGAGCACTTGCTTTCTCTCCACCATGCAAGGACATAATGAAGAGGTTGCCATCTGCAAGCCAGGAATCCAAACAATGCTGCTGGCACCCTGATCTCAAACTTCCAGCCTCCAGAACTGTGAAAAAATAAATTTCTCTTGTTTAAGCTACCCAGTCTATGATATTTTGTTATGGCAGCCTGAAATGACTAAGACATATTTTGACTCGTAATAGTTAATTTTAAGTGTCAAATTTACTGGGCCATAGGATAAACAGATATTCGGCTGAACATTATTTATAGGTGTGTCTGTATGTCATCCAGGCATTTCTGTGTGTCTGTCTAGGTATTTCTGAGATTAACATTTGAAGGAGTAGAATTAATAAAGCAGATTGTCCTCCCCAGTATGGGTAGTCCTCATCCAATCCATGGAAGGCCTGGATAGATTAAAAGTTGAGTAAAAAAGAATTCTTTCTCTCTGCCTGACTGTCTCTGAACTGGGACAATGGTCTTCTCCTGCTTTCATATTTGGACATGGACTGGAATCTACACCATCAACTCTCCTGGTCTCCAGCTTGCCAATTGCAGATCTTGGATTTCCAGGATCCAGAACTGTGAGAAATAAATTTATGCTATATAAGCCACCCAATCTGTGGTATTTTGTTATGGCTAAAGCTAAGACACATACCCAAGTTCAGATAAGTACCCAAGACACACACCTGAGCTATGACACACATCCAAGTTCAGACTACCTTTGGAGGTTCCTTTTCCCCAGTTTTACTTAAATGTGTGTACGGGGAGGGACACGGAAATAAGAGATTTCATAGCTGCATCTCTAGGGACATCCTCTATCTCATCTCCATCACAGTGGGCAGGAAAGGCATAATCCAGCCCCCAAGGAAACAAGTTTTACGGCCTGAAGCCCACATGGACCATCCAGTCTACCCCATGAAAGTCTGGGGAAGAACCAGTTACTAGGATGGGATACAGGGCCTCTTCCTCTTCTCTCCATTCATTTTGTCACTGTCTTAATCCAATCCTTCCTCAAAGTCTGCCCGGGATTCTTATAATCACCTCCTAATTTGTCTATGTGCCACCTATCTCTTCTTTCCCATCCATCCTTCACCATGCGGCTGGAAAAATCTTATCTGGTTTGTCCCTTCGTTTCTCTGTGATTAAAAACATGGGCTTTGGAGCTCAACTGCCTGGATCCACATCTCTGCTCTGCTATTTCCAGCTGCATTGCTTTAGTAAGTTACTCAGTTTCATCATCTGTAAAATGGGGTTTGTGGTGAGTTGGATGGTGACCCCTCAAAAGATATGTATGTCCATATCCTAATCCCCAGAACCTGTGAACATAATCTTACTTGGAAAAAAAAAAAGTCTTCATAGACATAATTAAGTTAAGGATCTTGGAGGGGTGGGGGGCAGATCATCCTGGATTACCTGGTGAGCCCTAAATCCAATGACAAATGTCAAAAATCAATTGACTATAAAAATAAGAGTTTATGGGACACCTGGGTGGCTCAGTTGGTTGAGCGTTGGACTCTGGCTCAGTTGGTTGAGCGTTGGACCCTGGCTCAGGTCATGATCTCAGAGGCATGAGATCAAGCCCCTATGTTGGGCTCTGTGCTCAGCAGGGAGTCTGCTTGAGATTCTCTCTCCTCCCTCCCCTTACCCCTACCCCCACTCACACACATGCTTTCGCTCTCTTTAAAATAAATAAATAAATATTTTTTTAAAAAAAATAAGGGTTTATTTTGAGATTCCCAATTCTATTCCATTGATTTATATGTCTATCCTGCATAAATCATTTTTTATTCAGATATAAGTTACATGCCATAGAATTCACCTTTCAAAGTATATAATCCAGTGGTCTTTGGCATATTCATAAAATTGTGCAATCATCTTCACTATCTATGGGCATATCTTGGAGATATTTGTGGGTTTGGTTCCACACCAACACAATAAAGCAAATACCACAATAAAGTGAGTCAAATGAATTTTTTGGTTTCCCAGTGCATGTAATAGTTATGTTTACACTATAGTCTACTCAGTGTGCAATAGCATTATGTCTAAAAAAACAATGCATATATCTTAATTAAAAATATTTTATTGCTTGGGGTGCCTGGGTGGCTCAGTCATTAAGCATCTGCCTTCAGCTCAGGTCATGATCCCAGGGTCCTGGGATCCAGCCCCACGTCAGGCTCTCTGCTCAGTGGGAAGCCTGCTTCTCCCTCTCCCACTCCCCCTGCTTGTGTTCCTTCTCTTGCTGTGTCTCTCTCTGTCAAATAAATAAATAAAATCTTTAAAAAATATATTTTATTGCTTAAGAAATGCTGACTATCATCTGAACTTTCAGCAAGTTGTAATCTTTTTGCTAGTGGAGGTTCTTACTTTGATGTTGGTGGTTGCTGACAGATCAGGGTGGTAGATGTTGAAGGCTAAGATGGCTGTAGCAATTTCTTAAAATAAGACAACAGTGGAATTTGTTACATCAAATGACTTCTCCTTTCATAAATGATTTCTCTGTAGAATGCAATGCTGTTTGACAGCATTTTACTCACAGTAGAACTTCTTTCAAAATTGGAGTCAATCCCCAAACCCCTCCACTCCTTTATCAACTAAGTTGATGTCATATTCTAAGTCCTTTGTTGTCATTTCAACCATCTTCACAGCATCTCCACGAGGAGCAGATTCCATTTCACAAAACCACTTTCTTTGCTCATCCATAAGAATCATCCATTATAGTTTTATCATGAGATTGCAGAATTCAAATATAATAATAATGAAAAAGTTTGAACTATTGTGAGAATTACCAAAACATGACACAAAGACATGAAGTGAGCAGATGCTATTGAAAAAAATGGCACCGTCTTGCCATGGTGTCTTGCTCCACACACAGGTTTGCCACTAAACCTTCAATTTGTAAAAACCCTAGTAAGTACAATAAAGTGAAGTGCAATAAAATGAGGTATACCTGTAATTCTGGAACATTTTTATCATCTGTAAATCCTTTTTGATCCTTTCTTTCCAGGCAGGAGTTTTGAGGATGGATGGGCTTTAATACCTCATTTTGTTTTGCCCCTGTAGGTAGGGTGACCTCCTCAACTTGGTTTGTCTGGGAGCTTCTGGTTTTAAAACTGAAAGTCCCACATCCCAGAACCCCCTTAGTTCTGGGCAAACTGGGATGGTTATTCTCTTTCTTTATAGGAAACACCATCAATGCCTTGCCCATATTCCTTAGCACTTGGATGTTTACCAGCCACCTTACCACTGCCAACTCCTGCATCTCTGTCTAAAGACTTTCTCCAAAGCCTTGCAAGCTTGCTCTGAACAGAACAGCAGGATGGATGGAATTAAGTCCTGCTCTACAGGAGCAGCTCTGATAGCAACTGGAACACAAATACCCCAGCTCTGTCACTTCTTGGGTGGGATAATCTAAAGGTGAGAGTTTTACATGAGCTCCTGTTGTTTCCCCAGCAAGAGAAGCTCCATTCACTCGTGATGATAGCTGGTTTGCTAACATGCCTTTTACTGCTTGCCTTCCCTTGCTGTCTCACTTCCCTACTCTTCACTCTTTATCTAAGGGTCTACTTCTGGTCAAATCCAAAGACAACCCCCTTTCCCACATCTTTGAAATAGACAACTAATGCTTTCTCAAACATATGTAAAGTGTTATGCAAATGGAACTTCCCATCTTTTCTTCCAACCAGATTGCTGCCCACAAAGCCTCCCATATAGAAATTCTGGAACTGCAACCACTTTCCTGGATAGATCTTGATACCTCCCTTTTCCAATACACACACTCCCTTACCCAGAGCCCACCTTCAGTCCATAAGCTTCTCCTAAGGCCCAGGGAAGGCCTACTTCAAAGCAGGAAACTTTTTAGTCACTGCTGGCTGGACGCCATCTGATGGCCCAGAAGCAAATCAGCACTTTATTTCTGTTCATTGTCAATGTCAGGTCCTTTTGGCAGGCAGGATCATGCCCTTGCCTATCAGTGGTGAGGGCTGTCTGAGTCCTTTGAGAAAAATGGATCACAAACTCCTGCAGAATAAAAGCAGAGCAGAGAAAAGCAGAATTATGCATGTAGGAAGCTGGAGCAAAGTGATCCCAGGAGCAATGAGATCTGATTGGAGCCACACTAAAAGGAACCCCCACTGCCCAAAAATCTGTTCCCACAGACCAAACACATGCATGAAATCCCAGCATTAGAGAGTTGTGCCAAATTGTTTTCCAAAGTCAGTTGCACCAATACATATCTATCCCACAAGTTCTTACAATGTGACATTTACATTCCTCTATTGAGAAGTGGGGTCTATGTTACCTCTCCTTGAAACTGGGTAGACTTTGATACTGCCTCAGTCAGTGAAATGAGACAGAAATAATACTGCATGAACTCCAAGACTAGGTCATAAAAGGCAATATGAGTTCCATCTGGTCTCTCTTGGGATACTTGCTCTGGGAACCCAGTTACATGTTGAAAGGAAGTTCAGGCCACATGGATAGCCCACCAGCATGTCCCAGCTGATAGTCAACAGCACCCACCAGATGTATGAGTGAATGAGTCTTCAGATGATTTCTGCCCCTAGTTTTTGAGTCTTACAGCTGAGGACCAACACATCATGGAGCAAGGGCAAGACTTCTCCTCTGCCCTGTCTGAGTGCCAGACTCACAGAAATTGTGAGAGACAACAAATGATTATTTACTGTATCAAGCCACTAAGTTTTAGGGTTGTTATGTAGCAATAGATTACAAATATAGGAGTGAATTCCTCGGTTGCACTAAAGAACAACCCCTCTAAGTGCAAACACACCCAGATGAAGCTAGGTATAGTCATTCACACATCAGTATGAATCACTCATACTTGGCACCATTACCCCATCCCTACTGGAAAAGAGGTAAGATTGAAAATTAGGAAATTGGGGAATAGCATTAGGACCTAGGAAACTGAGGAAGCTAAAATAGATATGGGGCATTTTGTAGAAGAAATCTGGACTATAAGCCAATATGATTGGGTTCTAGTCCTAAGCATGCTCCTTTCTGACAGAATTTCTTCTGGTATATGCAATAGGATTTGCCACTTACTAGCTACATGATCTTAAGCACAGCCTCAGTTACTTCATTTATAAAGCACTGACAATAATACCTACCTATCTCCCAAGATTGCTGGGAAAAGCAAATAAGACAATTGATATGAAGGGAAATTGTCCATGTAACTTAAGAAAGCTGCAGGATGTGGTTGATCCAAGTGGAACTCAGCAAATCTGGGTTTTAGATCAGGCTTTGCCAGCAATTCACTCTGCACCCTTGGCAAGGTCATTCCCCTCTCTGTTGTAGCCCCCACAAAGCTCATGCTAATGTAATACTCACCTCTAAACCCAAGCATCCCGGGTGCAACATCTTCAGCTATCAGTGCTAGCAGAAGGTTTCAGAGTCTCAAAGTCACCAGTTAACAAGGGAAGGTCAAGGTCAGAGCAAGGTCAATTCAGGATCAAGCTAGTAAGGGGAGGAGCCAGTTATCAGACAAGGTTAAGGAGGTCCACGGTGAGTCCCATTGTCTAAATATACCTTTACAGCTATGAGAGACCAGAGATGCAGATTATAACTTTTAATAGGACCATCTATTCCCATCATGTATATTTATTATTTTTGTAATATTTAATATTATAAATATATTAATATATCAATATATATAATTTAGGAAATTATACTCTGGAGCCAAAATACCTGAGTTCTACATCCCAGTTCTCCTATTGATTAGCTGTAGCAATCTTGGACATTTTAGTTAACCTTTCCATGCCTCAGTTTCCTCATCTGTAAAATGGAGGTGATAGTTACAGCCCTCTTACTAGGGTTATTGAGAAGATTATATGAACGTGGGCAGTGGGAGTTCTTTCACACCTAGGAAGCTAGTCCTCAGTGCGGCAATCTTGTCTGATGTTTCCCAAGTGAGGAAAATGATAGTTATAGAGATAATTTTAGGAGGCAAATTCACAGCTCCTTCAACTTAAAATCACATGTCCCCCACCCTTCAAAAAAAATCACTTTTTAATGCACTTTTGATCTTTCTGACTATACCAAGGGGAAAGTGTCAGCTTGGTGCTAGTAAGTCTCTAACCTCTCTAGCACTTGCTAATTTTCTAATCCCCTCTCTAACAGTGCAAAGTTCAGGACCTGGAACTCAGAACCTTCCCAGGCAACAGTGTCTAGCTACAATTTAATAACATTTGCTTTTACAATTTAATAACATTTATATTTTGTCATATTTATTTTTTATAGTTACTTTCTTTTTATGGGAGTGATTCTGGTTTTACATTTATAGTAATGATTTAAAGTTTTATTTCAAACTTCAAATGTATTTTTTAAAGTAAGTCTATTTTTAAATATTAAATATAGTATAGATGGTTCTTGGATATGGAAAAAATCATGAAGGTGGTACTGAAATGACTGAAGTTTGCAAAACATGGTAGTAGGCTGCAAAGGGTAGACATGTCATCTCTAGGAAACGACATGGATCTACTGACAACTAAGACATATCCACTAGTCCCAATTTGTGTCCTCACAGTCCCCTGTTCTGTTTCCCAGGACCTCAGGGAGTCATGCTCTGTCCTGTCCTTTCAAATGCTGCCAGGATATAAATTGGTACAAACTTGGGATAATTTGGCTAGTACACCCTCTTATAAATCAGCGATTCCATTTTTAGGAATTTAATAAAATAACCGTAGATGTGCTCAAAGATATATGGTTAGGGATATTTGTGGCCACATTATTTAAGATAGGAAAAAATTGGAAACCATCTAAAGAGCCAACAATAGGGGACCAGCTTAGCTAATTATGGTATATTTTTAAAAATGAACTGATCTAAAAACAATGTGACATTCCGTACCAAGTGCTTTTCTAAAGACTTTAGATATGTTAACTCGTCTAATCCTCACTACAATTCTACAAGGTAGATGTTATAATTATTAGTCTGATTTTACAAGTGAGGAAACTGAAGCACAGAGAAGCTAATTATCTTGCCCAAAGTCACAGAGCTAGTAAGTGGCAGGGCTGACATTTGAACCCAGGTCATCCAGATCCAGAGTCCATGCTCTTAACCACTATGCTATAGTCTTCTCATTGAAGCTAATGTAGATTAGAATATACTGACATGGGAAAGCATTCCCAATGTATTAGTAAAAAGGCAGGCAAAAAAAAAAGATCTGGAAAAACACACAGCATTCATCAAAAAAGATTATTTCTGGTTGGTGAGATTATATCATTTTGTGGGTTTTTTTCTTATGTGTGTTTTCCAGGTTTTCTGTTCTGAATGCTTATTACCTTTACAATAGAAATGAAATACATGAAAAGATGACTTTGCTCTTCAGTTCTCCCATTCCTTGCTGCTTCCAAAGACAAGTCGAGTGGTCCTTCATGATGACAATAAATTGATGATAGTGATAATAATAGCCAACATTTAATGAGTTTTTTGTATGCTAAAGAATTAGCAAGCATGATTTCATTAACCCATCACAGCCAGGACTGCCATGGACAGCCTTGTAGGCTGTGCACTGCACAACTCCAGAGAGTACTACTCCAGAGAGTACTACTACTACATCATGGACTGCGCTGTGAAGGGTGCTGCTTGGAGTTATACAACATGGCCACCCTGTCAACAACCCTAAGAGGTAGATATTCTGATAATTCCCATTTTGTAGAAGAGGAAATTGAGGCATAAAAAGGCTAATTAACTTGGCCCATATCACCCAGCTAGTAAGGGGAACCAGTATTGAAACCCAGAGAGTCTGACTTCAGGGTCTGTTCTCTTACTTTCAGTAGCAGAAGGGAGATACACAGGTCATGACAAAGAAGACAAAGTAAAATCTGGACATCTAGACAAAGATTACGGAACCAACAGGGGCATTGTGGCAACATCAAAAGAGCACTGGCCTGAGTGGCAGGACATCCACATTCTAGTCCCTGCTCTGTCCCCACCTACCAGTATGACCTTAGGGAGGTCCCTTTTTTCCCCCTCCGTGGGCTCAGCTTCCCCTTCTGTAAAATGAAGGAATTAGACAAGATGATCTTTAAGATCTCTTGCAGTTCTGAGAGTCTACAATTACAGATGGCATCCCAATATGGGCCCAGAATCGTGCCCTCCCACTCAGCATGGACCATTCTCCCTCCTGCTCGCTCAAGGCAGCATCTCTCAAGCTGACCTACTTTGTGTGTGAGGGAGGGAAGGGCAGAGAGGAGGGCGAACGGTGGTGTGAATCACCAAAGGTTTGCCCTCCTGAGAGGGTCAGGCTCCTCTCCAGCCAGTGGCCATTTCACCTGTTTCGGACACCTCTCCTCTCTGCTCCGCAGAATGCAGCAGGCTTAAAATATCTGACAGGGCGGTGGTGCTGTTTTAATGCACTGCTTTTAGTTTTTAATCGTGTTGCTGATTCACTAGAGTATTTTTCTTACTTTCCAAACATGCTTTGTTAAAGTCATTATTGCAGGAGCTTGGGGATATTTTATTAAACAAAAAAGCAAGGTGTAAAACAGTGTGTACAGGGTGAGAAAAATAGTTTAAATATACTTTTGTGGAGAGAGAAAAAAATGCATAGGAGGAGACCTGAGAGACTGGTAACCATTTGCCTCTTAGGAGGGAAAGCAGGTGGGGGTGGAGGCGGGGCAGAGGTAGGAGGGAGGCTTCATGCCTTTTGAATGTGCATGTATTATTACCTAGGGAATTTTTAAAAAATCAGCAAAAGACATTGTTCCTCTATCTCAATACCATTGCATCCTGACTCTTCTTTTTCCAAGATATTCCTGGCTGTCTTAGTTTGCTAGGCTGCCACAGCAAAGTACCCCAGACTGGGTGCCTTAACAGAAATTTATTTTCGGACCCTTCTGGAGGGCAGAAGCCAAGATCAAGGTGTGTCTGCAGGACTGGTTTCTTCTGAAGCCTCTCCACTTGGCTTGCAAATGGATGTCTTCTCCCTGCGTCCTCTCATGGTCTTCCCTCTGTGCGTCTCTGTATCCTAATCTCCTCTTCTTAGAAGGACACCATTCATTTTGGATGACAGCCCACCCTAATGGCTTGATTTTAGCTTAATTACCTCTTTAAAGATGCTATCTCCAAATACAGTCACATTCTGCTGTACCGGGAGTTAGGACTGCAATAAATGAAATTTGGAGGAAGTAATTCAGCCCATAACACTGTCCTATGCCAGTGAGCTCACTCCTTCAGACCAGTGGCCCTCTGAGGAACATGGACATGTTCTTATATCTGTTCAATTTTAATTGAGCATCTCTTGTGAGTAAAACACTGTTTCAGGGCTGGGGGTAATATCAAATTGAGTTAGATTTGCTTCTGGCAAATAGGGAGACGAGAAAGAATGCTAGATCCTGACTCTACCTCTTACTGGCTGAGTAAGCCTGGAGAAGATCTTTAGCCACCAGTTTTGCCATGTGTAGGTCCTAATATATACCTCAAAGGGTTGTTGAAAGGATTGAAAGAGAAAGGTATGTTAAATTCCTAGTCTCTAGTAAATGTTCAGGATGTAATGTTTATTGTTCATCTCATCTTCCACCTGGACTGGGGGCTCAGGGAGCAGGACCCACAGTTTTTTCATCTTATGGTTCTGGAGTGTAGCAATGAACAGCAGGGCATTGGCTGGAAAGTTTTGCTGAAGCAATAGCCCAGACTGATTTCTGAGTCCATATGACCATACCCCAGAGGGACTTTGACTTTGAGAAATATTTGAGGGGCAACCTTTAAAAGCAGTCTAAAAAAGAGAGAGAGAGAGCATTAATGTTAATATGACCTTCGTGGGAACCACAGGCTGATGAAGCCCAAGGATGTTTGAGCTATATTAGAAACATCTGTCTTTCGTGCCACATAAATCTCCCCAGTATAACAGGATGCACATCAGATTTATACTGGCATTTGCTGTTTTGATCTGCCAATCACTGATTCCCCCTCCTTCTGGTGACAGAATTCCACTTTTCCTTTGGGGACCCACCCTCATCCATTCTCAGCTCATGTAGTTTAGATGGGCAGACCACATTTGCAGCTCCTAGGAATGAGCACATGGCTCAAGCCAAGCCAATGAGAGTATTATATTCTCTGGTTAACTAGGGTTGACTCAGAGATTAGCATATGATCCGAGCTGGAAAAATCAGCAACTCCTGGCAGTTTTACCGACACTATCAAGAAAGAATGGAGGCCTGGGTGGCCCAGTTAGTTAAGCATCTGACTTTGGCTCGGGTCATGATTCCAGGGTCCTGGGATCGAATCCTGTATCGAAGGAGGGAGCCTGCTTCTCCCTCTGCCTGCTGCTCCCCCTGCTTGTGCTCTCTCTTTTTCTCTCTCTGACAAATAAATAAAATCTTTTAAAAAGAAAGAAAGAAGTGCTCTCTTTTCACCACGGTTGCTAAACTGGAACTTCTAGGGTCTACTTTGCCACTATGAGGGGAAAGCCTGCCTGAGATCCTGGTTACATTGTTGGAGCACCTGGATCCAGCCTTGCCTGAAGCCATTAGCCCTGAACATCTTGGTTATGTGAGCCAATAAGCTTTTCTTCTTTCTTTTTTTCTGCTCATTTCCCCCTCTACACTTCCTGGCAACCACCAGTTTGTTCTTTGTATTTAGGAGTCTGGTTTTATTTGTTTGCTTGTTTTTTATATTCCACATATAAATGAAATCACATGGTATTTGTCTTTCTCTGTCTGACATATTTCACTTAGTATAATACCTCCTAGGTCCATTCATGTTGTTGCAAATGGCAAGATCTCATTCTTTTTATGGCTGAGTAATATTCCATTTATATGTATACCATATCTTCTTTATCCATTCATATATCAATGGACATTTGAGTTGCTTCCATATCTCAGCTCTTGTAAATAATGCTGTAATAAACATAGGAGTGCATATATCTTTTTGCATTAGTGATTTCGTTTTCTTTGGCTAAATATCCCATAGTGGAATTACTATTTTTTTTTTGCTTTTTTTTTTTTTAATTCTGATGTTAATCCCTATACATTACATCATTAATTTTAGATGTAGTGTTCCATGATTCCTTGTTTGTGCATAACACCCAGTGCTCCATACAGACTGTGCCCTCCTCAATACCCATCACCAGGCTAACCCATCCTCCCACCCCTCTCCCCTCTAGAACCCTCAGTTTGTTTTTCAGAGTCCATCGTCTCTCATGGTTCGTCTACCCCTCCGATTTCCCCCCCTTCATTCTTCCCCTCCCGCTACCTTCTTCTTCTTTTTTATTTTTCTTAACATATATTGCATTATTTGTTTCAGAGGTACAGATCTGAGATTCAACAGTCTTGCACAATTCACAGCGCTTACC
>NC_138369.1:45586474-45608314 GCF_054177405.1 Leptonychotes weddellii | reverse complement strand
AAAAAAAAAAAAAAAAAAAAAGAATGATGAAGGTAACGTATGGTAAATTCAGTTCTGTTAGTCTCTATTCATTTTCTACCTTTGGAAATCCACCAAGAATGTCATTTTTTCTAATCTTTTTGATTGTCCTCTCTTTCCCCTCTCTTTTCTCAAACTAAAACAAATTCAGTTTTGGTATTTGCATTGTCACTTCCCAGCAGACAAATCGTGGACAAATTGCTCAACTTCACCAAGCCTCAGTTTCTGGGTTTCCTTATCTGTAGACAGGGGATAATCATATCCATCTCTCAGAAAATTTCTGTGTGTCCGAAAAAAAGGCTAACATAAGTAAAGGTAGGTACCGTGTCCTGGGAAAACCTGTAGTGTAGGTAGAATGCCATTGTATCCATTCATCCACCAATCTGCCCATCTTCCACCCATCCATCCATCCACCCATCCACCCAGCTGCCTATCCATCCACCCATCCACCTTATCCATCCATCCATCCATCCATCCACCCACCCATCCACCTTATCCATCCATCCATCCACCCAGCCACCCAGCCACCTCATCCATCCAGACATCCATCTGTCTGTCTATCCATTCATTCATCCATCCACCCATCCACTTCATCCATCCATCTATCCATTCATCCACCCATCCACCCAGCCACCCATCCATCCACCCATCCACCCATCCACCCAGCGGCCCATCCACCTCATCCATCCATCCATCTATCCATTCATCCATCCATCCATCCATCCTCTGCAGATCAGTTTGAGATGAGAAGGGAAGAATCAGTAAATTCACTTTGTTAAGGATCTACTGGTACTGTGAAAAATACTTTCATAAAATTCCTCACTCAGTTCTCCCAGTCCCATGAAGAAATTCAGATTCAGAAATATCAGGTTGCACAGCCAAGAAAAGGAGTCAACAGGATGCAAATTTTTCTGAGTCCCCACTCCTTCTCCAGGTGTCAAAAATTCCATTTTTCAAATGTTACCGACTTTGGCCCTCACAACAACCATATGAGATACATAGTCTTATCCCCAGTTTATAATTGTGGAAGCTGAGCGATTGTCCCTTGCCCAAGAACACACGAAGCTATTAAGTGACTTTATTCTACACCTCCAGTCTAGCTCTTGTCACTGCTAACTGGTTCAGGGTAAGTTGCCAAGCATGCCATGCACCCTCCTTTGCCGAGTGAAGCCTCCGGCTGTATGTGCTGCTGTGCATGATCCAGGCACATAGGAGATACTGTTACTGCCCCGAGAGGTGGAAGAGGCTTGGGGTTTGAAAGCATCCTGGCAAGTAAAGAATCTTCATAGTGTGTGGGCTTTTCCATTTTTCAGAGTATGACCTTAAACCTGTTACTTCTACTCTCTGAATCCCAATTCTCTTCTGTTAAATGAGGTTTATTGCACATGCCTGCTGGAGTTGTGGTGGGGATTTAATGAGATCCTTATGTGAAAGTGCCTGGCATTAGGACGGGCCATATTAGATGCTCAATAAAATGTAACTTTTCTCTCCCTTCCTTTTTGCGGTCCCTGCCCTTCCAAAGCTCCATCCACCCATGAGCAGGAGATCACAATATATATGGCTTATTTACATGCACTGGGGAGCTCAAACCAGCAGCACCTGTTAAGATGACTAGAAGGGAATGGAATCATTTTAGCATCTGCCCATGTTCAGGTCAGACATTTGGGAGAAGAAATCTAAGGAGGCTAATTTATGGGGTTCTCTATGGATGTTGGGCCTTCAGATCAAGGCCGGCCCCTACTCTCCATCTCAGAAGGATTAAGAGTGCCTATGAATGTGCTAAGGGGAGTTGTTGCCATAGTTACCCCATGCCCTGCACAATGCAGCTGGACAGACACTGAGCCAAGTCTTGGGGTGCAGGTGGGCACGCACTGGGTGCTGTTGAAAGGAGTCCTCACTGCTCACCAGCAAGAGAGAGCAGGGCCTTTAAAACAGAGGTGGGGTAGCCCATAGACATTGACTCATTTCCCAAATTCTCCTGATTGCAGGTAAGGGACAGCATTCCCACAGGTGGAAGCTGGATGGTGAGCAGAGGTTGGCTCCACTTCCATCCACGTGGTCCTTTCAGGTCCAAACCCACAAACCCTCTACCTCCCCATGCGCTCTCTGTCCCTCTCCTTCTCACCTGGCACAGAAAACCCTTCTGTTTTTTTGAGGACAAGAGGCCTCAAATTCTTCTCTCAAATGTGGCGAATAGGGCCTGAGTTCTTTTCACTCTCTTGAAAGCTTAGGCTTTGGGAACTCAAAAGCCAGAAGCAGCACTCTTTCCTCTGCCAACGCATCCCTTTCCTGGGATAATTTGTCCCAGAATAATCTGGCTTGGTGGTTAGCAGCAACCACATCAGCAGGAAATGTGCTACAAGTGCGAATTCTTGGCTCCTACCTCAGACCTACTGAGTGGGAAACTGGGAGTAGGGCTCAGCAATCTTTTAACTAGCCCTCCAGGCCATTCTGACACAAGATATAACTTGGAAACAATCCTCAGCTGATGTCCGCATGGTGAGGTGAGGTGGGTTTGGAAAGGGTCAAGGAGGAATTGAAAATACTAAGGGCACCCAAAGCAGCTACTATCATATTAAATATGTTCTCCTCTTATAATAACAACCAATAATTGTATTTGTAATGACGAATGTATTTGGCTACTTACGAGGCACCATGCACAACACCAAGAGCTTTACCTGCATTGCTCACAACGACATTTTGACATAGGCACTATCCTAATTTCTATTTGTCAGCTGGGGGAACTGAGGCTCCGAGAGAGGATTAGGGATTTGCCTTTGGTTATATAGGAAGTAGTGGGGGCAACACTGGGGTCTTGTGGGTGAGGGTGGGTAAAATGGGTGAAGGGGGTCAAAAGGTACAAACTTCCAGTTCTAAGATAAATCAGCTCTGGGGATGTCATGTACAGTGTGGTGACTATGGTTACTAATACTGTATATTATATTTGAAAGTTGCCAAGAGAGTAGATCTTAAAAGTTCTCATCACAACAAAAAAAATCTGTAACTATGTGGACGTTAACTGAACATTATTCTGGTAACCGTTTCACAATATATACATACAACAAATCATTTATGTTGTACACCTAAAACTGCTACAATGTTGTATATCAATTATATCTCAGTAAAAAAAAATTGGGATCTTGTAAATATGATTCAAGAGTTCCATTTTAGCACTAACTTTAAAAAATATCATAATATTTATTATTAATAGTCATCTGTAATGACTTCTATTTTCTTCTTTCTATTTTTCTGTAATTTCTACTTCCCTCCATGAACATGCTTTTTAATCAGACAAAAAGTTGCTATTTTGAAAAGTAATCTGAGGGGTGCCTGGGTGGCTCAGTCGGTTAAGCATCAGCTTTTGGCTCAGGTCATGATCCCAGGGTCCTGGGATCGAGTCCTGCATCAGGCTCCCTGCTCAGTGGGGAGTCTGCCTCTCCCTCTCCATCTGCCGCTTCCCCAGCTCATGCTCTCTCTCTCAAATAAATAAATCTTTTAAAAATAAAAAAATAAAAAAGTAATCTAAGGGGCGCCTGGGTGGCTCAGTCGGTTAAGTGTCTGCCTTCAGCTCAGGTCATGATCTTGGGGTCCTGGGACCTGAGTCCTGCATCTGGCTCCCTGCTCCGCGGGGAATCTGCATTCCCCTCGCCTTCTGCCCCTCCCCCCGCTAGTGCACGCTCTCTCTCTCTCTTGCTCTCCCTGTCAAATAAATTAAAAAAAAAATCTTTTAAAAAAATTGATCTAAAAAAATAAAAAAGTAATTAAAAAGTAATCTGTACATTATAGGTACCATATTGGTAAAATAAAACCTATAAAACATACAATTATAGGTCAGTGCACACATATTTTACACAAATATATTGGATATATCAGTAGTTATTTATTCACAAGAGGAAAAACTAGAAGGCTCAGCATCAAAATGTTAGCAATGATTATCTCTGTGGTAGAGATCTAAATGATTGTAATTTTCCTCTATTTGCTGCTCAGTATTCTTGTATAATAAACATAAATTACTTTTGTAATCAGAAAAAGAATTATTTTAAAAACCGGAGAATTTCTGACTCTAATGCCAGAATTTTCTCACAGCAAACTGTCAGTGCTTATTTTAAAAAGCCTTTTTTCTAGCTTTTTCCAGTAAGCCAGTCTTGTTTTTCTGTCACATGTATGACTAACCACTTATCTCATTCCACATCATCCAAGAAGGAATCAAACCTTCCAACAAGGAGCCTCCTGCAAAGCTGCCAGATGATATCTCTGATTCAGATTTTGCCTGCAATCCTGTTGTTCTAAATAAAGACTAGAAACACACTTTGCCTTTCACTAGATAATAACTGAGCTCTAGCTAATTACGGAATGCTCCTCTCTGGATTTTTGACTATAAGTACATGAGAGGCAATGTTCCCTCCTGGCTTCTTAAAGGATTATGAATCACACAGACCTAGGTTCAAATTCTTGCTATTTCCATTTCTTTACCAACCCCATAGGCCTTGGGCAAAATACTTAACTGCTCTAGGCTTTAGTTCCCTTCTAAAATTAGAGAAGGTAAAGAATGCCTTTAAAGGTTACGAGGAACCAAGAGGAAATATATGTGAAATTTCCTAAAGTGCCTGGCACCTTCCCAAATCTTAGTTTCCTTCTTGCTGGAAGATTCATGATTGATTCTGCCAATTGCTAATGGTGGGCTGGTGGTTACTTAGCCTTTTTCAGACTCAGTTTTCTCATCTGTTGATGAGGAGAAAACTTCTTTCACCTTTATGCTGAAGCAGTTGAACACAGACATGAGCTACCCACATGCCCCTTAAAAGAAAGACTTGTTGCCCCAGCTGTCAGCTCCTGCAGGGTTGGCTTCAGGGCATGTCCTCATCCAAAGACTGATTGCAGTGGGGATCCATGGAAGGGTGCACCCATCTTCCTCCTCTGCAGTGCAGCCCCAGTGGGGTTGGCCAAGGCTTTCTCATGTCTGCATTACAGTTCGATTTCTCCCTCTGCCCAATCCACCTCCTCCTTTTCCCCGCTACAGCTAGTGATCCCCATTAAATATCCTGCATGCCAAACCTTATCTCAGCAACTGCTTAACGGAGAATCTAATCTGTGACCGTTGGGATCAGGAGTCTCAGAAAACAGGCAATAGATGCAGGTTTAGACCTAAATCACGCACCAGTGAAGACCCCATCACTAATGGTAGGAGGAGCACAGACAGCCCCTGGCACAAGGTGATGATGGTCCAGTTGTTAAAACATGCACCTGTGATGAATCAGGATGGCACGTACTGACGGCAAGCACGAGCTGGTGTGACCTATCAGGTGTTTAGAAGTATGGGCACATAGTAGCTGTGAGGACAATGGGATTGGAGGGAGCAGCAGAGTCCTGGCGCTGTCGTAACAAATTACCACAAACATGGCAGTTTGAAACAACAGAAACATATTCTCTCACAGTTCCAGAGGCCAGATGCCCCAAACTGAAGTGTCAGCAGGGTTGGTTCCTTCCTTCTGGAGGTTCTTGAGGGAGAATCTGCGCCATGCCTCTCTCCTCATGGTTGCTCATGAGGGCTTCTTGACTTCAACCTCTACCTCCATCTTCACACTGCCTTCTGCTCTCTGTGCCTCTGTGTCTCAAATACCCCTCTCCCTTCTCTTTGAGGACATCAGCTATTAGATGTAGGGCACACCCTTAATCCAGGATGATCTCATCTCAAGATCCTTAACTTAGTCTTATAAAGATCCTATTTCCAAGTAAGGCCACATTCTGAGGTTTGGGGTACACATATCTTTTGGGAGCCACAATTCAACCTACTACAGATGGTTATTGCTTAACACCATTGATGCCTTTGGTAGAGATCATGAAAAGCCACTGGATCAATGGGCAATGGAAAGCCACATGTGAAAGCCAAGGAACCTCCCGATAGTTTACGACAGCAGGAGGGTGGGGAGCCAAGGACCAGGCCCACTCCTAATAGAGTGCCCAAGCTCCAGGGAAGATTAACTACTCAATCGAGGCAGATCTGTCAAGCCAAGGTCAGGGCCCTGGTTGTGAAAACCTGGGCCCCTGACACACAGGAAGACAGCATCTGATCTAGACCTCCTCTAGAAGCCCTGAGCCAGCATAAGTGGTCCACCCTTCTTATTAAGAGCTAGCACTCCCCCACCCCCTCTTCTTACTTACAAACCATGGAAAGGCCGCTCTACAATAAATACCTCCACTTAGGATCTATCCCCACCTCCTGTCCTGGCCACGAAGCCTGCAGATAGGTGACATGGTGGGCCTGGTAGGGAAGGAAAGGGACTACATCCCCAAAGAGCTCTAAGACCTAGAAAACATGTGTTTGCAGGAGCTAGGGAAACACATGTAGGATTGGATTCCAAGAATGTTTGATCAAGGGGCCTTATGATCAAGAACACAAGATAAGATTCCAGAGTATTTATTGATTGCCAAGCACTCTTCCCAGATACAGGAATTAACACCCTGGCAGAGGATTCCAGGAAATGGTTCAGATGTTCCCTTAAGATGGTTCCAGAAAACATGAAAAAAGCGATGGCCCATGTTAAGTGAAGTTGCAATTGCCATGGCTGACCATGGAAGAGACTATTAAAATGTTCAGAGAAGTGGATGTACTATGACACACCAAAAGACTCACCAGAAGATTGTGTTCCATAGAAAGGCCCAGAGGCTACACCATTTACCAAGACTTTAAGAATGGGTTGATGAGGGGGACATTGGCATCACTAAAAATTCAGTGATGTATGGCTCTCTTCCACAAGCCAGGACTGAGTGTAGGAAGGAATGGTAAGAACTAGGCTCACTGATAGCAGTGGAGGTGATAGGACCCCAAAATAGAGGCCAGGTGGTGTCCTTTCATCACCAGAAGCCAGGTGGATGCAATTATCACAGTGAACAGCAGGGTTGGAGTGGCAGCCAAGGGGCCTGACCCACAGAGCTGGTTAATAGTGCACAACATCCTTGGCAAAATAGATGGGCAGCTTGTATGATCGGAGGAAATCAAGGAGGGATGATCTGGAGGCTTAGGACAGTTGTCTTAAGAAAAAGCCCAATCCCTTGCCCAGTTCCAGACCTGAGCCAGTTTTTGGACCTAGAATTCACTGACTGAATGGGAGACGGGTCCCCTGGAGGAAGGACCCTTGCAACACCGTGGCCTGTATACACAGAAATGATTCCCTAGTCCTTTCCTAAAGGGATCTGCAGCCATTTACTCTGGTAACTACTCTCTGGGGAAAGGTGAATACACAAGGATGGTTGAACCCAGGGCCTGAGCTAACATTGTTAACTCTAGACCTGTTAGAGTGGGAGCACATGGGGACAAGGCAATAAATAGAGTCCTGACTCCAGAAACCAGGAAAATGATTTCGTCTGCTTTTAGAAGTCCTTCAGGATCCAGTTTCTGCTCTCTCTCCAGACTTAACGTTCAGCACTTATTCTGACTCCGCGGAACTAAGCTACTTGCTCTTCCTTAGTGCTTCATCTCCTGTCCTCTTTCTGTCTTAGTCTCAGTATCTCTTTCCATCTCTGTCTGTGTCTGTGCCTCATCGCTCTTCTCTCTCTCCCATAGCCCCCTTAAATCTTTCCTTCTGTCCTTGTCTATTTCTTTGTTCTTTATCTCTGTGTCCCTCATCTCTCAGTTTCTCTCTGTCTCTGTCTGTCTGTCTGTCTCTCTCTCTCACGCACACACACACAGGCACACACACTATGCTTACTCACCAGTCTCAAATGCTCCCCTCTCCCCCTGCCTTTCTTCTTGCTAACTACTATGTGTGCTTCAAATGCCTTTGGGGATCACCTGAGACTCAGGGAAGCTGACTTCCTTATTCTCTCCGGGCTTGCCTCAACCACAACATAAACTAGATTCTGTGCAATAAATAGGACTCCCCAAATGGATTTACAGATTCAATGCAATTCTTATCAAAAATCTAAGCTGGCTCCAGGGCGCCTGGGTGGCTCAGTCAGCTAAGTGTCCAACTCTTGATTTTGGCTCAGGTCATGAACTCAGAGTCTTGAGATTGAGCCCCATGTTGGGCTCCGCACTGAGTGTGGAGCCTCCTGAAGACTCTCTCTCTCCCTTTCGCTCTGCCTCTCCCCTCTCTCCCTCTCCCTCCCCCCACTCTCTCTCTCTTAAAAAAAAAAAAGAAAAGAAAAGAAAGAAAGAAAATCTAAGCTGGCTTCTTGGCAGAAATGCAAAAGTTGATCCTAAAATTTATATAGAAATTCAAGAGATCCAGAATAGACAAAACTATAGTAATGAAGACAGTGGGGTACTAGCCTAAGGATAAATATATAGATCAATGGAATAGAAGAGACTATCCAGAAGTAAACCCTTACGTCCATGACCAGTTGCTTCTTGACAAGGGTGTTAGGATAATTCAATGAAGAATGAACAGTCTTTTCAACAAACAGTGCTGGAAAAACTGGATATCCACGTGCAAAAGAATGAAGTTGGATCCTTACCTCATCATATACAAAAATGAACGCAAAATGGGTAACATACATAAGTATAGGAGCTTAAATTGTAAAACTGTTAGCAGAAAAACTTGGATAAAATTTGAGCCCCTTTCTCATCATGGAAATACAAATCAAAACCACAATGAGATACCACTTCCCACCCACTAGGATGGCTGTACTCAAAAAGGCAGATACTAAGAATGGCGATTCCTCAAAAAATTAAATAGAATTACCACACGACCCAGCAAGTCTACTTCTGGGTACGCACGCACCCAAGAGCATTGAAAGCAGGGACTCAAACAGGTATTTGCACACCTGTGTTCATAGCAGCATGATTCTCAACAGCCAAACAATGAAAGGAAGCAACGCCAGCATCATGGACAGATGAACAGATAAACAAAGTGTGGTCTATATATACAATGTAATATATTTATCCTTGAGAAGGAAGGAAATTCTGACACATGCTACCACATGGATGAACCTTGGATGTTATGCTCAGTCGCAAAAGGGCAAACACTGTATGATTCCACTCATGCAAGGTACCTAGAGTCCTCCAGTTCATAGAGATGGAAAAGAAGATGGTGGTTTTCAGGGGCTAGGGGAGGAAAGAATGGAGGGTTAGCATTTCACCAGGACAGAGTTTCAGTTTGGAAGGATGGAAACATTCTGGAGATGGGTGGTGGAGATGGTTGCACGACAATGTGAATATGCTTAATACTACTGAACTGGACACTTAAAAATGGTTAAAATGGTTTTATGTTATGTATATTTTATCACTATAGTGAAAAAAGAATGTTTAGAGTTGCCTAAACTTACACTTGAGTTTTTCTTTTTTTAATTTTTATTTTTTTTAAGATTTTATTTATTCATTTGAGCAAGAGAGCGAGTGAGCAAGTGAGAGAGCACAAGTGGCAGAGGGAGAGGGAGGGGGGGGAAGCAGGCTCCCCGCCGAGCAGGGAGCCCGATGCGGGGCTCGATCCCAGGACCCTGAGATCCTGACCTGAGCCGAAGGCAGACGCTTAACCAACCGAGCCACCCAGGTGTCCCACCATCGTGTTTTTCAAAAGAGAGCGTGGTGATCCCCTTAAAGGTCAAAACACCATTAAAGACACTGGTACTCAATTTAGAGGCCCTGGGGAGGCCCGTGCACCTCCCTGAACCTCATGGCTTCCTCTTAAAATGAGGTGGACAGGATTAGATCAGTCCTACTCCTAGCTCAGGGTCTCAGGACCCCTGTGGACTTCAAATGCAATTTAAAAGATCCTCTGGTTGCTTTCAATATTTCCAAATGAAATTTAATAAAATTATTCTTTTACCTTCCGGAAGCCTGCCCAGAGCAATAAAAAACATCAGGCTTCACAGGTTATTAGTTATAATTGTTATAGAGGAGGGAGGGCCGGGTTTACGTTGCTTATGTAACAGTCCTGGTGCTGGGGAGGGTGCTGGCACCATGGAAGCTAACTGGAGAAGCCCTTCAGAGCCAGCAAAGGGTCCGGCAGTTTGAGCTGGGCCATAGCCCCCTACGGCTGGAGAAGAAGAGAAAAGCTGTCGCACCTGAATGGGCGCAGGTGGTACTGATAGCAGACAAACACATCATCACAGTGGAAGGAGTAGTGCCTTCGGGTTCCATGACAACTGGAGGCAGGCTCAGCGCTGGGGGAGGAGAGGAGGAACATGGCACGTGCTACAAGGTGGCTGAGAGGACCAGAGAGCCATTCCTGACACTATGGATTCCCTAAATTAGGGGTTCTCAAATAAAAGCACGCCACAGAATCGCCTGGAGGGCTTGTTAAACCACAGGGTGCTAGGTCCTGTCCCCTAGATGTTTTGTTTCAATAGGCCCCTGGGTGGGAAGCAAAGAATTAGCATCTAACCAAGTCTTAGGTAATGCCCAAGCTGCCGGTTTGAGGACAACACTTCATTTTTTTTTAAGATTTTATTTATTTATTTATTTGAGAGACAGACGGAAAGAGCCCAAGCAGGGGGAGCGGCCGGCGGAGGGAGAGGGAGAAGCAGGATTTCCGTCAAGCAGGGAGCCCGATGTGGGGCTCGATCCCGGGACCCTGGGATCATGACCTGAGCCAGTCAGATACTTAACTGACTGAGCCACCCAGGTGCCCCTGAGGACCACACTTTTAAACCCACTGCCTTACTGTATTGATCAGGATTAGCTATGCTATTCTATAGTACTAAATAACCCCCCAAATCTCAGAAGTTTAATACCATAAAAGTTTAGTTCTTGCTCACATCTCAGTCCAATGAAGTTTGGATAGCCTTCTTCCATATCGCATTAACTACAGGGAAGAAAGAGATTATGGGAAGGTGCATGAGATATTTTTAAAGGGCGATGCCTGGAAGAGGTTCACATCACTGCTGCCTCCTTCTGTGATTGGCCAGATCTCAATCACAGGACTCCAATCTAACTGAGAAATGTAGTCTTCCCAGGTGCCAAGAAGGAAGGAAAAAGTGTGGCAAACACACAACCTTATTTCCGCCACATAAACAAACCCACTGTCCATTCCCATTGTCCTTCCCCTCCTCAGTAGCAGATTATTTTTTAATTAGAATATATTTAACATATAGCGTTGTTTAAATGTAAGGTGTACAACATGTTGGTTTGATACATATATACATTGTAAGCCCTAAAAGGACTTATTTACTAGTTGCAATTCGTACACTTAAACAACATCTCTCTTAATCCCCCACCCCCCAGTTCCTGGCAACCACCATTTTATTCTGTTTTTATGAGTTTGATTTTTTTATACTCCACATACAAGTGGTATCATACAGTATTTGTCTTTCTCTGACTTTTCTCACTTAGCACAATGTCCTCAAGATCCGTCCATGCTGTCACACATGGCCGGGTCTCCTTTCTTGTGACTGAATAATGTTTCATTACATATATTCACCACATCTTCTTTATCCATTCACCTGTTCACAGGCACATAAATTGTTTCCATATTTTGGCTGTTGTGAATGTTGCAATAAACACAGGAGTGCATCTATCTCTTTAATATTCTGTTTTCATGTCCTTTGGATATATAACCAAAAGTGGAATTTCTGGATCTGTACTAACAAACTTTGTTTCTACCCAACAGATTTACTCCTCCTCCAGGAGCGGGGAAAGCTGATACCACCCTCAGATCAAGGAGACCATCTGTTAGATGAAGACAATCCACCTTGCTCGTGATTAATTCAGGTACCCAGGCTCAAGCCAATCAGTGCATGTCAGTCTCTTGTCAAATGTTATTGGTCCAGGAGTGAGCATGTGACCCGATCAGGCTGAAAGGAATAAAGAGGGTAGAGAGAATTTTGATCTATACTACCAGACTTGGAGCGAGGAAGCATGCTGTTTCAGTTGACACCAGCAACCATCTTGAAACCAAGAAACCAATCTAGGAAATAGAACCTAGAGAAAAAGAGAAAAATGGAGCCAGGGCCCTGTTCTATACCTGAAGCCTACTTTACTGCTGAATTTATTTTTGAGCTACTTTGAAACCAGACCTGTTACATGTAGCAGAAAGTAGCCAAATGGATACACCTCTCAAAGCACAAGAGTGGGAACAGAAATGTTTTGTTTGCTAATTCTGTGACCTAACTCTTACCCCAAGGGTTCTACAGATGAAGAAATGGGTACACTTAATAAATGATGCAGTTTGTGTGATAGCAATTATTTCAAAAGGTAGAGTCCATAGGGCATAACTACAGCAGATTGTAAATTTTAAGGAGGCAGAGACCATGTCTCTTCTTTTGCCTGTTATAGACCCAGGGTCCAGCCAGTGCTTGGCACACACGCATGTGCATGCACACACACTCACGAAATCTATGTTGAATGAATACATCACCAGGAACTCATCAAAAATGGGCCCTTGGTGACCCCTGGGTGGTGAGAAGTTTGGGAAGTTATCTAAACATTGTAAACATGGAAACAATGAATGGTTTGGGTTAAACAAGAGTGTGTATAAAATGTCTAGCACAGGGTCTGGTATCTAGTAAATAAATGGAAATTATCATTAAGATTACTGAAGTTAAGTAAGCCATTCCATCTTGAAGGTTCCTTTCAAATCTAACTATGTTATTCTAGGACACATTGCATAGTGATTAAGAATATAGACTTTATTCATAATAAAGCTAGAACAATACAGTCCAAATTCCACAGCAGGTGAATGGATAAACAAACTGTGGTCTAGCCATACAACAGAATACTACTTGGCACTAAAAAAAAGAATAAAATCCCCCCCATACACACACACGCATGCACACACACCACGCATGAATCTCGAAAGCATTAATGCTAAATGAAAGAAGCCAGAGACAAAAGTCTATATTCTATATGATTCCGCTATATAACATTATAAAACATTCTCGAAAAGGCAAAACTATAAAGACAGAAATCATATCAGTAGTTGTCACAAGCTGGAGATACAGATAAGAAATTAACTAGAAAGAAGCATGGTGGAGTTTTTGGAGTAATGAAAATATTGGATACACTGGTTGTCATGGTGGTTACATAACTATGTATTTGTCAAAACTCACTGAACAGTACACTTTTTAAAAGGTGACTTTTACTGTAATTGAACTGAACCTCAATAAACCTGGCTTTTAAAAAATGTGACATGTAGACTCTTTGTATAGATGGTATTCATACAGATTTAGTTTCAAATCCTGGCTTCATCACTTTCTAGGTAACCTTGAAGATGTTTCCTTAATCTCTTAGGGCCTAAGTTTTATCATCTAAATAATATCAGAGGAGGTTTTGTTTTGGGTAAGATTGGGTAAGCATAACTCTACTCTCTCTCACCCACTGACTGCAGCTATAAAACCTAAACACTATGCTTGAAGCAGATATTAGAGATCTCTGAAAAATAAATACTCCAAACTAGGAAAGACTAGAATTCCAATTAAACTGAAAGAGAGTTTGACACTTTGTTTTTTCACTCCAATGTCTCCCAGCCTGGACTCAACACAGCCCCAACCTGGAAGAGAATATTCACATGGACAGAGAGAAGTCCTTCAGTTATTGCTCTAGGAGCAGGATAAGGGTGTCGCCTGATGATTTTTTCTTTTTCTTTTCTCAGCTCGGCTAGTCCCCGGGGAATCGTGTGGCAGTGACAGCCGTAGCAACAGGGACTCACAGAAACCTGAAACCCTGAGAGATGTGAAGAACTTTCTTTCTAATCAGAAGGGGTGTGGTCCCAAAGAGGTGGGGCAAGCCTGCTTATTTTTCTCTTTCTTGACCCCACATGTGGGTGTACTCTTTGGAAGTGAGCAGCAGAGCAGAATAACTAAATTCCCAGATTTCGGGCCAAGGGTCAGAAAATAATTAAAATGATCTAAGAAAGAAAGAAACTATGAAAGAAACCTGAATAAATGGAGAAACTGACATACCCTGTTCATGGATTGGAGCACACAACGTAGTAAAGAAGTCAAGTCTTCCCATATTTATCTATAGGTTTAACATAATTCCAGTACAAATCCCAGTGGAATTTTTGCAAACATGGACAAGCTGATTCTAAAATACAAGGAAAAGCAAAGGAACTAGAATACAAAACAATTTTTGAAAAAAAAAAAGAATAAAATTGAAGGAATCACACTACCCAATTTTAAGACATTATAAATCTCTGTTAAGACAATCTGGTACTAGAGGAGGAAGAGACATATAGATTAATGGAACAGAATAGAGAGTCCAGAAATACATCACATAAAACATAACCAATTGATTTTTTCCACAAAAGTGCAAAGGCAATTCAAGGGAGAAAGAACAATCTTTCTAACAATTGGTGCTGGAAAAATTATACATCCCTGTATAAGAAAATAAACCTTGACCTGAACTGCCCAACTTATAGAGAAATTAATTCAAAATGCATCATAGATCTAATTGTAAAACCTAAAATTATAAAACTTTGAGAAGGACATATGAGAGAAAAAGTTTTGTGGTCTAGAATTAGACAGAATTCTTAAGTGTGACACCAAAAGCATGATCTTTAAAAGAAAAATATAACCCCTATTGATAAATCGGACTCAAGGAAAAGTAAGACTTTTGCTCTGTGACAGACATTGTCAAGATAACAAAAAGATTAGCCACAAAGTAGGAAAAAGTTTTTGCAAGTTACATATCTGACAAAGAACTTGTATCCAGAATATATAAAGAACTTTTAAAACTCAACAGCAAGAAAACAAACAATTCGACAACAATAACATAAACAAAAGATTTGAACAAATGCCTCACCAAAATGGATATACAGACAGTGGTGAAGAAGCACTGTTCTATATCCTGATTTGTTTACACAAATCTATACATGTGTTAAAATTCACAGAACAAGGGGTGCCTGGGTGGTTCGGTCAGTTAAATGTCTGACTGTTGGTTTTGGCTCAGGTCATGATCTCAGAGTCGTGAGATCTGAAATCATATCAGTAGTTATCACAAGCTGGGGATACAGATAAGAGTCCATAGTGCATAACTACAGCAGATTGTAAATTTTAAGGAGGCAGAGACCATGTCTCTTCTTTTGCCTGTTATAGACCCAGGGTCTGGTTGCAATTCGTACACTTAACCCGTGTCAGGCTCCATGCTCAGCATGGAGTCTGCTTGAGATTCTCTCCTTCTCCCTCTGCCCCTCCCCCTGCTCATGCTCTCTCTCTGTCTCTAAAATAAATAAGTAAATAAAATCTTCTTTAAAAATTCACAGAACTATACATCAACAAAAAGTAAAAAAGTCATGATAATTTTTTAAATTTTATTTTATTATGTTATGTTAATCACCATACATTACATCATTAGTTTTTGATGTAGTGTAAGTCATGCTAATTTTTAAGTAAAATTAAAAGAAAAAAATAACATCATAATAAGAGTGCTTTCCCCATAGAGCTTTGGTGTTTCATCCATGGAGGTATTAATAAAGAGGTATGGGCACCAGCTGTATTACTTCTTCTTCAATCCTTTTTATTCCTGAGGAGGCCCAGATGATGCCCAAAATAGTAAGATACCAGGCAAAAGGTTACATGCTCAGACCCTGGAGATTTGGAAAGTGTCGTTCTAAACAAGAAGATTGTTCCTAGAATTTTGCCATCTTGGAGTCCGAACAAAGACAGCCTCAGAATCAAAGGCATAGATATTCTTGGGTTTTTACAAGCACAAATTATAACGGTAATTCATATTTCTCCTTACTTTCTCTCTTAGGTTATGGAATCCTTTATGCCTTCAGGCAAAAGAGGTCTGTGTAAATAAGTCTTGATTGGTTTTGCACCTTGAGATGATTCTGTGACAGCAAAGGAGTGCTTGGCACCAATATTTCCCAAACTGACGCCATGAAATATTAATCCCAAAAGATGTTGAGTGGGGGGGGAGAGCGAGGGAGGGGAGAGGAAAACATGGTCTGGGAAACTGGAAAGTGTTACATGTTCTGTTTTTCTCTTAGAGTTTCACAATGCATATCAATCTATTAATGCTCTGGGAAATCCCACAGCAAAGAAATCTATTTGCCTCTATTCAATCCAGTTTCCTAAACTCAGTTGACCATGAAATTTTTTTTCAAATAACTCCAAATCATGATAATTCAATGAAAACCCACTTTGGGACATGCTGCTCTGCTCTACACCAAACCCAGATTATAGACTTTGATAGCTAAAGATAGACTTGGTATACAGTAATTCACTCTTCTCTAACTGGGGTCTTTGCCAACTCAGTTTCTCTCCCAAAATTCAGGGTCAGTTTTACAAAGAGATAAAGTAGACCATTGCTGACTTGCTTAAATTTCAGGGACAATATGTAATAATAATAATTAATAATAAAAATACTAAACACATACATAATACCCACTACATATCAGGTATTTTTCTAAGCACTTTATGTATGTTAACCAGTTGAGTTGTGGTGACAACCTCGTGAGGTAAGCACTATTATTATCCGCATTTCATACATGTGGAAATTGAGGCACAGAGTCACTTGCTCAAGGTCACACAGATAATAAGTGCCTGAGTCAGGATTCAAAGCTGGCGGTCTGGATCCAGAGTCCTCACTCTTGACCACTATATTATACTGCCTCTCAGATGAGATACCTACTCTGTTTCCTGAAATTCTATCCTTATTCATTCATTTCTTTGGTACCATAAGAATCTGTGATCTTTCAGAACTCCATTGGAAAACAGAGGGTCCTCCCAAAGGGAGAATTCCCCGACCCGGTGTAGAGGCTGTTCTTTCTCCCTAGAATGTTTTAAATACTCTTCCCTATCTGGTGAACTGCTGGCCATCTTTCAAGACCTAGCCCAAATGTCACTTTCTCCCACAAGAAGCTTTCCCAGAAACCCTGAAGGGCTACCTCACCACATCTGTGGCCCAGACCTTGTCTGCATTTTACTTTAATTGCTTTGTATACATGTTTATTTTTTGTCACCAGCCCATGACATTCTCAATTGCAGAAACTTTGTTTCAGACATTGTGCTAGGCACCAAAGAGTAGAAAGATAAACAAGAAATGGCCCCTGGCCTCAGAGAGTCCCTAAGCCTTAAATACTTGTTCTTAATGGACACATCGGATATTTAAGACAAGGGCTGGAGAGCTATCAGCAAAGGTTATGTGGGCACAGAGGGAAGAACAATTACTCCCAGTTAGAAGGAGGTGATATTTGAGCTAGGATTAAAAGATGAGGAAAATTTCAATGAGAGAATAAATGAATGAATGAATGAATGCATCCCTTGGGAGAATGAATGATTTGTGTTATTCTTACGGTGCAAGAGGACAATTAGACTTGGAGACTGTACTGACAGCAGCCGCCATTAGCCCTGTGCCTTCAGGCAAATCACTTCGTTTTCTACACTTCAGTTGATCCATCTGTAAAATTGGAATAATAACCACTCATTTCCCAGGATTTGTTTTAAGAATAAAATAAAAATCATGTCCGGAAAAGTGCTTTGTGTAAAATGCTAAGGATGCTTTGCTTTGTGTAAAAACCGTAAGGACGTTAGGTTTAATGACGCTTCTTTTTTTTTTTTTTTTAAAGATTTTATTTATTTATTTGAGACAGAGAGAATGAGAGAGAGCATGAGAGGGAAGAGGGTCAGAGGGAGAAGCAGACTCCCCGCTGAGCAGGGAGCCTGATGCGGGACCCGATCCAGGGACTCCAGGATCATGACCTGAGCCGAAGGCAGTCGCTTAACCAACTGAGCCACCCAGGCGCCCTTAATGATGCTTCTTAATTCCTCTTGTATATTGTCTCTTAAGAGTTCAATGAGATGAAGAACATTTAAGTGCTTACTCTGTGGCAGGCATTATTCTACGTACTTTCTAGATACCATTTCACTTACTGTCGCAACAATCCTGTAAGGTAGGTGTTATTACTGTGGCCATTCTACAGATGTGGAAAAGAAGGCACTGGATGCTTCTCAGTTGTCTTGCTCACGGTCACACAGCTGTTAAATCTTGGGGCCAGATTCAAACTCAGGTGGTACCTGAGAGCCCCTGGTCAGAGCCTAAAGATAATGAAAGACGTCCTCAGTCTGGTCCAGTTATTATACGTGAAAAATCAGTTGAGAATGGACAGATGTGACAGGGTGACCCTCCTCTGACACACAGAGATCAAGAACCCTCTTCCTTACCTCCACTGGCAGATAAATGGAACATGTGGTTAATCATAAGAACCACAGAGCTTGGATTTTCTTTTCTGGAATATTTTTTGTCCTTTACTTATTAAACGCTGATTAAACGAAAAACTAAGACATAAAAATTATAGAGATTTCACAGGGTTTTTTAAAAGATGGAATACGTGAGCCTTGTCCTAGTGAAACCCAACCTAATAAGGTCATTGTTAAAGATACAAAGCCAACAGCTGGATAAATCAGAAAAATGAGGCTCAACTTTCACTGAAATCAAGTGGCATTTATCTGTAGTTTAAACGGCTCCCTAATGTTTGTATTTCATTGGTATGAGAGTTCCAACAGAACCCTAAAGTGATTACATAGAACACCAAGGCTTTTTAATAGCTTCTAACTTAGCAAGCCACGGTAATTTAAAAAGGAATGGATGAATTGCTAGAAGCAAGGAGATTTCTGCTGAAGAATACAAATGCATTCTCTGCTATTGCTTCTGTGTCTTTCTGGGGAGAGGCAAAATGCACACAGGCATGTGATGGAACTTTCCAGCTGGTGGTTTGCATTATCAGGAAGGAAAGTGTTTGTGAAAATGAAAATTACTGATGATTAGTTGTAAACGCCCATAAGGGAGAGAAAATGGAGAAACATTGCAGAATCTTTATTTATACCAAGGGCTGAACCTTGTGGGTGGCAATGTGAATTGGTATAATCTTTTGGAGGGGATTTTAGCAATGTGCAGACCCTTTGACCCAGCAATTCCACTTCTAGGAATCTACTTTATAGCAATATTTGCACATGTACACAAAGGTCTATGAGGATGTTCACTGTAGCATTGTTTGCATGTATTAAAAAAGGAAATAATCTCTATAACCAATATGAAAATGTTTAAACAAATGATGGCATATCCATATTTTAGAAAAATTTGCTGCTAATAGATGGAATGAGATAGATCCCCATATATTTGACACAGAAAGATGTGCCTGATATGTTAAGTGAAAAGGGCACACTGCAAAATAGTATCTAGCATATGATTCCATTTTGAAATGTTTTTAATGTTTTTTAATGTTAATATATATGTAGAAAATATCTGGAGGAACAGGTATCAAAGATTATCAGTGGCTATCTCTCCCCAGAGATATTTTTGTAATGTTTACACTATTTGAGCATAGATTACTTTTGTAAAGAGAGGAGAAAACAAAAAACAAAGTTGAGTTATTTCCTCCAGGGAAGAACAAAAGAAACATGGCTAGTAGAGCTCGATTCACTATATTTAGGTGAAAGGTTTTAGTGTAATTATGCAATTCTGTAATTTCAGATTCTGGCAATCTGGGCAAGGGTGCTATTCGGTCCGAATGAACCCAGATGACTGTGCTCACATTGGGAGAATGCGACACAGTCCTTATTCTGGTCTCTAGGTTGTCCCTTTGGCTATTGCTGCTTCTCCTCAGCCTTGGCTGACAAATTAGAAGCAGCTGATTTTCTTTCTCCTTCTCCTGCCTCACAGGCCGGCCATTTTAGACGGCGCTAAAACATGATGGTAAAGAGCTTGGCCTTTGGAGTTCCAGAGCCTTGGGTTTAAATCCCGATTTCGCCACTCTCCTAACTGTGTGCCTTGGAGAAATTTGCTTCTCTCGTCGGGTCCTCTGTTTCCTCATGTGAAAAATGAGGATTTTAGAGAACCTGCCTACTAGGGTCTTTGGAATGATGAAAAGAGCTAAGTATTGAAAGTGTTTGGAAATTTATCCTGTTGAGCAGTGAGTAATATATGGAACTGTTGAATCACTACGATGTGCACCTGAAACTAATATAACACTGTATGTTAACTGCACTGGAATTAAAATTTTTAAAAAAGAAAGCGCTTGGGAATAATAAATGTATAAACAAATATCACCAATTATTATTGTCGTCTTGCCCTATCAATTCTCTCTTGGTAGAATTTCTTCCATCTATATTCTTCCTGATAAACTCCTACCCATTCCTCAAGCCCTGGCTCAGATGCTATCCCTGCAAAACCTCCTTTGGTCTCTCCCCGCACACCCAGAACTAATTAACACTCCCTTATCAGAGCTCCCGCGGAGTTCTGGGCACCCCAGCTTCATTACGGCATGTGATGTTCTGGGTTTGCTTGTCTGTCTCCTTTACAGACCCTGACCTCCTGCAAGGCATCAGCCCTGGTCTAGCCATCTAAATCCTCAGCACTTACCTCTTGTGCGGGGCTCAGAGTTTGAATTCACATAATCTTTTTTCAAATCGAATTAATCCCCTCCCTGCCTCTATCACCCCAGGCCAGGCATCTTTAGTTCCTGGTGAAACTATGGTAACAGCATCCTAACTGCTCTCCCTCCCAATCCAGGCTGATGTTCCGCCCTGGGTTTTAGCTCCACTTTTGCCACAGGCTAATGTGATCTAAGCACACTGCTTTCTCTAACAATTAGCTTCCTTATCTGTAAAAGAGAGACAAACCCTCCTTCCACCCGGTAGTGGAGGGGACTCAAGGAAAACTACATGTGAATGGCATCCACATTACCCAAATTTAGCTATTGCTATTTCTGCTTTTTGCTTACTTATTTACTTTGGAGAGGGAAGGGGGAGGGGCAGAGGGAGAGAGAGAGAATCTGAAGCAGGCTCCATGCCCAGCGTGGGGCCAATAGGGGGCTCCATCTCAAGACCCTGAGATCATGATCTGAGCCAAAATCAAGAGTCGGCTACTTAACCGCCTGAGCCACCCAGGCACCCTGCTATTTCTGCTTTTTTTTTTTTTAAAGATTTTATTTATTTATTTGAGAGAGAGAATGAGATAGAGCGAGCATGAGAGGGGGGAGGGTCAGAGGGAGAAGCAGACTCCCTGCTGAGCAGGGAGCCCGATGCGGGACTCGATCCCAGGACTCCAGGATCATGACCTGAGCTGAAGGCAGTCGCTTAACCAACTGAGCCACCCAGGCGCCCTATTTCTGCTTTTTGAAAGGCAGTGTCCATCAGGGAAGAAGAAAAGAGTATCTGAAAAGTCTCTGTCCTGGAAGTTAAAGTACATCCTGTGATTTTGAACAAGTTTCTCTGGTTATACATAAACAGGTGAGCTCTCTCACCTGGGGTCCTGTTTCCTCCAGAAATTGCATTTGATGTGCCCTTCTGTGAGACCAATCCCAGAGGCAAAGAGGCAAAGATTCTTCTCCACCCTTAGAATTAAATACAAATCTCAGAGAACATTGGTGCAGTCTTTTACCATTCATGGAACATTTTCATGTCCATCACTGGATTTGAAAAGGGCTTTTGAGGGAAAAAATCACAGCCAAATCTTAACAGTGGTAATCTCTGGATGGTGGAATTGGGCATGATTTTAATTTTATGTGTGTTTTCCTAAACCTTCAAAATCTTCAATTTTGGAGCTGGGTGGAGATGATGGTTGTATGACATTGTGAATGCACTAAATGCCACTGAATTGCACATAAAGTGTACAATTTTATGTTAGCTTTGTGGATTTCACCTCATTAAAAAATGTTCTGCAATACACATGCATGATTTTATAGCCATTTACTGAAATGTGTTTGAGTCCAGAACAAAAACGGATTCTTTTTTTGTTGTTGTTTATTTTTTTTATTCTTATGTTAATCCCCATACATTACATCATTAGTTTTAGATGAAGTGTTCCATGATTCATTGTTTGTGCATAACACCCAGTGCTCCATGCAGAATGTGCCCTCCTCAATACCCACCACCAGGCTAACCCATCCTCCCACCCCCCTCCCCTCTAGAACCCTCAGTTTGTTTTTCAGAGTCCATCGT